>NW_006293776.1:2583154-2612692 GCF_000327345.1 Myotis davidii | reverse complement strand
GAACCTGGGACCTTTCAGTCCGCAGGCCGACGCTCCATCCACTGAGCCAAACCAGTTTCAGCCACTTGTTGTTTCTATAATAAAGAAATGTGAAGAGCATTTCCTGGAACCGAAGTACCTGAATCCAGGTGTTCCTGTAGGCTGTGTGCTAATCGGGCTGCTCTTAGGCAAGGGCAAGCTGCCCCACTAACGGGTGCAGAGAAAATCAGATGCGATTGTTTCTCTGAAAGGGGCTTTAATGATGCCCTTCTAAAGAGGACAAGGATGCATTTGCATCTTCAACCTAAATAGCACAAAGATTGGCTTGTACGCGTACTCTGAGAGATGGAAGTAATTAAGGATAGTGGTTCTACAAATTAATCTCTTCTTCTGAACTATAAAGTCTTTCTAAATGTAATTTTAGAAAAGGTACCACATACATTTTGTTTGTACTTTTGTATATTTATATTGATTGACTGTAAGGGTGAATATTGAAATTAAAATTCCAGTGCGATTGAATGAAGCATTGTGGAGCTATAACTCTTTTCTGGGCGCTAGGACAGGAGACCCTCCATGTGTTTCTGCCAGTTTCACCAGCCCCTCCTCCTTAGCCACCTTTGCTGGATCTCCTTCCCCTCCCTTAACTTCTAACCAAGGACCTTTTCTCATCTGTTTCTATACTCATTCTCGTTGTCATCTCATCAGTTGCATGGCTTTAATTGCCAGCTATATGCTGTCAACTTACAATTTTACTTCTCCAGCCCAAACTTCTTGCCTAAACTCTAGACCAGTGATGGCGAACCTTTTGAGCTCGGCGTGTCAGCATTTTGAAAAACCCTAACTTAACTCTGGTGCCGTGTCACATATAGAAATTTTCTGATATTTGCAACCATAGTAAAACAAAGACTTATATTTTTGATATTTATTTTATGTATTTAAATGCCATTTAACAAAGAAAAATTAATGAGTTCGCGTGTCAAAGGTGTCATAGGTTCACCATCACTGCTCTAGACTCATAAATCCATCTGCTTGTTTAGCCTCCGTTTGATGTCTACAGCCCCAAATCCTCACCTAATTTTCTCTCTCCCAACTAATTACAACTCCATCCTTCCAGATGTTTGGGCCAAAAATCTGGATATCGTTCTTAAGTCCTGTCTTTTTTTCAACATTCACATTGCATTGTCAACAAATTTCATTATTTTGCCTTCAGATGTACCTAGACTTAGGCTACACACCATCTCCACTGCCCTCACCCTGGTCCACCATCTCTCCTGGCCTGCTGCATTTGCCCTCGTATTCTCCTCCCTGCCTCTGCCCTTCATCCCAGGAGGCTCTTCCTAACCTAGCAGGCAGTGTAGTCCTGTTAAAACCTAAGTCCTGCCGAAACCGGTTTGGCTCAGTGGATAGAGCGTCGACCTGCGGACTGAAAGGTCCCAGGTTCGATTCCAGTCAAGGGCATGTACCTGGGTTGCAGGCACATCCCCAGTGGGAGATGTGCAGGAGGCAGCTGATCGATGTTTCTCTCTCATCGATGTTTCTAACTCTCTATCTCTCTCCCTTCCTCTCTGTAAAAAAATCAATAAAATATATATTAAAAAAAAAAAAAACCCTAAGTCCTACCTAGCCACTTCTCTTTTCAAAGCCCTCCAATGACTTCCCATGTTGCTCAGAGTGGAAGTCACACTCCTCACAGTGACCACACCACTTGCACCTGCCATCTCCTGCCACTCTCCACTGCTGTCCCTCCCCTCCGGCCTCACTGGCCTTGTAGTTCCTCCCACACCCTTGCATGCTCCTGCCACGTGCCTTAGATTTGCGTTTCCCAAACTGCTCTTTACTTTATGTCCACACGGCATTTTCTAAAATTGCACCTTCTCTGTGCATCCTTCCCTGACCATGCCACTTAAAATGATGGTCTCCTCCCTATTTTGGTCATCTTGTTCCTTTCCCTGCCTTGTTTTAGCCATAGCACTCTTCAGCATCTGAGGTGTCACTGAGTTATTAAACATTAGTCTTTGTTGTTCGTCTCTCTCTCAATAGGTTCCATAGACGGAGATTTTATCTATGCTGTCCACTGCTATATACCCAGGGCTTGGGCACTCACGCCACTTGCTGATGCACAGAAGAAACTCCTTCTTTGTCCAGGAAGAAAATGATGGAGATAAATCTTATCAGTCAAAATCTGATTTAAAAACTAGCCTGGTAATTGTGCCATGCACTCAGTAGACACACTATAAAACACATTTGAATCAATGACATATTTTTTTTCTGGAAAAAAGATAGTCCCTGAGTGAAACGCAAAACTGTAAGTTCTAAAAAAAAGTTGCTCCAACATTTTCTTGGACATCAAAACCATTATTTTAGATGGTGCTATTATGCTATAGATCTTAGGCTTTCATAGTCAACTTAATAAAGAATACTTTATTCACTTTGCAGCTTTCCTCTCTTCCATCAAAATTTTTTAAAAAATTAAATCTGAAAGATGGCTATGAAATAATTAAAAATCAGAAAGAATAGTTATACTGACTAGTGCTCATGAAAGTTACGTTTTACTTCAATAAGTATTCTTGGTGCTGGTCCAAGGTTGGTGTTTCTATTGGAATAATTTCACCAAAAATAAAAATATGTGCTGCACCCATTTGATTTCTTAATATCATTTTCCGCTAAAAGGGACAAGAACTTGCTGGAGAAATGGCTGATTCCAGACTTGAGGCAAGGAAAATGCAACTGGTGCCTCGGTGTCCTGTTGTGCCTGAAAGTGAGAAAATTCTCAAGAGCTAATAGGTTTACTTCAAAGGGACAAAAAAAGGGGATGCAATAGAGGGCCTTCTTCCTGGCCAAATTTGGGATAATTTGAGTATCAAAAAAATAATGACAGATCCATTTATAACACATTGAATTGGACAAAATCCACAATACAACAATGACTCATCCCAACCAAAAAGAAAAAAGAGATAAAGGCAGAAATGTGTGTGAGGATGGAAAGCTCGTCTTAAAGCAGAGTGCTAGCTAATAAACATAGTAGGAATGGTGGAGTGAGAAAAACCATCATTTTGCAGCCCATGGTAAAATCATTGGGTAAAAGATGGCCGGGTTATAGGGTATTCACACAGTGCCAGATTATCTCTCACCCCAGAGATTACTTGCTATTTACAAAGCGAAGACTTGAGCTTTTCAATGGGGTGAGATGGCAGTTACCACTTGAACCAAGTGGTGCCCCACCAAATTACTAATAGTGGAACCCCCTCACATTACATCTCCTGATGCGGTGCAATGGAGAGTTTCCATTACTCTGAAGTGTTTTTGCTGTACAGTTGTATCTAATCAAGTCACTTGACCTCACTTCCACTTTACAAGAAAAATGCAGCCTAGAGGAGCAAGGGAAACCCCATGGTGAACCACACAGGCAGATCTAGAACATTGGATATTCTACAAGATAACAGCCTGGACTAAAAACCAAACACACACACACACACACACACACACACACACACACACACACACAAAACAAACCTACTGTCTTGAGAAAAAAGAAAAGTAAAGTGAATATTCTAGATGTAATAACTACAGAGATATAACAATTAAGTAATATAATGTATAAAATTAATTTGATATTGGGTAAGGAAAAATTCTATAAAAGATACTTTTAGAAAAATTTAAATATGGGATGGATGTGAAGTCTTGTTATGAAACATTTAATTTTTTTTAGCCTGTTTTGTTTTGATATGGTATTGTGGTCATTAGGAGAATATTTTTATTCTTAGGAAATGACGCTGAGGTACAAGAGTTAAGTGGCATGATGTTTACAATTCATTTATAAACGATTCAGGAGCAAAGGCAAATAGGGGTGCTTTATATATATACACACACACACACATATATATATACATACACATACATATATATGTATAATATATGTATATATACATATATATACACTTAGAGAGCATGCACAAATGTGACAAAATATTAAAAATTATTGAATCTTGGTAAAGAGCATATAGGTATCTATTAAGCTATTCTTTCAATTTTCTGTATTATTGAAATTTTTCAAAATAGAAAGTTGAAAAAAGCAAAAATGTATGCAAATTAACTTAAAAAATGCACCACTACTCCACTCACTATTTTTGAAATATGTTATTTGTGTCAAGTCTTGATAAATTAAATTGTAATAGAAAATAGCAGCCACTACCCAGATGAAGAAAGTGGAACTTTCTGTCACATCCTAGCTACAGAACCCACTGGCTGGTGACCTTGGGCAACTTGCTTTTGACCCTTAAGGCTTGGTTTCCTCATTTGCATGATGGGAATAACATCCTGCCCACTCACAAGATGTTGTGAGATAATCCATATTATAAACAATTGCAAGGTATGCATTCAACCTAAAGGACTCTTTAGCTTTTCCTTCTCCTGCAGAGTGAAAGTAACTTTATAAAAGAAGAGACTTGCGCAGTAGGCATTCATGAAGAACTTACCTTTCAGACCACAGCGTCTACACATGGTTGCAAACACTGTAGATTCCATCTCAATATTCCTGACAGCAACTATCTGTGCTCTCTTCGAGTAATCTGCCTTTTTCTCTCTGGAAAAGCTGCACAGGGCTCCATCTAGTCGACCCTGGCCTGAAAGAGACGGAGAACAGTGAGCAACCTGATGAGGACAGTGGCAGCGGCACCACCAAGAGGCTTGCTGTCAGCTGAGTGCTCCACAGCTGACTCTGACTCTTGGGCCTGCGCCCAGGTAGGACAAACCCGCTGGCCGAGTCTTCCTATCACTGGACCGGGAGCAAGGCTGTGCCCAACTCCAGTGTCCCCTGTATAGAGAGCAGTGTCCACGGTGCTGAGTGCCCTGGCTCTGGGGCAGGTGGCCATGGCAACCAGCACTGTGCCCAGGGATAATGGAATTAGAAAACATCATTTTGTAACCCAGGCCAAAATCGTTGGGTAAAAGAGAGCTGGGTTACAAGATACTCACGCAGTGCCAAATTGTCACTCCAGAGATTACTTGCTACTTTCAAAGAGGAAACGTTGAACCTGAGGGTCACTGAGAGATCTGTCCTTTGAGGAAAATCTCTGGTTGGCTCCCGGGACTGGGGGATGGCCCGGGGCCAGGAGCTGGGGAGAAGAGACGTCGAACCTTAGTGATGCTCTGAGCTCCTTGAGGAGCAGGACCACGGTTTGGACACTGCAACTCTGCATCTACCCATCGTGACAATGGTACCAATGTGTCCACCTTCTTCTCTCCACACAGCTCTAAGCTGCCTGCACCCTTTGGTGATCACCTTTCCCTTCTGTGATGCTCCCGGTGTTCATTTATCACTTAGTCTCTCTTGTATCAATTAGTGGGGCTGGAAGGAGGTGGAAAAAATCTAATGCTTTAACTCCTCCTCCACCTTGCAGGCTCTGGGAACAGACTTCTCCCCACCACACGCCCAAGGATGGCCTGGGTTGGAGCAGGGAGGCCAATGGCACTCTGCCACCATCATTATTTGCACAGTCCTCTGTTTGGCCTCCTTTCCTCGCTTTTAATCTTTCAGGCTACTTCCCCCCCGGCTGTCTGATTCTCCTTGTCCCTTCCTCCTTAAGGCTGCCTGCCAGCCCCTCTAATATAGTGATCTTTAAGCAATTCCAACTCAGATGTTCCCGAAGCCAAGCAGGTGATGTCAGTGAGGTCTGCAGGACCTGAAGGGAGACGCCGCCCTCCCCTTCATTGAATGTCAGCTGAGTGCTCCTTGGTGTCTTGCCCCTGGGCTTGCCAGGCTGCCGTGCATTATTTAAAATTTTTTAATGCTATGGTATTTCAAGGAGCCCAAACTATGGATTTTCATGTGAAATTTCAAGAAACTATAAATGTTGGCAAAATAATTCACATTTTAAAAATTCTGTGCAGACCAAAGAAAATAGGGGCTCCAACGGGCTGTCATTTGTAAGATCTGCCTTATACCCACCCTTGACCCTCCCAATGAAGCGGCCAAATCTATGACAGTTTCCACCCTATCACACCCAGCATGCCTCCTGTTTTATAATAATAGGTTATAAAATAAAATGTTACTAACCCGAAGTAACATTTACAGATACTATAGCCTATATCCATAGGTAATTTTAAAATTGTAATATAATAGCCTAAGTTTGAAATAATGTGTACTTTGGTGAACATGCTAAAACACAACCACACTACAGTTTTTCTAGAATGCCCTCCAAGGAATGGTACCACCCCCGGTTAGATTCTTTCTTTTTGGAATGAGCAGGGTCTGCCCTTGTCACTTTATTCTCCTGGCTTCTCATCCCTTGTTGTAAAAGCTACTCAGCAGTCACCTTCAGTTTGCTCCTCAACTTGATTTGGGAACACTTTGTCACCGAGAGAAAAACGGATAACTTCGGTACCACCCATCCTGAGTACCAGGTCACTTCGTGCTGTAAGTGATTGTACCCCAAAATGGCAGAAACACAGAATCAGCACACTGCCCTTCTCCCAGAGTCATCCATTGAAATGAAAGGCTTTAACAGAGAGAAGATTTTGCTAACATCATTAATTGCATTTTAGTATTCAATTTGTTCTTGGAGGATTTAACCCACTCTCAATACATAGTCACTATGGGTGTTTCTCTGTTGCTCGTTCTAGTCCTACGTTCCTCTGCTATAGGAAGTTAAAAAGGCTGTTTCAGTCTCTTTTTAAATCCCCAACTTTAAAATTTTTAAAGTGAAGGTTTTAATATAAATGATGGGTTTGAATAACAAAGAGTTGCTCTCGCAATTTATAAATTCTTCTCACCTTCATAAAAATCATATGTACACATCGTATGTCCAGTGTGGGTTGGGAAGTTGGGAATTTCTCTGCTGCAGTTGAATAGTTCCTCCGCCAGTTCCTTGTCAAGTTCAGTACTTTGGGTGACAACGTTGTCCAAGACAACCTGTTCAAATCTGGGCTTGAAGAAGGAGTGAGTCCACAGCTGTGTCTGTTATTACAACAGACCCCGGTGCGACCCCTGGGATGCGGGAATAAATGAGTGGTTACTTTGACACAGAGTATGTAATCAATTCTGCCAACATTAATTAATGCTCAGTGCTAATGGTTCTCCCTCTTTCCATCCTTGAAATTATTTTTTTTTCCAAATGCAATTAAATAATAACATTCAGAACAGGCATTTGCATGTGCTGTCTTCCCGGATTCACATTTACAATGTGATGGGGTTTAGATTTCAAGACAAACATGACTCTTGGACATGCAAATTAGTATTGGCCTTCAGGCTCAAATTTGAATAAGTTAGGTCAGGAATAAACTAAATGAGCCTGCCAGCAAGTAGCTTGCCTAAAATGATGTGACTACTTGATATTTAATCTTCTCTGTATCTCCCTGATTGCTGTAATTTCTTTGCATCTATATCCCCCCTTCCTTCTGATTCTCCTCACATCATCCCCCTCCCCTCTCTGACCCCATGTAAATTGGGCCTCCTGGCCTTCCTTCCAGGGCTACGAAGTCTGGCTTGCTCATGGGCCTTAGTAACTAAGTCACAGGGACTTAAGAAACCATTTTCTGGACTGTTCTTCTCCCTGCTGGAATGCTCTTTAGTCCTCCCACACCTTTTCATCAGACTAACACTAAGTCATTCTTCAGGTGTGGGCTTAAGTCACTTCCTTCAAAAGGTCTGAATTCAGGAGGGGGGACAGCGGGGATAAGAAGGCAGCATAGGTAGGTGACAGTAAATTTCCTCAGGGCCAGCTTTTAACCTAGTCTTTGACCCATTCTGATTTCTGTTTAGAGCCAAAATAAGGGACTATACAATGGCAGTGCCCTAGACTCCTGTTCTAACATTCTTCTCACTTTTTGTAATTACTCATTTGTTTGCCTATGGCCCTGATTAAACATAAGCTCTATAAAGTCAAGAGCATTGTTCACTGTTGTTTCCCCAGTTCTAGCGTTATGCCTATCGCATTGTAGATACTCAATAAAAATGTATCAAATGAGCAAATGCTTCCATAGAGATGCCATAGGGCAGACATCTGCAAACTACAATCCATGGGCGAAATTCAGACCGTCTTTGTAAATAAAGTTTTCTTGGATCACAGCCACATTCGCTCATTACGTGTTGTCTATGGTTGCTTCCATAATACAAAACCTTAAGTACTTACTATCTGGCCTTCTATCGAGCACAGCCATATCCTTCTGGGTTTTTATAACTTTCAGTGTTGATCAACATGGGGTTAATTTAGGAGATCCACCTAGGGACCCAAGGTGGGCTCTGATGAATGAGCTTTAGTGGGTCAGACACTTTTTACATAAATCAAACAAGTGGCTCCTTGAATTGTTTGAAATATCCTAGGAATAGGAAATGATTGAGAAGGAAGTTAAAAATGTGGGCATCAAAACGATGTCTTGCTAATATTTAGATGTGTTAGGACATGTGTATCCTAGTTAAAGTCTTTCAGAGGCCAAAAGAAAGGCATCCGGAAGGATAGCTCATCTGGCACTGATGCTCACATTCCCCTCTGTTGGGATGCATATCTACAGAAGTCCTTTCACTTTAGTCCCACCTTTGAGCGCCTCGGGTGGACTATATTCCTGGACCACAGTTGTGGGAAGAGCCCAGTCTTTCTAATTATGCCTGTTTCTGGGGAAGCATGGCCCAGCCACCTGAAGCTCCATGATACTGGACAAGTCATTCTCTAGTGTTTTGTTTGAGGATTTCTAAAGGTCCCCTCTTGCTCCAAAAATGTGTAGTTCTCAGACAAAAATCTTGGCCCTTTTTAGAATTTTCCTTCAGTCTTGTCACTCTGTCAGCCAAACGTTCCAGTTACAATGCTCTGACTGTATCTGCACATGGCGACATAGTAAAATGGCCCCTTGCATAATCTGCTCCTGAAGAAAAGCTTGAAAAAATAACTTGACCTCAGCTCAAGGTGAAAGCATGAAGAAGGCCCTTCCCAGAGGCCTGAGCAGCCAGGAGGCAAGGAGAGGGGAAGCTCTGGGAAGACTTGAGGGAGCGCTAGCTGGCCCTTCCCTAAAGGCCCAGGGTGGCCTGTTCTGGTGTGTTGATGAGGAAAAGAAACAGCCAAGAAAAAGGATGCAGTCACCAGCATGAGCTAAACACAATGTGTTCCTATGATGTGTGCTTACTTAGCTGACAAATAAGGCAATTAATAGTGATTATTTCTTTTTTACTTGAAAGCACTTGTTTCTGTCACTTATGAAATCTCTACACCTCAAAATTTACTGTAACCCTCAAAACTTTCTCTTATCCTGAAAACATATTCCTTAGCAATTCTTCCACTCTTCCCCATAAGAACACCTAAGTCCACTCCAGTTTTCCATGGGGAGAAAAAAAAGGGAGATAAAAAGAAAATATTTCTTTAATTTCGTTAAATGTCCTCAAGCTGAGCTTCCTGACACTCCTTAGCCCATCTGGATTTCTGCTGGGTTTGGGGAATGTTGGTGTCTTTTGGAAGCTGCTTTGCAGGGAACAATCCCTGGGATTTAACAGTAGAAGTCAAACATCTTACCTATTCCCCCTGATGTACCCATTCTGATCATGGTGACATCACAGCACTGGGCATGGTGCAGTAATTTGATGAGTTCATGCAGCATGATCGAAATGGAGGGGATCCCCATGCCATGCTGTTGAGAGAAAGGGAACGTCACTCTACATCTCACAAACTGATATATGCACAGGACATATTTTCTTTCTTCATTACAAGTTAACAGCCCTCAGAGAAATTTACATAATCATTATGACTTTGCCAAAGCTGGGGAAACCGTAAGTCAGCTCTAAATGACGCCTACATGACACGCTGATAGATGTGCCCATCTGTGAGCACCAGCGAGCGGCAGCTCCCTGCCAGGTAAGCTGAGTGCAGCCTGGTCGTTGGGAGCGGAAGGAGGGTGGCCCACGATGGCACGGTGTACTGGTGTGTCAGGGCAGTGCCCCTGCTCGTCTCCCCTCTGGGCTCATTATGCTGAGCCTGCGAAATAGAGTTTTTTCCCGAGATTGACTTGATATCGAGGAAATACAAACTTGGCTGCCAGGGGATCAGTCCCTTTCCACCCCACTAAATGAAATGGTGAATCCGCGGCGTTGCCCTCAGGTGGCCTTGCCCGTTTGCTGCAAATTCTGTGCGAGCTCTGGAACATAGAGTAGACATGTGGGTTCCATCCAGATCCAGCAATGTAGAGTGGATAGTGAAGGCGCAGCTGAGGGTAAAGTGCGACAGGTCACAACCACAATCCCGGTTTTCCTCAGCATTTGGAATGGGACAGTCAATGTCACCAGAAGAGGGGCCAACAAGAGGATTTGGCAACTCCTGGTGATCACTATGTCCTACTAACTCTCCGGAACGATCCTTCATGTGGAATTTGCAGTGGCTGGAGCTGAGTTCGGAATCAGAGGCCATTTGATGCCTCGCCTAGCACCAGAGGGTCACGTGTGTGCTAGTTCTGCCCTTGGGCACAGAGGCTCGGGTGCCGAAAGCACCAGGGTTATCTTGGCAGCAGGTGATGTCTGCACTGATGGTCTCGTTAGCAAGTCAGGAAAACCACTGCAGCCACGACCGGGTATCCTCGCCTGAGCTCCCTCCCTCTCGTCATCAAGAATATTAAACGATGACAAATCTGAGCCTCTGAGGTTCCCATATTCGGTTTCCATGGAATATGCCCTGACTTCCAAAAGCACTGTAAGTCTCCTGGAGACACGAGTCAAACCTGAATTAATTTCTATGCCCAAGATGAACATGTGTGGGCTTTGGCCCTGGCTCTGCCACTATAGAGCAAACTCTCTAAATCTCTTTTGCTCAGCTGCACATTAAGCAACGAACCATTATTTGATCTATTAGGTTCCTTCTAAATCAGATATGTGATAGGTTTATAATGATCACTTATTATGTGACATGGTAGCAAAATGACAAATGGGCTTGTGTGTTTCTGCTAAAGTATCTCTCTCTGTCACACACACACACACACACACACACACACACACACACACCCCTCAGCTGCTGAAGAGAAAGACTTTTCAAAGAAGGGGCCTAAATTGGAAATCCTCTGGATGCCTAGGGAGGCCCATTTCGAATCGCCTGACCTCTGGGCATGATCCATGTTACTGCTGTTTTTATACCTTACTCTTAAGTTTTACTGCTGGTTTACAATAATTTCACAGTTTTAGAAACCTTATTTTTTGTCCTCACCCATTCATCGTGCAAGAAAAAAAAAAAGACAGTTGTAGTCTAAATGTCAAACAAAAGTTAGTAAGACAACATTTGCCTAGATCAAACAATATTGAGTTTCCTTCCATTGTAGATATTCTATAGTTGTTGAATAAACAAATGAATTGATTCTCTCATTTGAGCCCAAAGCAAGTTTCAGGCATTCTTGACCCAGATGGGAGATGAACTTAGAGGCCCCCCGGGCGTTGGGTAATTTTCCCTTCTTTACTCCAGGCTTCCAGCCGTGCAAGACCATCCTTCCCTCGCCAGGTACTTCCTTCCCTCGCCAGTAATCAAGGATGGCTGGCTCTTCCCTGGTGCCGGAGTCACATATGATTCAGCTCCTTAGAATTGTCACACTCCGCAGAGGACTCTTCGTGGTTCCCTAGCCTGGCTCTGCCCTCTGTGAGGACTGCAGTGTCCGGCCATGTGACAGACTCGAGCTATTCTTCCAGAATCCAGCTCTGTGGCAGAGACACACTTAGAAAGGCAAGCTCCATGCACACACATATCCATTGCCCTCTGGGTGTGCCACCCTGAGTCCCAGAGGGAATGGTCCATGAGTTCCTTAAAACTGCAAGTTAATCCACTTCCATTTTGTTTTAGGACACTGTATGCCCATAGCTGTCAGCATAGTCTAAATACAGGAGAGCAATTCACCGGAGCTCTGTGGAAACGCATGACCAGCTTTTCAGCCGGCTTATTGCAGTGTTAGACGGCAGCCTCAGGCAAGCCTGAAAATTGGCCCCTGTAAACTTAGAGCTCAAAATTCCCAAAGCTGGAGAAGGGACAGAGGAAAAGAAATTATTGGTGGCTTAATCGGTCACAAACTAAAGAAAGGAAGTGTGCTTTGAGAGTTTTTTCCCCTAATGTGAGTAGCTAAGTGGTAACTAATAAACTAAAGTGACACAGAATGCTATGTTCTGCCCCTGGGACTTTTTCCAGCAAAGAATGTCACACCTGGAAACTTAATTTAATTGCGTGAGAAGGCAAAGCAAGAGGGGAAAGAACCCCAGGCAGAGAAGCTTCCTCTTTTTCTGCGAGCCCTGATGGCTACCGGAGTGCAGGCCTGGAGTACTTACGCTGATGGAGAGCACGGGACCGATTTTGTACATACAGTATCTGTCTGTCCCCGCACAATGTCCTTTCTGTCCTCCCCGCTGTCCTGCAACCTGAGCTCCTTATGCATAAACAGTGCAAATGCGTTCATCCTGTTGGGGCTCCCACCAACGAGACAAACTGTTGATAAAAAGTAGCAACCACCTGCCTTAATGACTGGGATCAGAACCGAGGGGCAGCTCTCAACGTTAATGATTTTACTTTATTTTTTAGTAACTTATCTAAGAGTATGTGTAGATGTTATGGGTTATGTTCGTGAGTTAACTAATTTGCATCATTAACCTGTCATTAAGACACACAGTTTGTGGTGCTTAATTAGTAAAGAAAAAGATCATCACAAAATCAAAGCAAGTGTTGCTTTTGTTCAAGTCGGTGTTTCCTGGTGTTTTAGTTTGCAGGGAACATGGGCGAGCTCCTCAGGTGACATCAGCAGCCTCCTGCTGGGCATTAGCAGGCTAAATGCTCGGTAAGTAAATACTGAGCACGGGGGATGCAAGTAACATAGCAAAAGGGGAACTATAAGGTGTAGATATGTTTCTTCATCCCAAATCCCCAGTCAGAAGTTTTTATTGTAAAATGTGCTATGTTCACGTAAAGCTTTACAAAAATAATCACATCAAAAATTTCTTCTCACTCAGAAGAAATTCTCCTGGAACAGGCCTTATTGTGGACTGGAAATCTCACTACAGTATTTCATCAGCTCCAGTAATTTGGTTTTGCTGTATTCACAATTTAACTTCTCTGGAATTTCAACAGGCATGGCAGTCAAGAGTGTCACATCTAATAAAATGTGGTTATAAAATTGTCTTAGAGGCACTTGTGTAATAGCCTATAAGGGATCCATGAGGGGTGGGAGCGGTGGATGTGGGAGAGGATCATCATGGATGAGCTGCCCGCCTGGTGGGTACCAGGTGTCAGAGGCCTGAGGTAGCACAGCCATCAGGGCATCTAAGGGGGAGGTGCAGAGCCTGCGGAAGCTCAGTGACAGATAAGGCAGCACAGTGGTGAAGGGCCTGCCCTTGGAGATAAATCTGGCTTTGCACCCAAACCCATCACTGACTAAGCAACTTGCTGAGTGTCACCCATGTCCTCTCTATGTGCCTCTGATTGTCATCTCCAACGTAGAAAACACAGTACCTTTTGGATGGTTTTGTAAGGAGAAAATAGGATCGACTATGGCAGAGGACGTTGTACAAAGCCAGGTGCCTTCTGAGCATTCGACAAATGGTAAGTACAACTTGTCATATCGTGTAGCAGTTTCCTGCCCTGCTCTTGAGCTGGCTTATTGTTTCTGTATTGCAGAACTTAGCACAAAAGAAGCTGGTTCAAGTCCAGTGAGAAAAGGGCAGTTGGTGGCGCCTGGCCGATGTGGGCAGCACGAGGCAGAGGATCAGAGGGATTACTGGTGAGGGCACGCACAGGGAGAAAGAATATCTGCCTAAGGAAATACCGAACTGAGGTTGTAGAGTAGGCACCCCCATTCACAAATGACTTACTATGACTATTGGGTGGTCTGGTTACATGATGTGTTCTGTTTCCATTTAGCAATATTCCAATTTCAACTATGGGATGTAATTATCCTTTTATCCGCCCTCTGCTTCTCTTCTATCCTCATTTTTGTCTTTTCTGTGGCTTCTGATGAGTTTCCCTGATGGGGCTTAAAGTTGGTAATGAACTGCAGTGGGAGTGAGCCATACAGGCTGGGTAGCAAAGAGAGTAAGACCATGGTCTAAAGTGAGTTTCTAAGTTATTATTGATTACTTATAAAAATTTTTCCTTCTGTTGGTATGGACAATTAAGACTTAGCTCAAGTTCTAAGTACAAAGATGGTGGTTTTTTTGTTTCTTTTTTTTTTTTTTTCAAAATACAGTAGTTTGAAAATAACCTCACTGTATAGTGCCAGTGAATGTAAATTACAACTATTCAGATTGACCATAAAACCAAAAACAGATGTTAGAATAGCTTACAGTTTGAATTCTTCTTTGAACTTTAGATATTGCTGTAATCAACAGGACTTTCTGAATGCTTCTAGTGACATAAAGATGATAGGTATAAACAGAGCATTTTCATTCTTGAAGCCTTACCCTTAAATCAGACTTACTAAATAGCACCCCCAGCCACAATTTTAAGTCTGGCTGCCTTAATGAGAAGTAAAATACGGCTGAGGACCACCAACCAGCACTGACCTTAAGAGACGCTTACCGTGATTTACGTCCAAACGAAATTATCGTTTGTCCTGGTTTCAACAAAGAAGATAAAAGTGCATTGGGAAGAAGTCTGAAGCATTACAAAAATGTGTTAAGTGCTTTGCTATAGGCTGCCAGTATTAACTCACTTTCAAATATGTCTGCTATCTCAAAAGACTTACCTTTGCCATGTTGTTATTAACCTGGCCCTATTGCAGCTTGGGTATGCTGTATGTTTACAAAGGAGTATAAACACTTCTAAAATGTGTATTATAGAGTGTTATAGGGTAATTCTTTTTCATGTTGCTTGAAATTTCTAGGGAGACATTAGAGGTGATGATGGTAATTTTATAAAAGACATATGAGAGGTTGAGTTTGAGTAGATAAGGCCTAATGCTCCTCCACTATATTTTTAAATTTTGATGCATCCCAGTCAGTATGACAGTCACCAAAGCTGCTTCTCCTTCTTGCTGCGAATGCAACTAAACCAGCCGTGGGCAAACTATGGCCTGCGGGCCATCCGGCCCGTTTGAAATGAATAAAACTAAAAAAAAAAAAAAGACCGTACCCTTTTATGTAATGATGTTTACTTTGAATTTATATTAGTTCACACAAACACTCCATCCATGCTTTTGTTCCGGCCCTCCGGTCCAGTTTAAGAACCCATTGTGGCCCTCGAGTCAAAAAGTTTGCCCACCCCTGAACTAAACTCTACTTCCCAGCCTCCTTTCCAATTAGAGAAGACCATCTTCCTCAGTCCAGCCACTAGAACGTGAGCAGAAGTGATGGGTGCCATTTCCAGTGCTAGCCCATAGAAATCTCCTATTGGTGATCCCACAGATTGTCCTCTCCCGTCTGCTGGATGGGTGTTGACACTCAGAGAAAATTTGCAAGTCACTGCGCAAAGGTGACAGAGCATCAAGATGGAAGGAACCTGGGTCCCTGAGTCATCAGTTGGAGGAAAGCCACATATCAAGTGGGAACACCCATTTTTTTGTACTTGATATAAATAAGAAATAAACTTACATTGTGCTAAGCCGCTGATATTTTGCAATACCAGCTAGTGAAAACTTAAAGAATATAGTAAGAAATAAGAATAATTGTCAAAATCTTTAAGGTTGAAGTTTTACACACCCACAGTTCTCCTTTCCTTGGAAGATAATGCTATTAATGATATGGATTAACTGTTAACTGGTTAATAATGCAGATTAATTATTAATTGGTTAATAATATGGATTAACTGTTAACTGGCGAATAATGCAGATTAATTATTAACTGGTTAATAATCTGCATTAATCAGTTAACAATTAATCCACATTATTAACCAGTTAACAGTTAATTCATATTATTAACCCATTAATAGTTAATCTGCATTAATAATGTGGATTTTGTAATCAAGGAAAACACAATAATTTCAAGAGAAACATCAAAAGTGCTTTATTCAAAGTAATATCCATCGCTACACATTTCCCCCATCTTTCAGGTAATTTGGGGATACTGTCCCAATAGAACTTTTCTTGTTTTGAGGCAGTCAATTCAAAGACCCAATTTTCTACTTCTTCGTGCATTTTGAAGTGCTGCTCAGAAAATGTGTGTGCCATCAATTGGAACAAGTGATAATCTGAAGGAGCAAGGTCTGGTGAATACAGTGGGTGGCTTAATACTTCCCAGGTAAGATCTTTTAATGTGTCTTTAACTGGTTTTCAAGTGTGTGATGGTGCGTCATCATGAAGCAAAATTACTTTGCGGTGTCTTCTGGCCCATTCTGGTCATTTTACGATCAAAGTGTGGTTCAAATGGATTATATGTTGTCGGTAGCGATCAGTATTAACGGTTTCACCTGGTTTTAAAAGCTCATAATACACCACACCTTTCTGATCCCACCAAACGCAGAACATTGTCTTCTTTCCGAAGCGATTTGGCCTTGTAGTCGATATTGATGGTTGACCTGGATCAACCCATGATTCTGTGCATTTGGGATTCTCACAATAAATCCACTCTTCATCGCCAGTCACAAGACTTTCTTTTGTGTCATTGAAGCAACATTTTACTGATGACTTTTTGGTTTTCCATTTGTCTTTCGTTCAGATGGTGTGGCACCCATTTTCCTTCCTTCAAAATCTTTCCCCTTACTTGTAAATGATCAGAAATTGTTTTCTCAGCACCGTTTAATTTTTCTGCAAATTGTTTTTGAGTTTGACATGTATCTCCACCCAATAATGCTTGTAATTGTTGGTCTCCAAACTTTTTCGGTTAACTTGGACGTTCTTTGTCTTTCACATTGAAATCATCGCTTTTAAAGCATTTAAACCAGCATTCACAAGTATCTTGAGATGGAGCATATTCACCATAAGCTTCTCAAAGTATACGATAACTTTCAGCAGCACTTTTCTTCAAAATAAAGTAATGAATTAAAAAAACTTCACGCAAATGCTCTTTTTTTGGCATGAAATTCAACATTTATAAAAATATCTATGATGTTAACACCTTCAGAAAATTTGATATATGATGTTTTTGAAGCTTCTTGTCAATACAACGAAATAGCATACATATCAAATCACATATATATAATCATATGTGTAACTCCATTTATTGAAAAACTCCGCATTATTAACCGGTACACCTAGTATCCATTTCAATGGTGTTTATAATAGAAAATACTTTTACATAAAGGTCAAAAGTAGACTATATAATGTATGGCTTAGTCACTTGACTTCCATAAACAATGTGTCTCCAAGAAAATCACATAATATGGGGAAAATGTTAATGACAAAGTGAAGTAAAAAATTTAGGATGCAATTATATAATTCCAACTATTTTAAAATCTGTTTATTAAAAAGAATTGGGAGAAAAGAAAATAGGTTGATGTCTATGTTTAGATGATAGGAGCTTTTTAAGGTGTATTTTTAAAAATTATTGCTTTGTTTTGTTATATTTTCCCAGTTTTAAGTAATGGACATGAGCTGCCTTTATTACATATATATATGTAATTGCTTCAGAGAATGAACATCAGTTCCTATTGGGACCTCTGACATTTTACCAGCTGAATGAGTAAGGTTTATGATGAGCAAATAAAAGAAAATATATCAGCAGGGGAAACATGATAGTTTTTTCCCAAAATTAGAAATATTTTACCTTTACATCCTCAAACATTGCTGGTAGGTTGTGTGTTTTTGTTCCTAAATCCAAGTGATAGAGAATGTCTTCATCCATAGAATCCAGGTAAAGATTTTTAACATGAACAAAACTTTTTCTGGGAAAAATAACATAAAAAAAAGATGTGAAGAAATTTAGAGAGAGAGCCTATGATAACCGCTAGCCCAAATATTGGACACAAACTTTCATTTAAGATTGAATGATTTGTCATGAAGCCAATATTATTATGCTACTATAATAAAAACAGCAGCACCACTAATAATAATAATAATAATAATAATAATAATAATGGCTAATATTTTCTGTGCACACAGGCATAGCTTTAAGCATGAAAAGTGCACACTGCCATAAAAACTACGTATAGTTTTGATAAACATTCTATTAGGTAAGCAATACTAACAAATGCAATTTACAAGTGAAGGAGCCAAGATTTGCAGAAGTTGAGAAACTTGAGCAAGATTTTACAATCAGTAGATTACAGAACCGTCTTTTCTACCCCGTTCTTGTCTGGCCCTCATGGTCCTTTTCCTTCTTTGCATGGGAGGCTGTGCAACATAGGCTCCTGGAATCTGTAGTCAGATTGCCTGGGTTCCACCACCAGTTCAACCATATATGTACTCACTGTGCAGCCTTGGGTAAGCTATTTTATCTTTGTTCTTTGAAAGTCTCCTCATCTGTAAAGTGGGGATAGTGAATAAAATAACTGCTTTGCTAGATTGTCCTGAGGCCTATATGAGCCGAGCTGGGCTACTTTCCTTCCTCTCTCTCAGTAAAATAATGCAAGATGGTGAGCTGACCGCTGCTGTAGGAATGACCTTAATTCCATCTAATTCATATTTATAAGGCACGTCATCTTCAGTCTTGGTATTGCAGTAGTGATTACACACAACTGTAATCATTAGCGATAATCATTACCCCATACCACAGCGGGTCAAGCCGTCTCTGCCAAGAACTATCTGCCTTCTTCGCTCCATGTTCCTTCCATTTCCCAGTAAATGTCTCTACACATTTTAACAAAACTCTTGTGTTTTTCTATATTTCCAATGACGTTTGCTCATTAAAAAATAGTTTAAAAACTCTGGTGCCCAGGACCCACTGAATTTAGAGACTGAAAAATATTTTTGAAATCTTCTCAGGTGATCTGATGTGCAACCCAAGTTGAAAATCCCTTTTTAGGCCTTTGTTCCTAAAGCATCTTTCTCACTTCCCTTCCCTCCATTGTTCACATGTGGGAATCCTACTCATTCCTCAAGGTCAAATTTAAATATCACCTCCCCCTGGAAGGCTTTTCCCAAGCATCTTCCCTCCCCAGTCAGTATGAATTCCCAGCCCACACTGTGCTCCTAAAGCATGTATTTCACGTTAAGGCTGATAGATAGCACTTCAAGGGTTAATTTTCTGTCTCTCCAGAAAAATTGTGAATTTTCTCATGCAAGCTGTCTCATATATCTTTTTTTAATCCCCAAGTCTTAACAAATTTTATTTGTTAAATTAAATTTAAAGTTCGGGAAGTGGAACTATTAATTTTCCGCTCAAAAACATTTAGGGTAACAAATTCTTAATTAGTTAGTGGATCATGGCTGGTTTAAAAAAATAAAGCATTCCATGAGGTTAGTACACTTTACTACTTCAGAACAAGCCTCAAAGCCCACAAGCAAAAGGACACCTCCTTTCCTCTCCTGGTGACAGGCAAGAGGACATGCACCAGTGATCCCTTGTTGGAAAAAGTGTGTCGATTCACCAGCAGCATTGCCATGGAGGCTTGTTAGAAATGCAAAATCTCAGGCCCCACGCAGGGCCTCCTGAATCAAAATCTGCCTTATAAACAACTCCTATGTGATTTCTGTGCACAGTAAAGTTTGAGAAACATGCCATCCACTTTCTCTTCCAACTTCTCTTACTTTTCTGCTTGACTCGGCCAAACTGCTTTCCCTCTCCGATGCGTCTCCTTTGGATTCCCAGCTGACTCCGTCCTTACCCTAGAAGAGAGTGCCATTCATCTACTTCAGTGATTTCAAATTCTAACTCCGTATCAGGATCATGTGGGGTGCTTTCAAAAGCACTGGTACCTAGCTAAGCCCAAACCTAAAAATTCTAATGTATATTGTCCAGAAGATATGGGCCTTGGTATTTTTAAAATCACTGATGTATTCCAGCTTTCTTATCTTCAAAAAGAAATTCTCAAACCATTAACTATATTCTCTTGTATTAATTATAATAGTCTTGCTAATTCATTAGGACTATTAATTATAATAATCCTGTTCATTATTTAGTTTTCCTTGGTGGTCTGTTTCAATAGCTAGTGATCCCTTGGTCAGAGAATTGGGTGGGGTCGGGGGGCATGTCTATAGAAGGTTTGTATCCCTTTGGGCTCACCAGAAGCACTTCTTTTTTTATATATACATATATTTTATTGATTTTCTACAGAGAGGAAGGGAGAGAGATAGAGAGTCAGAAACATCGATGAGAGAGAAACATCGATCAGCTGCCTCCCGCACATCCCCCACTGGGGAAGTGCCCGCAACCAAGGTACATGCCCTTGACCGGAATCGAACCTGGGACCCCTCAGTCTGCAGGCCGACGCTCCATCCACTGAGCCAAACCGGTTTTGGCCAGAAGCACTTCTAAGATGATGCCTCTATTACTTACCAAAGGAAAGATTTCTTTGGCCATTAGGCCAAATTCAACCCAGTATGATCCTGGCAACTGCAATATTTCAATCTTTCCAAAATATATAATTTTTACTAAATAGACTATATGTGCTATTTCTTCCTCAACCTTGTTTTGCATTTTCTTTCCTTTCTCTAAAATGTGGGCCAGAGGTGGTATTGGGAATACATTCTTTTAGCAAGCCACGAGATAGCACGGTCAGTATTAAACACTGGTAACCAGTGCTGCCTGAGAAGAAGTCTTTCTATTTTACCATCACCTTCATCTTCAGACTTTTTCCTTTTCTCTTTCCTTGGCATGCCTGAGCAAATGCACGTGGTAGGAGACTACCTTTGTCTGGGATGGGTAAATGGAACATTTTCTGAAACAATGACATGATGGAGGCTCTAAGCAAGGCATCTGATACAACTCGGTGAATCAGAGGGAATGCACAAAAATTCCGTAAGCCTCCTGAAGATTAATGCTCGATTATGTTCTGTGAACCTGGGGCAAGAATTGGAGCTAAATTTGCAGACAGTTTTGGCAGATTTACGTCGACCCCTGAGATGAGGAACATACATGGAATTTTAGAAGTGAATTCTATGTAAAGTCTATCAGAAAGCGTATGGAATCACTTCATAATATGCTGCAAGGCAGTGAAACCTCCCTTCGGCACGGGGAGGCCCCTTTAATCATTTCTCAGATATTTCAGCCCATGGTCCTGGAATTAAAGGCGGAACTCCCGGCTGAACTTTGAATGTGTTCACTCATGCAGGTTGGTTAATCTTTTGCATGTTTTTTGGCTTTACTTTCTTTTCTTTTCTTTTTTTTAAAGAGCGAGAGGTATAATTGACATATTGCTCCACTTTCTTAGATGAGCCAGATTCACCCAAGAACCAAGGAATGAAAATATCTTTGGGGAGACAATTTGCGTTGTATTTATTTTGTTTTGTATTATGAGCTAGGTTCCAACTATATCATCTCTAAACTTAAGACATTTATGTAATGATAGAGGTTGATCTTCTGAACATTTAATATAAAATCCAAAGAACATCCATCTAATCAAAACAAATAAAACATCAAAATTACTTACCCAACGTATGTATTCTGCTCAGATCTCATGGGTTTTTTGGAAGCAGGTAAAATCGAAGCCATACTTTGTGGTGTGCGGATAGTCACACTTCAGTTGATGTCAGGGAAGAAATATATAGTCAGTTGCTATTAAATTATAGGTGAATCATAATAGCTCAGCTCCAAGTTAGAATGACAGCCTCCCTTATAAAACTTACATTTTCTTCTGAAATCAATAATGGAACTTTATTCCTAGCATAACTCCCTACCAATTCAAAAAATATCCTCCTTGACATGGCCTTTTATAGTACAAAACAGCCCAGCTCTCACAACAGCTCTTCCCTAAGATAGGCTCCCTGTGAAGGTGTGGCGTCCTAGCTCTCTGACTAGGTTGGTTAGCTTGGTCACTGTAGACAGGTGCACCTTTCTCTTCCTCTGGCCTTGATCCCAGCATGGGCCTGGTGTGGCACACGACTTACTTACTTACTTACTTTGAGACAACTGTATGTGGATCCACGTCCTCCACAGGAACTCCACCATGTTGTCTCAAAAATGTGCCCAGTACAAGGGAGAACTTTCAGTTCCCAAACATTTTGTTTTCTCACCCCATCCTACCCCTCATCAACTTGTTTTCATTCTATGTTCACAAGTGAGACAAACATGCAAAGTCATGCCCCCAGAGTGCCTCTTCATCTGAACTCTGCCCGTTCAAATTCACACAGAAGGTCTGATAATTAAACAAATCTGTTTCCCAGAGCTTCATTAAGCTAAAAACCGCAGGCTGCCCGTGAAATCCAATGGAGCAGCTGTTGGAGGTCAATCCAAATAAAATAACAAAATAAGGTCTAATATTTTCAGAAAATAGAGTGTCTCTTTGAAGAAACCCACAAATTCACTGCTTTTCTCCTGCTTCTTACTGTACAATTTGGGGACAGACAAATCTAGAAGACTTTCAAGGAACTTCATCCTGTGTGTGTTTTTTTCTTTTTATTCCCAGCTCCCATGGCAATCAGCTGAAGTTCTATGCTGGTGAGAGCTTTAAGGACATTTGTCTCATGGCTTGCAAGCAAACAAGCGCTTAAAATGTTCACAAACACCCAAACAGCAGCAGATACAAGGCACTTCATAATGTGCTTGAATTTCTCTGTAAGAGTGTGCATCACAGTTAAGAAGCAAATGCACATCTTAACTGTGTTTGGAGATACTCCTCTTCCTGGTGATAGTCACTTTGGACAAACTTGAATTCCATGTTGGCCTCCTTGAGTCCATCTTGGCCAACTAGCGAAGTTTACAAGAAGGAGAGAGAATAGGAAACTAATAGAGCACTCCAAATCTTGCTACTGCTACTGCCAATTAGACATTTGTATCTTTACCTAAACTTATCCAAAAATACCCAAGAAAACTAATCGTGGAAAAGGCAATGACAACTTGGAGGCAAAATAAGCCTGAACCTGTGTGTTGCTTGTATAACTTGGGAGAGTAGGTACTGTTTCCAGTTTATGATAATAATACATCTTTTACCTCATGGCCCACCTCAAATGGGGTCTACCTGCTGCCCTTTCTCCACAACCACTGGCAATTTTGAGATTCAACATGCCCACCACCTACCACAGGGCTTCTTACATTTTTTAATCCTCACCTGAAGATATATTTATTGATATGAGGGAGAGAGAAACATTGATGTGAGAGAGAAGCATCAATTGGTTGCTCCCAAACACTCTGACCAGGAATTGAACCCACAACTTTTTGGTGCATGGGACAATGCTCCATTTAACTGAGCAACACTGGCTAGGGTGGGAGGCTTCACACTTCTTTTGGTATCACATGCTGTACCTCGAAAAATTTTTTAGGGTATAATGACCAAATTCCAGTCTGGCATTTACCTCTGGCTCTGACAGGTGAAAGTGTTAGCTAATTAGGTAAGTGTTAAATCATTAATTACTCCAGGGAATTATTTAAACTAATTAACATGTCTATTTCCAGTGCAAATTCTGTCAGTCAGTGATCTTGATCACCAACAGTGCCAGGGACACCAGCAACGTTTTATGGATCCCATATAACAATGCCTGAGGATATTAAGGCAAGTGTCATCATTTGGGTGAAATGAAGAATAGTCCTGCAGAATCTATGCAAGTAGAGTACTGATGAATGTCCTCTGGGTAATCTGAAATTATTTTCCCTAGTTTTCAATCCTTTCACGACTCCATCCTACTCTTACGGTAGGTTGTTGCTCAACAATTTTTTTATGGACTATATTGCAAAAGTTCAGTCACCTGAATGATAATGGAGAGAGCATGTAGCACAGAAATGCACAAAGGAAACTCACGCCCAGCCTGTGGGAGACATGGGCTTCTGGAAGGAAGGGAGGCCTGGGCCGCGTCTTGAGGAAAATGTAATCCTGAAAAATATTGCTGAGGGTAGGGGTGGGTGAATATGGGAGGCCTGTGCTCCTGGCCCAGGGGACTGTGTGTAAAATGCATAGGGGTGACAGAAAAGTGTCACATTTAGAGAACTATTAGTAGCTCTATGTGGTTTTACTTCCACATATTGGCACCAGAACATCTCAGTCAGGGCTGTAGTGGCCTTCAGTTTTTGAGATTTCTGCTATATTAAGCAATAAAGAAAGGCAACACAGGGTTACACTAGTTACAATACACACTGAGTCCTTGTAGTCTGTTTTGAGGTAAATGAAGACTCCACATAAGAGATGTCCTACTTACCACACAGTGAGTATTAAGCACCTGCTATGAACTAAGTTTGTTCGTGTTCAAAGTGGCATAATAATATAGGAGAATGGTCCTTGTTCTCGGGTCATATTCCTGGCAGCTTTCGAATGAACAGGATTTAACTTACAACTGCCCTGGCTGCCCTGGTGGCCTTTCTTACTGGGATTACAATCCCCACAGTGTGGCAAAGCTGGCATGCCCTGTTCCCCAGGGGCTGGCCGCAACCAATGCCGGTGCCTCAGTGAGTCAGCAGGCCCCTCGGGGAAGTTGGCGGAGGGCATCTGTGCCTCGGGTGGGTTGGTCCCTTAAGACTGAAAACACTTGGCTTCTGAGGATGTTTGACTTCAGTTTTAAGATGTTTCTGTTCTTGATGATGTCGGAGAAAAGGGAACGGGAGGCACAGGAGATCAAACAGAGATTCAAGAAAAGCCTTGTGTTTAAGGTGAAGCATGATATTTGGAATCAATAACACTGAGAAATAAAATTTAAAAGCTCTTCTCTAAGTTCAAAATAATAATCATTTCGAACCTGGAATAGAAACCTGAAGGACAAGAAAGGATGCCAGTGACAACAGTGGTCCACTCGGCATGCTCTGGGCCAGCCTCTGGACGATCTCATCCGCAACAGCCCTGTGAGGTAGTTTTTGTTATTTTCTCCATCTTCAGCAGCGGACATTAGAAACCAGAGAGGTGACATGAGGTGCCTGAGATCCGACAATGAGTTAGCCCAAACCAGAATTCAGACCTAATTCTGTCCGGCTACAAAGCCATGGGAACTTTTTCTATTCTACCACTGTCTCTCTTTTAATTTTATTTTTAAAAGTTTTCATTGATTTTTAGAGAGAGGGCGAGAGAAAGGGGGGCTGATGAGAGAGAGAAACATTGATTTGTTGTTCCACTGATTTATGCATTCACTGGTTGATTCTTGTATGTGCCCTGACCCGGGATCAATTCTGCATCCCTGGCATATTAGGATGATGCTCTAACCATCAGAGCTCCCAGGCTAGGGCTCACCACTCTTTTTAAATGTTGGGATTCTTTAAAGAAGACAATAGTCCAAGGAGAACGGCATCAACAAGAGAAGGAAATTCGATCTGGGTCTTAAAGGTGAAGTCGGACTGGGATGTGAGGAGTGTCTCCGTAACACCTCACCCTGCAGGTCCGAAGGGTTGTTGACTTCATTCATTTCTGGGAAAGGGGTGCATAACTCAGCCATAGTGGGGGTGTTATTTGGATGCTCCTGAAGAAAATAGCCCCTATGTTGATTGTAAAATCATCTCGTTGCCAAAATTTAAATTCATCTTTAAACTGTCCCGTCAACATACTTAAATGTACAGTGTAGCTCCTCTCAAGCTTACCACTTCCCTATGGTTTTACCCAAAAAGCTGGATCCAATTCAACACCCTGCCTACAGCAAGTGCTGTCTGCTCCTGAGCGGCCCCTGCAAAGGGGATTAAAGGCACTGGCCTGCGAGTCTGCTAACTGCCCGTGGGTCGCCCATCCCAGTAACGTCCTGTACTAGAGACCCTGTAACATCCTGCCCTGGAGATTAAAACCTGTGTTTGTCTTTTTAGCACCAGATGAAGGAGCCCCAGCCGAAACATGAAATACCCTGGGAAATCAGTTGGAAAGAAGCACTGAGGGTTTGACAAACCTCACCCTGAAATGAGAGGAAGGCCTGTTTTCCTTGGAACTAAGGAAGGTTCATTCCTAACCTCTAACAGCAACAAAAAAATGAGGTTATTACTGCTGCTGCCCGAGAGGGTTCAGATGGGAAAATAATGCTAATCCATCGTGGAGGTGGTGAGTTCCAAGCCCAGAAAGTCACGAAATTTCAAAGCTGACTGATTCTAATTTGGGTTTGGCTGAGTGACAGATAACAATGTGCTTTATGATACTCTCCTAACATTACTCGTTGCAATACTTGGAGTTAAACATTAATTTTTTTCTAAAGAAGTAGAAAACCTTGAGTACATAACCACGGTCACATCCATATTTCTGTTAATGCCTCACCTCAGGAATGTCATGACTCTTTGGAAGTGTGACTCCTTTGAACACTTCACCTTGGATTCGCATTTCATTTTTGGTATTTCTGAGAGTATTTTATGTTAGTATTTGGTAAATTTTAACTGTAAAATAGTTCAAACATATAGAAATGTGAAGCTATAACAGATGCCTGTGCAGTTGCCACACAAATTTAACAGTTGCTAACTTTTTGCCATATTTAACACAGACTTTTAAAAAAATCCAATAAAGCCCTACCCACCTTTTTAAAATTTTTTAAATATATTTTTTATTAATTTTAGAGAGGATGGGAGAAGGAGAGAGAGATAGAAATATCAATGATGAGAGAGAATCATTGATCGGCTGCCTCCTGCATGCCCTCTACTGGGGATTGAGCCTGCAACCCAGGCATGTGCCCTTGACCAGAATCTAACCTGGGAGCCTTCAGTCTGCAGGCCAACGCTCTATCCACTGAGCCAAACCGCTAGGGCGCTACCCACCTTCTTTCTCTTTAGATTATTTTTGCTCTCTCCCCATGGGTAACCACTAGCCTGAAGTTGGTAGACAGCCTTCTGAGGACCATTTAAACACTATTACTTTAAAAAAATTAAATGTATTGGAATGACATGGTTAATAAGATTATATATGTTTCAAGTGTACAATTCTATGATACATCATTTGTATATTGCATGTGTAAAACTATTACTTTTCAGTATGTACTTAGTATGTGTAACTACATGAGCAGATTCTACAGTCCCAGTCTAGTGCATGGGTTTCAGGCCCAGTCCCCACCTCCTGCAGGCCAGGACCATGAGCGTGCATCCTGCAAACCCAGCTGCCTTGGCACCGGGGGGTAAGGGTGGGAGAGGTGGTGGTGGGGGGGGTGACTCCAAGGCTGATCCTCACTGGGCCATATGACGTCAGCTGGCGAGCTGACATTTTCGTTTCTGAACCAGGGCCAGCACTTGCATACCTTAAAGCTCACCAATGCTAACTTTTACCCAACAGTCTTTGTTTACTTTGAAAGAGATGTCCACGTGACTCAGTATTCCCTGTCCCTTGCACATACTTGGCTTAATAAGCAAAGATGATACTGTAAAAATTAGAGGAGTTTTTGAATTGACTTGGTCCTCAGGCAAAAGAAACACGTAGTTCAGTATCAAGAATATAGGAAAGGACTCAAATTTTTCTTTAAAGGAGCCTTGATTTTTGTTAAGCACTAAAAATAGCCTCTGTCTCTACAGAATTGACACAAGCAGCTTCTGGACTTGTGATCACGTCTTCCCAATATCAGCATTTCACGGAATTCTGCTCTATTCTGTAATTCACTTTTATGAGACTGCACCGATGCCTCTATGTGCCTGGTAATGCTTGGTATCTATGTCTCTAATTCATTGGACACGCAACAACACTGCAAATCAACACTCAGAGTAGGACACAGCATGGCGCGCTACATTTTTTTAACATCAAATTTCATTTGAAAATATTTTAAAATAAATGCCTTTAGTACCATAATTCTTAAATGTTACAACATGTGGGGTTTGTTTTTTGTGTTTTTTTTTAACAAATAGTCCAGGTTCCTGGATATTTTTCCCTCTTCTCATCAGAACCTGGCTCTCTCTCCTTTGTTGGGGTGAGAGAAGGGTCAGGGGAACAAAACACAAAGATTTCCACGCCTAATTTTAATTCTCCACTTCTTTGCCTTAATCCCTTCTTCATTCCCACACCAATGAGATCATAGTCTGGTGGACAAGATGCAGAGGCTGGAATGCTGGGAACAGTGTCACAATTCGGTTTCAAAGTTGAAAACATATTGCAAAGTTTGGCAAGTTTTTATTTGAGTTGAACTAGCTAAGGAAGAGAACTATGGCCCTAATAAACTTGAAGAGAGAAGAGCATCGAGATTTATAAGAATAGACCAACAATATACCAAATGATGCATTGTCCTGGAGTATAATCAGTGTGTGGATGAATGGAAAGTCATTGTATTTAGAGAAAAGCCATATTCTTGGCTCTGGAAGCAGAAAGAAGCAGTGAGCACAATTCTATCACAGAATATGGATGCTGCCTTGTTTCAAAATTGTAGACTAACAAATTGCACCTTCAGAGGCAATATGGTGTACTGAAAAGATAATTCTTTTTAAGCCAAATGGACTCATATATCATTGGGCAAGCTCATCATCTTTTTTTCCCTAGTGAAATGGAAATAAGAATAACTACCATGCAGGAGTGTTGGGAAGATAAAATAAAAAAATATATTGAATACCTGGTTTATAAGCACATAATAAAGAATGGAAATTAGTATTTTAATAACATTTATTATCTTATTATCTCAACATACTTTAAAAAAAATATGGAACAGGCAAATAAAGAAATGGGAAATGGAATCCGAATCCCTTAGTCAAACAAGAGAGCTTGAAGGGGAGAGTCCAGGAGCGCTCGGGGCTGCGGCCAGGCGTGTGTCTGTGGCTGTACTGTCTCTAAGCCAGGCTCTGCGACAGAGTCAGACCTCGCACACAGCTGCAGATTACAATGAGCGGCCTGG
Organism: Myotis davidii; assembly: GCF_000327345.1. Classification (NCBI taxonomy): domain Eukaryota; kingdom Metazoa; phylum Chordata; class Mammalia; order Chiroptera; family Vespertilionidae; genus Myotis; species Myotis davidii. The sequence continues at coordinate 2,584,069 of NW_006293776.1, read as the reverse complement.
ATGGCTCTGTGCAAGTAGTGCCTGGCAAACAGGAAAGCCATTCCCGTGATACATTTTGCTGAATGCAGTTAGCTTTCCATTTATCCACACTGATTATGTGCAGGGACAATGAATCAGGTGGCCTGTAGCTTCCCCTCTCTCAATGACGCTGACACATTCTAACTCATTTGGCCTTTCTCTGCTAGATACATACTCACTGTTGGAGAGTGGCAGGTAGGGAAGAAAATATTGGAAACGCTTTATATTTTTCCAAATCTTCTTCTTAAAATATACATGAGATTCTGGGTGTATATTCAAAGGAAATAAAATCAGGATTTGGAAGAGCTATTTCTACTCCCATGTTCATTGAAGCATTATTCACAAAGCCAAGATATGAAAACAACCTAAATGACTTGTGATAGATGATGGAATACAAAAGTGGTATATACAAACAATAATGGAATATTATTCAGCCTTAAAAAAGAAGGAACTCCTGCCATTTGCCACAGCATGGGAGAAACTGAAGGAAATCACGCTAAATGAAATAAGCCAGGCACAGAAAGACAAATACCACAGGATCACACTTTTATAGATTCTAAAATAGTTAAACTCAGAAGCAGAGAGTAAAATGGTGGTGGCCAGGAAGGGAAGGAAGAAATGGAGAGTAGTTGGCCAAGGGATACAAAGTTTCACTTATACAGATAAGTTATGAAGATTCTATGTGCAACAATCTAACTATAGTTAACATTGTATTGAACACTTGAAATTTGCTAAGAGGGAAAATCTTAAGTATTCTCACCACACACACACACACACACACACACAGACACATAAAAGAAAAGTAGAAAGTAGTAATTATGTGAAGTGATTGTTATGTTAATTTGATTGATTATGGTGATTATTTCACAGCATACATGTATATCAAAACACCAAGTT
>NW_006293776.1:2581909-2583113 GCF_000327345.1 Myotis davidii | reverse complement strand
AATTATACCTCAATAAAGCTAAGGAAAACAATTAAAAAGTACTCTCATTTTTAAAGGCACATGCAGTATCTTTAATTTTATCTTAGTGTAAAATCATGTAACTATGACAGTGTAAATAAAATCATGACCTTTTATAATCTCAAAAATAAAATAGATGTGGGAGAAATGTGCAAGTAGGGAAGTAATTGAGTGAAATGGAATGCATTCAGCATGATAGAATTGCCTTTTTATTTGCCCGGTTCCCCTAAATGTGTCTAGATGATGACAGATGACTCATGTATGTGGTCTTGTTTCCTCTTCACAACAACCTTATAATGTAGATATTTTCATTTTACAACAATGTTAGCCATTTGCCCCAGGTCCCTCAGGTCAAAGCTGGGTCTCTCTGATGCTGAATTCCACACTCTTTTTCAAACCCTGCTCACTCACCTGAGAAGCCTATCTAGGATCAAATGTTTAGAATCTGAGTACCTTATAGGTCCATCAGCAGAGAGGTGCTTAATTAATATTTTTGGTGCATGCGTGAGTGTGGCAGAGAGGAAGGAGCACCTGATTGGGAATCAGGAGACAGGGTCCGAGTCCCGGTTCCATAATTAGCTGGCTTCGAGATCATAAGGAAATCATGCAACCTTTCTTGTTCTCAGGTATCTCATCTACTAAATGGGTTGGACTCTTCACTCTGGTCAAGAGACTTGAGCATATATTGCCAGGATGTCTGATTTCTAGGTTGGGGCAGGTAGAGATATCTTGTCTGGAGTGGGTGGGGATGCCCTATATAAATGACACCAACAAATGGGAGAGCTGCTGAGCTCCAGGATGGTTCAGATTTGGGTCCATTCATGAGACAGAAACCACACAGGAATTTGAACAAGGGACAGTTTAATATAAAGAATTAACTATAGAAAGTTTAGAGTAACAAGAGATTGTATAAGGAATATAAGCCCTAACCGGTTTGGCTCAGGGGACAGAGCGTCGCCTGTGGACTGAAGGGTCCCAGGTTTGATTCCGGTCAAGGGCATGTACCCTGGTTGTAGGCACATCCCCAGTAGGGGATGTGCAGGAGGTAGCTGATCAATGTTTCTCTCTCATCAATATTTCTAACTCTCCCTCTCCCTTCCTCTCTGTAAAAAATAAAATATATATATATATTTTTTAAAGTACCAAAGTTTAGAGAACTGGTTCTGTCCCCCTCATCTCACCACAG
>NW_006293776.1:2572777-2573431 GCF_000327345.1 Myotis davidii | reverse complement strand
GAAAAGGAACTCCTGCCATTTGCCACAGCATGGGAGAAACTGAAGGAAATCACGCTAAATGAAATAAGCCAGGCACAGAAAGACAAATACCACAGGATCACACTTTTATAGATTCTAAAATAGTTAAACTCAGGCAGAGAGTATAAAATGGTGGTGGCCAGGAAGGGAAGGAAGAAATGGAGAGTAGTTGGCCAAGGGATACAAAGTTTCACTTATACAGATAAGTTATGAAGATTCTATGTGCAACAATCTAACTATAGTTAACATTGTATTGAACACTTGAAATTTGCTAAGAGGGAAAATCTTAAGTATTCTCACCACACACACACACACACACACACACAGACACATAAAAGAAAAGTAGAAAGTAGTAATTATGTGAAGTGATTGTTATGTTAATTTGATTGATTATGGTGATTATTTCACAGCATACATGTATATCAAAACACCAAGTTATACACTTAAATAGATACAATTTTCATTTGTCAATTATACCTCAATAAAGCTAAGGAAAACAATTAAAAAGTACCCTCATTCTTAAAGGCACATGCAGTATCTTTAATTTTATCTTAGTGTAAAATCATGTAACTATGACAGTGTAAATAAAATCATGACCTTTTATAATCTCAAAAATAAAATAGATGTGGGAGAAAT
>NW_006293776.1:2567377-2572010 GCF_000327345.1 Myotis davidii | reverse complement strand
ATGGCCTCCCTCCCACAGAAACAGGAAAAAAATCAAGCTTGTCCAACATGGCTCAGTGGTAGAGTGTCAACCTAAGAACCAGGAGGTTACAATTTGATTCCTGGTCAGGGCACATGCCTGGGTTGTGGGCTCAATCCCCAGTAGGGGATGTGCAGGAGGTAGCTGATCAATGTTTCTCTCTCATCAATATTTCTAACTCTCCCTCTCCCTTCCTCTCTGTAAAAAATAAAATATATATATATATTTTAAAAAGAATATAAAACAGCAGCTATAAGATCAGCCACTATCCCCTCCCCTGCTTCCCCAAGGCTGAGATGCAGAGCTTGTTAGAGGTCATGGCTGTGCTTGCAGAATGCCAGAGAAGTCACCGTGGTACCACTCCGGTGGCACTTGCTGCATATCCTCCCTGTAGGATGACAGGAAAGCTGTTCACAGGGAGGTGTCTTCCCAGAGGTGTTCTGCTCTGAAGGTGCCCAGAGGCTTCTGGGGGAAGCTGCTGGCCACAGTGCACTGCAGGAGCCAGGCACTGGGAGCTGTGTGCCTGCAGCAGGGAGAGGCTGGAGAAGTCACCCGCTGGAGCGGCTGGGTGTCAGGGAGGCTCTGCACCCTGTGGGAGCTGGACAATGGAGAGGCAGCCACGCTGCAGGAGCCAGATGCTTGAGAAATCACCCACATGCAGAGCTTGGCACCGGGGAGTCACTGCACTGCGGTAGCGGACACCAGGGAAGCTGTGTGCCGTGCAGGAGCCAGATGCTTGAGGAGTCACGGGCACTGCAGGAGCAGGGTGCCGGCGGAGCGGTGCCCCTGCGGGAGCCCCCCAGGGGAGCTCTTGGACTCGGGGAAGCAAACCTCTCTCTCCTGCAGTGTCTCTCCAGCACCACCTACTAACGCAGCTTCACCTGTGCCTGCTGGCAGGAAGGGTAAATTTGGAGCTGAGAGGCAATAACTTGCACAGATTGACATCAGAAGCCTAAAAGAAAAGATATAGCTTCATAGAATATGGCTTTATGCTCCTCAGCAATCATTCATTCTGGAGGCAGCCGGCCAAAGGTCTGACAAACAAACAAGGCCCTATGACAGCAGAGAGCTTTACAGTGTGGAGTCTGAATGCTGGAGGAAAGGCCCTGCTTGTTCTGGTCCCCACAGTCCTCTGTAACCCCCTGTTAGCTTAGCCCAGTGGTTCTCAACCTCCTGGCCCTTTAAATACAGTTCCTCATGTTGTGACCCAACCATAAAATTATTTTCGTTGCTACTTCATAACTGTAATCTTGCTACTGTTATGAATCATAATGTAAATGTCTGATATGCAGGATGGTCTTAGGCGACCCCTGTGAAAGGGTCGTTTGACTGCCAAGGGGTCGCGACCCACAGGTTGAGAACCGCTGGTTAGCCCCTGCAGCAAGAGTCACACAAACCCACGCCAGGCCTGTGATCACTGTGGTTCCTGGCCATCTACCTGCTTCATTTTACAGAGGAGAAAACGGAGGCTCAGAGAAATAAAAGGACATCCTTACACTAGCTACTTATGCCATCTCTAGCACATTCAAACCAAACACAGACTGGAGGTAATAAATACACCTGTCTTTAATATTAATTTGTCTCAAACATTTGCACTGGATTTGAGCTGTTTGTATTGCATAGGCTTTTTTTATTTACATAAAATCAGAGGATTGTTGGAAGAAATGCATGAGGTAATTCTCTGTGGCAAGAAAATAGTCAGGAGCTTATTACGACTTGTTCCTCCCCTGGTTAAACCCTGATATCGAGTACGCCCTTGTGTAAAATCCCATCCAGAATCTCTGAAAGCCAAAGAAAGCAGCATTTCACAATCTGTAATAACGACACAAATAATTCCACTGAATCCTGGAATTATCAAAGCCTATCCCCCAGTCCTGTATTGTCAAAGCCAGTACTTCCCATTGGATACGGTTAGAAAGATTCCTATCACTTTACAAGAATGCGGAATCTATGCTATTTTCATTCACCTAAATGTTAGGCAATTTCCAAATTTTAAATAATGTCACACTCTTGGCAAGGTGAGAAAAACACACCTTTATTTCAAAGTTTTCTCAGGATTGCTGATACTGAGGTTCGTAGCAATGCCTTCCTAATGTAGAATACTTACGGTTTGTGATGTGTTTGTGTGTGTGTGTGTGTGTGTGTGTGTGTGTATGATTTCATTTGAAATAAATCTTCAGAAATTGTTTCTGCTAGTACCCTTCTACTTTTTAATAAAGAAGCCTAATTTGAGGTACATTGCAGCTTAAAGCTGTGAAGGTGAAACATAATTTTAAAAACATCCCAGTTACTTCCAAAGAGAAACTTAAAACATCTCCACAAGCTAATTATTCTATTAAAATATGAAAGTACCTCTAGAAGTTGATTAAGTATTGAAATTTTAGGTAAATAAATGAGTTTCAGAAATTAATCTGCATTACAGGGTTTATAACCAAAGACAGAATGGAAATACAGAATGGACGTGATAACAACTTGGAATCTGGGAAACAGGGCATGTGGGTTTACATCTCTTCTCTTCCAGTGATAGGTCATCATTTCACTTCTGGACCTTTTAGTGCCTTAATCCATGATGCAGGTGGGAGCCCAGGCTTCTTTATAATGTTCGCTGTCACTGTCCCCACAAAGGCAGCACGGAGGGATGCCCTATATGCCTTTATCTCTTTCAGTCTTGGCTATCATGACCCCAGTAGGAAAGTTTTGTTTTTTAACTTTTTAAAAATTAATTTGAGAAAGAGGGAAAGAAAGAGATGTGAGAGAGAAACATGGATGGTTGCCGCCTGCATGCATGCCCAACTAGGGATTGAACCCACAACCTGGGTATGTGCCCTGACCAGGAATCCAACCGCCATCTTTTGGTGTACTGGACCACGCTCCAACCAACTGAGTCACACCTGCCAGGGCAAGTTTTGCTTGTTTTTTAAATCAACATTATACTATGGGATATAATCCTAGTACTTTTATTCATTCAAAATTTTGAGTACCTTCCTCTGTCCGGCACTGTTCTGTGTTCTAAGAATACAGTAGTAAACCAGGGAGTTCCTGCTCTCATGTAGCTGCATTCTGAAGTGGGGACAGGAAATTACTTCATCAGGTAATCAGGAATTTGTCAGGTGATGCTGCTGTGGAGAACAGTGCAGTCTGGAGAAGACCGGGGGCGCTGTCACGGGTGGGTGAGGGAGGAGGTTCTAGGCAAGGTGATAGGGAAAGGCCTTCCAGAAGAGGTGATAGTTCAAAACAATGTATATCAATCAAAAAAAAGACTTTGCTTAGATTGCAAGTATTTCCTCTAAAACTGCTGAAGCAGATTCAAAGGGATGATTGTGAAACTATGTCAGCTTCGGGTCGGGGAGAAGAGAGGAAAAGGGGGGAAAGCAGATTGGGTTCTTTCTAAGAATGGATTGAGGGCCTGTGAAACATTAGGCACTCAACAAATGGGTGGTGAATCTGAGCACAGTCAAGCTTCTAACCTCATATAAATCCAGTTAATGTAGCAGTCCTATCAAGAACAGTATTTAGGATGGCAGTATGATGACCCTCCCTTGAAGTTAAGCCAGTTTCTGTCTCTGCGCCTCATCCATCTGATGGCCCCAGGAAGTGAATAGAACAGATGTGATTTTAGGGAGGGTAAAAATACAGCATCTTGTAAGGGAAGCCCCAGTCAAGGGAGAGAAGAGGGGCCACCTCCCCTCCCAGAACCAGTGGCTAAGGAAGAAGAATGTGAGTTTCCTCTTTGTGGCCTATCCCTGGGTCCAAACCTGGGGCCCAGTTGTTGGGGAGGGGGGACGGGGGGGAGCGGGTGGGAATGCTAGATAGCGAACAGGTGACAGATATGGCAGGATTTGGAACATCAGAAATCACACGTTTCTCTTTGCTACCTGAGGAAAGCTGCATCCCTTGGTTAAAAACCTTGAATGAGAACACATTACCCAAAAATGCTCATGTAGATGCCAAGAGAAGATCCGAGAAGATCCTGAGGCAGAACTCCTGGCTCCCTGAGGCCTGTTGAGGGCACCTACAGCTGCACTATCCAATATGGTAGCCACTAGACACATAAGGCTACTTAAATTAAAATCTAAAGTCATCAAAATTAAGTAAAATTTAAAATTTGGTTCCTTGGTCACACTAGCCACATTTCAAGTGCTGGTTTGAAAAGCACAGACGTAAGACATTTCCACTGTGGCACAAAGTTCTATCGGACAGCACTGGTCTAGAGCAGTAGTCACAAACTTTGTTTTAATATATAAATATATATATATATATTAATTGATTTTAGAGAGAGAGAGGAAGGGAGAGGGCGAGAGATAGAAACATCAACCACCTGCCTCCTGCAGGCCCCTGCTGCCTCCTGCAGGCCCCAACCCAGACTCCTGCCTGTGGCCTGCCCATTGCTCTTGTTGCTTTACTTCAGGAAGAACCTATCACATGTGTGTGGACACTCCAGCCAACCTGTTCAAGTTCTGTATCATTTCTTACAGCTGCATTGGAGTCAACAATTATCTTAATAAAAAATCAGATTTAAAAAATATGAGGAAGAGAGAGAGTCTGTGTGCGTGTCTGAGTGTGTGCAGTTTGGCCCCTAGACCCACACTCGAGGTGCCCTGTGCTGGCTGTCTGC
>NW_006293776.1:2565750-2567361 GCF_000327345.1 Myotis davidii | reverse complement strand
GTCATAGTGTTTGTTGACAAACGTAGGCGTCACCGCTCACTGTCCCAAACCACGACTCCCTCTCTCCCACCCCCCACACTGGGGGCAGGGGAGTCAGGAGGAAGTTTAGGTTCATTATAGAAAACAAACAAGCTGCCATCTCTTTGTATCTCTGACTGAGAGTGCAAGTAGAAGTCCAGCACTGCTACACAATGTTTCCTCACATGCAGTGAAGATTGCTGAGGAGGGGATCTTTGCACTCTTCCTTGGAGCTCTGCTTTGGGTTAACTCAACTCTGCAGCCCCCACAACCCCAGGGGCCTCCCTGTGTCTGACATCTGCACTGAGGCCTGGGGGAAGGGGAACACTGGCCTCAGAGAGAGAACCTGGCCTCCAGCTATGTCACTTCTGCTAAACCTCTTAACCACTCTTGGCCTCAGTGACTTATTCTGCCACTCGGGAAGGAGAATCAAATGACCCTGAGTTCTTACCCAGTTCAGAGAACAATTTTTATGATTCATCAAAAAGACATCTGACTGGGGTTGTAGCCTGCGACTATAATTAACATAGTGAACCAGATCACCGGTTAATGAATAAAGTTGAAGCTTTATTAGTAAGTTTCTACTGAATCACTGAAAAGACATTTGATACTTAGATATACTTAGATGGTTGCAAGATCATCTTATCACTAAAGTGGTATGAGTCCGATTGGGCTGCCATAACAAAATGCCGTACACCAGGTGGCTTAGACAAGACATTTATTTTCTCACGGGTCTGGAGGCTGGAAGCCTGAGATCGGGGTTCTGATGAGGACCATCTCCTGGTTGCAGACGCTGCCTTTTTGCCCTGCCTTCACATGGCAGAGAGAGAGAGAGAGAGAGAGAGAGAGAGAGAGAGAGAGAGAGCTCTTTGGTGTCTCTTCTTATAAGGGCACTTATATCAGGAAGCTCCACTCTCAAGACCTTGTCTAAACCTACTTACCTCCCAAAGGCCCCATGTCCAAATTCCATTTCATCAGAGGTTAGGGCTTCAATATAGAAGTTTGAGGGGCAGGGCACACAATTCAGTCAACAGCACAAACCTAATTATTTTATGCTTCGATGCTGAATTCTTGGAATTTTGCTTTCTAGTCATGGACAAAACAGAAAAAGATACTTTTCTCACCAGTAGGAAAGTTTTGAGGAAATTGTGTCCCACCTTTCCGGAGACTCAAAGCAAAGGTGGGTGGGATGGGGGAATGGCTGCCTTGATTACCGACTATCATGATTGCTAGCATTTACCGGGCAGCTTACTCTCAGCCAGGTACTCTCCCAAATAAATTTCAAGCTACAAAAGCCTTATTAGACCTACTGTAGAGACGAAGACACACTACTTGAAAACACGAAGTAACTTGCACAAGGCCACATAGCGAATATGAAACTAAATCTGGATCTGATACCTAGCAGACTAATTCCCGAGCCTGCCCTCCTAAGCACCATGCTCTGCAGTTTCTCTGGTCAGACACAGATCTTGGGGAGCGTCCCTTTGTGTGCACATGTGCATACACACACACACACACTCACACACATACACACTCACACAACAGAGATGTGCTTGAACAAAAGAACACACATTAATGTATTAATAATGTATA
>NW_006293776.1:2546882-2565552 GCF_000327345.1 Myotis davidii | reverse complement strand
AGAAACTAAAATTAAAATATCGCTGGCTGCAACGTGGAAAGTAAATGGACAGGGATGAGGTGGATCTGGTATACCAGTTAGACAGCTACTGCAGTGATCCAGTGGAGGTTAATGGTAGTACAAACCAGGGTTGTGGTGGAGGAGGAGATAGGAAGGTCTAGGTACACTTGAAAGATACAGAGGTAAAATTAATGGGACTTGACAATGGATAGGTCAGGAAGTTAAGGAAAAGAAAGAGAAGTCAAGGCTGATTTCTAGATTTCTAGCTTGACCAACTGAATGGACAAAGATATCATTCAACGAGAGAGCAACCTGGAAAGCCTAGAATAAAACCAGCTGTGCCAAACTTGCCACTTCTGAAATGCATCTTGCTAGTTCATGTCTCATTGCCTCCCAACATTCTGTCCTCAGCAATGGGAAATCTGATTTCTCCTTTCCCTTGCTTTGTGGGAGCTGCGCTGTCTTGGATAACATACACTCAGTACCTAACACAATGTCTAGGTGTGAGAAGTTAGGACAACCACAAAGTTTGATGGCACCGTCCCCAAGGCCGCTCTCACTTCTGACACCAAATTCAAGTTCAGGGGATTCCAAAACCACCTTCAGGTTGGATAATTCACTAGAAAGAAGCATAGAACTCACTGAAAGCTATTATACTTACAGTTTGTTACAGGGAAAATGATACAGATTAAAATCAGCCAAAGCAAGAAGCGCATAGAGCAGAGTGCAGGAGAAGAACACAGCGTAGGGCTTCTGTTCCCTCCCAGGCCAGTCAGGACCCATTACTGTCCTGGCATCATGTGTGACAATCTGCATTGAGTATTGCTAACCAGGGAAACTTGCCCAAGCATGGGAATTCAGAGTTTTATTCAGGCTCCATCCCAGAGACTTAATTGATTGACTGATTGTCCACATGGTTAATCTTAATCTCTAGGTCAACTGCTATATCCTGACCCTAAGCCACAATGTCAATCTTTCTGGCCTGGCCAGCCCTATTCTATAAGAATGTGGCCAGCCCCCACCATAAATCACATTGGGGGGCTATGCAGTACAACCCAAAGCCCTCAAACAAAGACAGTCCTATAAATTTCCAAAGACCTAGAGATTACCTCCCCAAAGTCAAAGTCAAAAGCCAGACCTTCTCTTTGGGCAATGCCAAATTTTTGGCTACACACAAGTGCACAGTAGGTTCTCAATAAATGTCTAATAGATGGAAGAAGTAGGGCTTGGCTGCTATGCCATATTTGTTGGCTAGATGTGATATTACTTTAAAATAGAAACTCCTAGCCCTGACTGGGTGGCTAGGTTGGTTGGAACGCTGTCCCATGCACCAAAAGGTTGTGGGTTTGATTCCAGGCCAGGGTACATGCCTGGTACAAGTTCAATCCGTGGTTGGGGCATGTACAGGAGGCAACCAATTGAGGTTGCTCTTTTGCTTCGATGTTTCTCTCTATCTCATTTCCTCTCTCTCCAAAATCAATAAAAACGTATCCTCAAGTGAGGATAAGAAAAATCAGTAAATTTTTAAAAATAAAATAAAATATAAAATCCTAGAGAGCCACCTCCATGTTTCCTCTGTACAGAGCTTAGTGCAGTGTCACATAAAATTCATAGGCCCGACTCCTGTTCATAGCAGCATCATTCACAACAGCCAAATGATAGACGCCATCAAAATGTACCTTGGCAGATAAATAGATAAGCAGATGTGGTATATACATACAATGGAATATTAAGCCTTAAAAGAAATATTCAGCCTTAAAAAGAAATAAAATTCTGACACATGCTACAACATGGGTGAACCTTGAGGACATTAGGCTAAGTGAATGAAGCCAAACACAAAATGACAAATACTGTATACTTCCATTTATATGAGATACCCAGAGTTGTCAAAGTCTTAGAGGCAGAAAGTTGAATGGTGGGTCCCAGGAATTGAGGGGAGGAGGGAATGGGGAGTTATTGTTTAATGGATACAGAGTTTCAATTTTGCAAGATGAAAGAACTTCTGGGGATGAATGGTGATGATGGTTGAACAACACTATGAATATACTTAATGCCACGAAACTGTACACTTAAAAATTGTTAAGATGCTAAATTTTATGTTACGTGTATTTTACACTGTTCGTTGGCCCCCAGACCATTGTTGGGTTTTAATTTCTTACCTGCTTTTCCTTCAACTTCCTCCCTTTTGGCAAATGCCCGTAAAGCCCTCCCCCGCTTCCCCCAGAGTGGCCGGATAAAATATAGACGATCAGTTAAATCTGAATTTCAGATAAATGAGTAATATTTTTAGCATGTCTCATACAATACTTGGGACACATACAGTATGTCCTGTATTTTCATTTGTTGAATCTGACAACCTAACACCATCTCAATATGTTTGTAGCTAGAAGATGAATTATCCACCGCGGAGTGGAAGGTATTTACTTGGAAGACCTTGTGGGTTAGGAAAACGAGCACATGATTTGTTTAGGATTTGTGTGTGCCAGGACAGCTGGGGAACCCACCTACCTTTCAGTATGCCTGTGTACCACCCCCATGAGCAGGGAATGATAGCACCCTACGCTCTGGATTTACAAAGACTCGATGAACTGTCTGCGAGTAGCAGCACCATGCTTGGTAAAGTGTAGTATCTTCTCTACTTCACTATCTTCACTATCTCACCACTTCACTACTTCACTGTCTTCACTACTTCACTATCTTCTCTGCAAGTAGACATTTTAAAATTCACTTTAGTTATTTTTTTGGACAATTTGGATTCTGAAAAACAGATAATTCCTCAATATGCTCTCAGCACAGCGCTGTTGGATTCTGTTCCCAGAACCCCTTCCTTTCCCAACATCTGACGGAAATTTTCAGTGATCATTACAGTTGATTTAATCATGACGTGTAATAAAGCTCCCTGGGCTTGTAAATCCCATAAGCAAAAGAAGCTAAATGGAACAAATTGGGTCGCTTATAAAATGAAAGATATTCCATAGGTATATTTCTCAGAGTGTCCCAAATGAATTGTAATAGCCCACAACCAGCTAAATTACTGCTTCTGTGTGCCACCCTGTTTTAAATTCTGTATTCACACATGACAGCAGCAAATAAAAACTCATGTTTAAAAATTCCCTGAACAATAGAATATTTGTCTGCTTTGTTCACTCAGTAAATGCCAGGTATTGTAAGGTCTCTTTTAGAGACTAGAATGTTACGGTTGGTGTTAATGTGGTTTTTCATCTCTTACCCGATCAGAGAGCAAGAACAGGATCAAACAGAACATGGGGAGGGGGGTGGGAAAACGAAGGCAAGTAATCCATGTAAACAAATTGGAGCCAAGCTGTTTTCTTGACTTAGAGTCTTGTCCTTTATGTTTTCAGCGAAGAGTTGCTAGCAGCTCTCACAGGTCCTTAAAAATGCAGAATGGAAAAAATATGTTACTGCCCCCTGGAGAGATGGTCTGTGTCAGCATATGCCCAAGGAAGGTGCCTCGGCGCTCAAAGGTGTTTGTTTATTTCTCATGAATCTCTTTAGCTGAAGACACTGCTAAATTTCTGTGTTAGGAACAAGACATAGAACTATCCTCTCTCCGTTGATGCCTATAATTCTTAATATTTTCACTCCTCCACTCAGGGAAAAGAGAAAGAAAATTGAGAGAATCAAGGAGATTGACTTTTAGAAATTACAAAATGAATCACCACTGTGAAGGAAGAACCCCAGAGCCCAAGGGGTTTTTATTTTCCATTGCAATGGAGCTTGTTGGTCCGAATAAATCATATCACATGAAAGCCATTTTGCTCAAGTCTCTTTCAAGGGAAAACTGTTCACAGGGTTTAGGCCTTAAACAAATACATTTGAATTCTAATGGAGGGTCATAAGAAATTAATGGAAAGCATTTGCAAACTTCTCCCCAGGTAGTATTCCCCAGTTCACTGTAGGGTCCCAATGAAAGCTGATGACTAGTCTACTACAGCCTAAGTTCTCTGCACTGGGTTCAAGTGCATCAGTGGGTTAAAGTATCCATACTCCTGTTCTCCACAGGGTGTATGAGTCTGATCGCTCCAACCTGTTCTTCCCCAGCTGATTTCCATGCGCCTGTTCACAGTCGGGAAAGACTCACTAATGTATCACCCCCTAATATAAAATTTTAAAAGGCTAAAAAAAAAAAATCATTCTCTGCTGCTAAAAATGAGGGCCCACAGACATATGAGGACATTTAAAGGGAAATGGGGGAAGGAACACAAGAGATCTGGCGTCCTCCAGTTTGCATTGCACCCAAACTATGTGGACCTTAACCAAAGAGGCTAAAGGGAGAGAGAAGGCTGTGGATGGATGGGGAGGCTTTGGTCCCCTTGTGGATTTGAGGGTGATACGGCCAGATGCACGAGCCCCAAAATCACTCTCCATCAGTCCCAGAATTGACCCTGACGGATGCATGCCTTTGACATAAACTATCTGTCCAGTTAGACATGTCCATAGTCAGCCATTATTTTAGAATATAGTTTGACCCCCAAGAGGGTCAAACACGTAACAGTTACACTGTGATGGGGGATGGGCAAGCGGAATGCCTGGAGCCACACAGGGGAGACCTAGGTTGTCAGGGCTTACCCCAGTAGCACTGGTGCCTGGAGGGGGAGAGGCGCTGCGGTGGAAAGAGATGGCCAAGGACACCCTCACTCACAGCAGTTCTTTAAAGGGGCCGCCCTACTTAGCTGAGAGAGGGCCAGGGGTAGAAATTGGATGGGGGTTCACCTCTATTTCCAAACACCCCTCGGCTCCTCACGTGGCTTTCTGACTTTCTCCTTTTCAAGTCCCTCAAATGGTGGATCCTAGAGAAACAAGAAGAATATGGTTACAAATGGAGCCAGGAATCTTGGATGGTAGATAATTTGCAACTCTTTAAAGCACTTTCACTCTCTCTAAAAGTCAATGGAAAAGAATTATACTTCCAAAGTGTCCTCCAGATGAATGAGCCACAGGGGCATTGGCTAAAGATGTTAAACTGCCCCCTACCTGTAACTATAAAAAAAAGGTACATTCATGTATAATTTTGCTCTGTCTTAATCTTGTTCAGCAATTACAGCTGATATTGAAGCGAATGTTATTTTCACATATACCACTAAAAATCAGCACTGAATTTGAAAAAGAGACCTTCTGTGCCTTCTCATGTCCACTGGTCTCTTGGTTTGGCCTTAGGGAAACACTCGTGACACTTCTGAGTAGAGAACAATACCCAGGCTTACAACTGATGTCAGCTACCAAACCCTTACATAGGCATGTTCTTCTCGTCACTGACATGACAACTCGAGAAAAGGGCACGTTTAAACTTATGCTGGTGTTAGATGAGTGAGTAAACCAGCAGCCCCTGTATTTCCAACACCCCTCAGGTCTGCCTGTGGCTTTCCCATGGCCCATCAGGCCCAGCTCATGCTGAAGTGTAAAGAGCCTGAAATGGGCTTTGAGGTTGGTTCCCCTTAAATGTACCTCAACACCCCTGCGGTGTGAACATGTGGAGTTTCTGACAAAGATGTCTCTAAGGTGAGAAATACATCACAGGACACCTTTTAGATGGAATGAGACTTGTGCTTGCTTCGGCACCACATATACTAAAATTGGAACGATACAGAGAAGATTAGCATGGCTCTTGCGCAAGGATGACACGCAAATTCGTGTAGATGGAATTAAACTTGGACTAAATGCAACATTAGGTCTATAATAATAAAAGCATAATATGCTAATTAGACTGGACATCCTTCCGGATGAAGCTGGGGCTGTGAGGGAAGCCCGGGTCCCAGATGCCAGAGGGAAGCCGGTGCCAGCAGCCAGGGGAAGGAAGGCCTACTCTTGTACAAATTTTGTGCATTGGGCCTCTAGTAGAATTATAAACTGACTTAGACTGTTAAGCAAAAGGCTCTCAGATGCACATATCAAGAACAATGATAACTGATTTTCATCATTATAACCCAGGGGCTAACATACTGAACTAGCTTCTGAATTTTCAAACAAAAAAATAGTATGTAGGTAGTATGATTTTAGTTTATCTATTTCTATATTTTAATTCTTTGAAAAATCACATTTTACTTATATAATGCTAACATTTGAGTAACTGCAATATTTGAGTAACTGTAATACATAAATACACTTCTGCATAAGAATGAATTGACTGAGCTCTGATTCTCCATATGGGAAAAGGAGGTGAAATTTGCAGAACTCCCTGAGCTTGTCCTGGTAGTGGAGAAGCTCAGTCACAATTACTTATTGGAGAGACACAGAAGAAGGAACATGTAGTCAAGATAGAACATTTTTATACCTTTGCAGGGCACTTTTCCCACTTCTCCTTTGGCCATGACTTTAAGAAGAGCTGAAAAAGTAAATAATCGACTATATTCTACCTCAGGTGCCTTCCTGGATCTTCCCCTAGTCTCTCTCTCTCTCTCTCTCTCTCTCTCTCTCTCTCTTTCTCCTCTCTCTCCCAACAGCAGATCTCAATCCAAACAACCTGCCTCAAAAAAACAATCTGAGCCAAGCAGACTCTCTGACTGGGGAGTCCTTGAACTAACCAATAGATGCTTGATAGTGAGAAATGAAACTGTAGGTAATGATTCTGAGCAGCTGAAAAGTTGGGAAGTCATGACGGACCGTTTCCCAGTGAGGCTTTGAGGGAGTGGAGACTATGAGCGAGCAGCCACGCGAGTGGTGGGGATATAAATGTATTTAAACGACAATTTCACCGTGAAGAGAAAATGCAGCCCCCTTATTGCATTTATAACTTCTTTAATAGTGTTTGTGAGCCCATACCCCCTGGGGAACAAAACGAACAAAGCAAAATAAAACACTTTAGTCCAGTTCTGAAGTTATAGTAATAATTTTGACATTTCTTACAGTATTACTCCCTGTTTTAGAATTTTGTTTTCTTTCCATTCTCAGTTTCAATATGGCATCTAGGTCTTTGGAGCAAGTGGGGTTTAAGTGACCTGACTTTGAAGAGAAAGAGGCCCAAAAGCCATTTGACACCTTTTGTCTCCTCTAATCTCCACAGCCCTGACCGTGGAGCACCTGGGCATGTTGGCCCTGCTGGCTCTCACAGCTGTGTCAGCTGGTGGTGTCACTTGTGATCTGGTCCCTCGCAGCTTGGACAGTGACTGTGGCCCTCCCTGGGTCACACGGCCTCATCTTGCTGACGTCAAAGGGCTGTGATTCACTTCATCTGCCGCAGCATCAGAGCACGCTTGCTAAGAAGTAGAACTCCCCAGAGCCTCCGTTTCCATCATGTTGACTCCTCATCGCTGGAGCCCTAAAGGAGCCCCATCAGGAAGTTCATCTCTTCCGCCACAGGCACCGCCAGGGTGACTGTGATGACACTGCCCCAGCGGGCTGCAGGGGGCTGCGTAGGAAGCCATTGCCTTCCACAGTCTCAGGTGTGGGTGGAGCAGAATCCTCACGCTATTTATGTACCCCAAGTCACCTAGATATTCCTAAAGCTACACACTGACCAAGTTTGACGTCAAGGTGGTGGTAAGAGATTAGAGGAAGAGAGCGGGTGTCTTCCCTTCATTTGTGCCGCTCTCCTTTCTACCGCTGTCCTGCAGGCTGATGCATCACTCACCTGGATTATATCATCCTGCCACCATTACTAGTCAAGCCTTGGGTCTTAGCCACAGTATTCGATGGAAAAGGTGTCATCTTCATGCCCAGAAGGAGTTCTATGCTCTGACCCATTCAATTTAGTTCCTAAAATTCTAAAGGGATTTAGAAAAGCCTTTCATCCAAGCCTGGTTTCCAAACCTGATATTGTCTCATAGGACAAGGGACTCATAGCTGAGTTTCAGAGGCAGAAAACTACAAAGGACATGATTTCAGAGGGAAAATGTAACATATTAGTTTAATATTTCACAAATATTATCCCTATTACACTATGGATAATAGATAATATATATATGGAGGGCGAGGGAGCCGGCCAGAAGTGAGAGAACTGAGATGCAGACACGTGAAGCACAATTAGATCTGTTATTGGTGGAGCCTGAAAATGAAACCCGCGATCTACCAGAGCCACTTGGGTTATCAGAGACTCCAGGTCGTGTCTCCCCGAGGCTTCCCTTTGTTTGCTTGTGGAGTTTTTCCTGAGTCTCATGCTTGTACACAAACCTTTAACCGCTTGATTTAACTTGAATGCATTTCTGTTCCTTAAAGCCAGAATATCTGAACAAGCTTTCAGTTAACGCTTGCGTATTCTGCAATGTGTACTTCTGCCCGTGAGTGCCACCAAGTCTCATTGTGTGTATTCTGTAAATGTTTCCCTAATCCAACCCTCCACCCTACTTACATCCCAATTGTCACACGGCCAGGTTGCCCGAGCTGGTCGGCCTGCCTCCAGGCTCTCCACTCCCTGTTCTTCTGCATGTCTTGCCCCGTTAGTCTTCCTGAACCTCCATCGTCACCACATCCGCTCCTGTTCAGAGACTTACACATTAGATGTCCCCCTCCTCCTTCTCACATCCAGTTGGATTTGCTTCAGTCCAGTTTTCAGGCTCTGCTCTTGTAAACTAATCCAAATTCCTTCTATGCTCACCACGCCTCTCTGGGCAGGCAGATGTCCAAGCTGGCCCGGGACCAGGAACGCTGCTGCCCCCGTCTTCTCTCACAGTGTTTACATGTCCCAAGTGATTTCGGCCCTTCCCCACTGCTAATGCAATCCCAACCTATTTCCCTAAACCCACCTCAGACCCAATTTATATGCTGTTTCCCTGAACTGTTAGTTCCTCTGGCCAATACCACACTCTCTCAGAGCTCACTTACATCCCATCTTTGAGTAACGAGTAATAGCCACAGCTAATATTTATTGAGCACCTTTTATGGGCTAGGTGCTCCACAGGAATAGCTCATGTGACCTTCCCTGCCTCCTTGGGAGGCGGGCACTCCGACATGCACATTTGACGACAGGAAACTGAGCTTCCTGGCGGCTCAGAAGCTTTCCTTCCATTAAAAAGCTGCTAAATTGATGGAGGCGGGATTAGTGTCAAGAGCTCAGATTCCAGAGGCAAAACCTGCCGTCACTATGGCCTACTGCCCCCAACTAGCCTGCAAGCATTTAGTAGGCAGGATCATGACTGCTGTGCTCTCTGGGTCCTCTAAAGCCAGCACACAGCTGACCCTTAAAAGATACTTCCTTTCCTCCTCTGACAGCTTTTCCCACTGGATCCTCATCTTTCAGACCGAGAGCCCCATGGCCTGTGCGTGTGAGATTTACTCAGACGCCGCTGAGGTTATGAGCTGCACTGCTCCTCTGCTGGGGTCCAGCCCCAGCGCGTCCAGGGGTTCCCCAAGGTGTGGACGGAGTCGGCGAGGAAGGAAAGACACGGAGGCAGTGCTCAGGTGATCATCATGGCGAGGTTCCTCTTAGCCAGGTTCCTCTCTTTATTGTCCTCTTACATTTGTATTTATACTATTTGATCTTAACCCTCTCCATTCTATTCCAAAGGTCAGGGCGTTTCTTATCTCCCTGCCAAGGTTACTCTATTGTGTAGCTTAAGCATGATTGTTCGTAGTTAAAGGAATTAATTACCCGCCTGATTTGGATTATATTTGGATTATAGAAAGGTACACCTGGGCAGGGCATACAGTAAGATTGCTGTGTCCTTGCTTTTTCAGCTGCATGTGGCAAATTGGCCTTGAAAATCCAGCGTACTCTGGACAGGGCCACCACACTCCAATTGGCTGTTGGGGTCCAGCCCCAGCAGATCTAGGGGTTCCCAAAGGTGTGGACAGAGTCGGTGAAGAAGGAATGACTCAAGACAGCGTTCAGACTGTCAGCATAGTTGGGTTCTCTTGCCAGGTTCTCCATCCAGGTCCTCTCTTTATTCTCCTGTTACATCTGTATTTATACCATTTGATTTTAATCCTATCCATTCTATTCCAAAGGTTAGGGCGTTTGTTATCTCCATTCCAAGGTCACTCCTCTACTGTTCTGTTAAGCTACAAGGAAGTAACTGAAGGAGATTATCCTAAATAAAGATTATGTAGTTTAAGCGTGATTGTTCGTAGTTAAAGTGATTAACTACCCGCCTGGCACTTAGTTAAGGGGTTTTACTGATAAAAATCCTCACCTGGGAAAACAACCTTTCTCAGAGAGGTGGTCCTTTTAAAACACATAGTGTTAAGAGTAGGAGCAAACATATTAAGAACAGTATGCCATATACGCCAGGCCCCTTGAAACATCCCTGCAGCGACTGCGTCAAGCAGCCAGGGTGGATCAGCTTCCAGCACTCCTCTTTCTTCCCACCAATGCTCACGAGGCCCTGGGTGGTTGAGGTGCCAATCACCACAGGGAGGAAGCACCTGATGCCCTCGTGGAGGAGCCACATCTCTCTCGCTGGCCATCCGCCACGTTTGACTTCTGATGTCCCCGGACCCCGACCACCACCTGGAGCTCTTGGCAATGCCAGGGCTGCACAATGTCCCAGGCATGCCAGTCCCACAGGCTTTTTACAAACAGGATTGTAGACTGTAGGAGGCAGTCTGAGGACAGTTTCCTAGCCTGGGCTTTTGGAACAGTGTTTGAAGGAGACCCCTAAGATCTCGCATTGAAGTGCTCAGCCGGCCTGTGATTTATTTGGAGAGAAGCCAGTTGCCCTAGCGGGAGAGGAGAAAGATGTGGTTTGCTGACAGATTTTAAACATTAGAGCGTAGGCCTTCAAAGGGATTTCCCCAAGGGCATTTCCCTTCCCTCTCCTAAATGAGAAGCTATAAGGATTTAGGACTGCCTTGAGATGTGGTGAAATGAGGCTCGGAGACTCAACATTTGGCTTGAGTCTTTGTGGATGGTGTGTGCGAGTTTCACAGCCCTAACCCTCTCCCTCTCCCTCTCCCTCTCCCTCTCTCCCCCTTCCCACCCACTGCATTTTGGAAGGAAAAGGAGAACAAAGCACTTTCAGAAAGGTCTCCCTAATTCCTGAGCTCGAGCTCCTTGGCATTACAAGGTCTGGCTGCAGAACTGGGGGCACCATGGTCAATGACGACACCACACCAGCGATTTTCAACCCCTGTGCCGCAAGAATTTTAAACATGCAGTACCTGCCTATTTCGTCAGGGTCACTGACCTATTTCCCCTTAGATCGTCAAATAAAAAATGACAGCAACCAACACAACAGTAGCCATCTGGTGTGAATGAATCAAAATTGTACCTTTTTTCTTTATCAGACCGGCAAGAAATATGTTTTCTTGGTGTGCCACAGAATTTTAGTAATTAGTTTATGTGATCCATGAGATGAAAAAAGTCAAAAATCACTGCTCCAGACAATCATTTAAGGATCCCCTGAAAAGCCCTGTTGTTTGTTTAATTTTCTGCCCGCAGCTGCCTGTTGAGGAAATCTAACAAAAGCGCCATGAAATCCTGTTTGATCTCAGCCGTATTCACTGCTAATCCCACAGGATAGGAACGGGGAGTTTATTTCAAGATGGGAAAAGGGAGGCCTTTGTGATCATGGTAAACACCAGACACTTCCCCTTCCAGACATGTCAGGGGATGTTACAGGTTCTGGAAGGTGCTCAGAAGGGGCCCTTCTTTCCTGTCTTGCTTGTGTCTTTAATCATCTGCCCCTCTTGCCTGCAGAGGACCAAGAAGAAAGTTCCGCAGGCCTGAATGAGTCAGGGCTGCAGGAAGCAAGCCTGGTGCTCACACAGGCATCCACTCTTCCTGCAGGTGGGGAACTTTTGCTGGGCCTGCCCTGTCTGGGGCCTAATGAAAACTGGTCTTGAACCTGTGACTTGTCTGCAGGGAGAAAAGTGAGGCCACCGAAGAAACGTGGATGTGCCCTGCTCTAAGAAAGTGTGATTCCTAGAAATCACATCTACAAGAGTAAGACTAAGTCAAGGATTAGGCAGGTTTTTCATTTTACTTGAAAAACATCAAAGGATGTCTTAAAATAGTATCTCCCACCCAAGGGTTCAATCTGATTCTTAAGAACTTGATTCCAAATCATAGAGTTTTAATGAGAGTAGGAGGACTCACTAACTAAAACTGCGCAGTCCCGAGATGGGTTGGGGAAGCAAATTTCTCAGGACAGAACAAGATTCATTAATTAACTGACCACTGTTATAATTAGTTCCCATTTAACCATGACTTCCCATGCCTGTCAGTGTCTATCCTCACATGTGGCATCAAGATCTTTGCTGGACACCCCCAGGTGGTCAATAATACAATGCAAATCAAATGCAAATGGTTGCAACAAAGTGAAACTGCATATCCTGCAAAAGATGCAGGCTTCCGTCCAACTTGGCTGAGGACACAATTTGAGCTTCAAAAGAGATTAATTTAAATATCAGAGAATTAAAAGAGGCCCTTGGGAGAATGGGTAAAGTTCTTTAATATTTTTTTCAAAAAGTGACCCTTTCAATAATTATGCAGCAAAAGTCAAATATGAAGTAAAGGGGGGAGGAGGGGGCATGCAGACTTGATTCATTTTCTGATTTAAAAAATTATCAAATAATTAAAATTATTATATAAGATTCTGGCAAATGTAAGATAAATACTAACTTATTTCTACATATTTCATATTTAACAATAAAATTCAAACAATAGTTTAAACCATTTATTGTGGAGTTTTGGTTCTTGTTTGAAGTGATATCTCTTTTTAATATTTTTAATATCAGTTATCTGTGGATAATGAGGACTACCTATGGTTCTTTATCATCACATGTATATTATTTATTTAATACTCACAGACACTCTGTTTCTTAGACTGAACAGCAACTAGCACCATTTTACAGGTAAGGAAATCGAAGCCCCAGGAAGGCAATTTGAACAGCAGCACAAAGTTAGTAAATATTGACTTCAATTATGCAGGCCGAGAAAGCATTCTTATTTTGTAAAATAAGAAAATTATCTCTCTCAGAGGTTTAGTGGCTAACCCTTGGCCACTGGCTAGTAAGATTAGCCATATTCAAACCCAAGACTTCTGACTCCCAGATCAGGCCTTATCCTATTGTACCACCAGCTTTATTTACAGATAAAAGCAGCAAATGATGATATAACCAAGACTTGGTTACATTCTATCCACCAGGTACCGTCCTACGTGTTCTGTGTTCTTGTCATCCATTTCGTACAGTAATCCCATGAGATAAGTGCTAGGCTTTGTCGCTGTTCTACAAGTGAAGAGACAGCATCTCAGGTTAAGTGACTTGCTCAATGTCAAACAGCTGGCAAATGACACCGGCTGGAATTAGAAGCCATGTTTATCGGTGATGCTCTTAATTGACACACGATTGCGCCCCTTTTCAGGAATAGATCCATTCCACAGAATACAGCTCAGGATCTTCACCCTTAACCATTACAGTTATGCTCTCAATGCAAAATTTATGATATTTTCTGGGGAAAATTGCCCTGGAGCTCTCTTTCCTCAGCTGGTTTATTGGAGAGGAGAAGCCTGAAAGAATGACACAGGACAGTTCAATTTGCAGAGCTGTTTGAGAGCAGGGTTGGCAAATAAGATTCTTCCATGTCAGATGGGAACCCTGCTGGATTGGTAGAGACTTCTAGAATGTAGCCTAAGGCCTAATCTGAGTTCCATGGCAAAGAAAGGCGTGGGATTTGAACAAAGCTGCCTCGAAAGGGGAACTGGCCCACCCAGGAGCCATGTATTTACTCTGTGACCCTCAGATGTAGAGCCAAGGTAGGGGCACTTTAAGATTCAATGGATTCGTAATGATTATGTTCTGTAATATGTCATACCAGGACGAGCACATAGGCTGCCTGAGACGGTAGGTGGGAGCAGGAGGTGAGCATAGAAATGTCAATACAGTGGAATCTTGGTTCTCAAACTTAATTCATTCTGGAAGGCTGGTCGAGAAGCAATTTGTTCAAAAAACAACAGATCATTTTTTTCTAATTAGAAATCATGTAAATTGAATTAATCTATTCCAGACCCCCAAATGATTCCCTGTTTTAACCTTTAGTATATACAGTACATGTCTAATGTACTGTTTAATCTACAAACAAACACTTCTTACATTTATGGAACCCTCCTCTACTAGCCTTAAAGAAATCACTTCCAGCACTCCTTCCCGGGTGTCCTTCAGGCGGTCAGCATGCAGCCTCTTTGCTTCTTTACAAGTCATTGACTCTGAAATGCTGCCACTGGCTAACAACAGTTTTTCTACCTCTTCAGTTGCCTGTGATCATGGTTTCTTTCACAACATTGACACTCTTGATGGCCTCTTTGTGCTAATCATCCATTTTGCCAGCAACAAAAGCCAAAAACCACAAAAATATTCACAGCACAGTTTCCTGAGATGTTAACAAGAGGTGCAGCGGTTCTCAACCTGTGGGTCGTGACCCCTGAAAATACATTCTGCATATCAGATATTTACATGATGATTCATAACAGTAGCAAAATTACAGTAATGAAGCAGCAACGAAAATAATTTTATGGTTGGGGGTCACCACAACATGAGGAACTGTATTAAAGGGTCGCAGCATTAGGAAGGTTGAGAACCACTGGAAAGGTAAACTGACTCATACTGGCTCATGCTTCTCCTTTGTTTGTGGCCTGAGAGATGCTTTTTGCCATGCTGATGTATCAGCATGAAAGGGATGTCAGCTTGAGAACCTAAGTTTGTTGAGACATTTTTTCCAAGAACAAGTTGGTCAAGAACTGAATTGTTCAAGATGGGAGATATTTGAGAACCGAGGTTTGACTGTACTCCCAATTCAAAAAAGAAAGAGTTATAGTAACAATTGACTATCAGATTGGGTTTTAAACCATTCTCCATCAATTAATGACAACTTTGAATTGCTAATCATTCTTCTAAAAGCCAGCCAATCAGCAGTAGCTACACTTCAGTAACACAGTTAGTGGCAGCATATCAGCCAATCCCTGACCACTCCTGCTTCTGAGAAGCCACCAATCTCTGAGTGCCATGCTTTCCCAAACCCCACATAAGAGCATCCATCTGCTTTCATCAGAGGGATTGTGGCTTACAAACACGGTTGCTCCTTACTTACTTAGTGAATAATGCATCTGCTCTTTGTTTCAGACATAGAGGGGTGGCTTCTTCCTTGTCCAGAGGAAAAAGCCATCTACAATAATAAAAGACAAAGATGCTAATTGACTGTACCTTTGCTATGCCCAAGCCACGCCCACCAGACAATCAGAGCGACTATATGCAAATTAACCCAACCAAGATGGCGGCCGGCAGCCACAGAACTGGAGCAAGCCAGAGACTTGGTTGCCCTGGTGATAGAGGAAGCCAAGCTTCCCGGCTGCCCTGGCCAGCTGGGGCCTCTGCAAAAAGGCAACAAAGTTTCAATTATAGAAGCTAAATAAATCCCAGATACCTGCTTCCAGCCAGCCCCCACTGGGAGCTTGAGTGACTGGGGGCTGTGGCCAGCCTGAAAACAGCCATCAGCCCCTCATCCAGGATGGCCACACCCTCATGGTGTGAGGATCCCTGCTGGGGGCTTGGCCAGCCTGCAAACAGCCATCAGTCCCTCACCCAAGCTGGCCAGGCACCCCAGTGGGGACCCCCACCATGAAGGGGCTGTGGCCAGCCTACAAACAGCCAAGAGCTCCTCACCTAGGATGGCCACACCCTAATAGGGTGAGGGTCCCCACTGGGGGCCTTAGCCAGCCTGCAAACAGCCATCAGCCACTCACCCAGGCTGGCCAGGCACCCCAGCAGGAACCCCCTCCCTGAAGAGGGTGTGGCCAGCCTGCAAACAGCCCTCAGCCCCTCACCCAGGCTGGCCAGGCACCCCAGCGGGACCCCCACCCTGACCCGGGACACCCTTCAGGGCAAACCAGCTGGCCCCCACCCATGCACCAGGCCTCTATCCTATATAATAAAAGGGTAATAGGCAAATTTACCCTAACAGAAGAGCAACTGGGAATCACTGGTCACTATGACACACACTGACCACCAGGGGGCAGACGCTCAATGCAGGAGTTACCCCCTGGTAGTCAGTGTGCTCCCACAGGGGGAGCTCTGCTCAGCCACAAGCCAGGCTGACCACTGCCAGTACAGCAGTGGTGGTGGGAGCCTCTCCTGCCTCCTCAGCAGCACTAAGGATGTCTGACTGCAGCTAGGCCTGCTCCCTACTGGCAAGTGGACATCCCCCGAGGGCTCCTGGGCTGCCAGAGGGATGTCTGACTTCCAGCTTAGGCCCAATCCCCCAGGGAGTGTGCCTCCGCCAGCAGGTGGTCATCCCCCGAGGGGTTCCAGACTGCGAGAGGGCACAGGCCGGGCTGAGGGGCCCTTCCGCGTGCACAAATTTTTGTGCACCAGGCCTCTAGTTGTTATTATATACCTAAAAAGATAAAAAAGAAATCTTTATCCAACACACATAATGGAAACAGAAATACTCCCTCTCCTTTTGCCTTAAAAATATGAGCGAAACCTCTAGTATTTTCAGGAAGTGGAATTCTGTTGCAGACTCCATTGTGAGGAAGGAGTAATCACTGTTAGATTAAAGTGTATGTTTAATTCATTTTAGATTGAGTTAAATTGGCACTTCACTTGTAAATACAATAAATTATATTCTTCTTTGGCTGTGACTGATTGGCCAAAAGTACCTGCAGTGATTAAACACAGAGCAAATGCATCCATAGGTGAGGTAAAAATAGAGTTCAGATGGTGAAAACCTCAACTTACTCAGCACATCTGAGCCTGGCACAGCAAGACTCATGCGGTATCTGTTTTTATTAATGGATTTCTATTTCTGGCTTCTTTTTCTCTTCCTGCTTTGGTAACATTAGATGTATGGACGAAATCTAGATATTTATTCAGAAATAGGTACTTTACTACTGATTAGTTGATACAAACAATAGAACTAGGGCCATTCTAATGTTAAGTGAGTTTTGAACAAATAGAGTTAGAAATCCAATTATCTTTTCATAGAACGCTTTTGTGTAGAGTCATTGTTAAATAAAGGGGGAAAGCCAGCGGGAGAGTTGGAATAGCAATTTCTCCCGCCTGCAATAGGACTTTGGAGAATTTCATCCCGCACATATTTAATCCGTTCATAATGGCCTCCCCCCTGTGGTCAGCCCACAAAGATCTCTTCTTTTGGATTTCTCTGGGAAGTGGGGCAGAGATTCAGGAGCGTATGGCTTGGGTAAGAAACTAAAAGATGAAACACAGATCCTTGCCCTGGGCAAATGGTTTAGAACCATTTCAGGAAGGAAGGAACAGCGCCCCTCCCCTGGTGCCCCATCTAGGGCCTTCAGAGCTCCCCAGAGGTGACAGAAGGTAGAAACACCTGGCAGTGGTTCCCATTTGCCCGGCCTTGGCCTTTGTTCAGCCTTAGCCCAATGCCTCCCAAACACGTGAATCTCCTTGGTATGTGATTCGTGTTGGTTCTGAAAAGTAAATGCGGAGAGTGAGATTCAGAATTTTCACAAAGATTGCCGGTGATGCCTCTGCTGTTAGTCCAGGACTCTGAGTAACAAGAATCTAAATTAACCTAAGCCTCAGTTGGGACAGAGTCTTCCTTTTGACTCTCAGCAACGGCCCTTAAAGGCACAACCAGGAGGGAGCTTAGAGACCTGCTGCTCTTTGAAAGTGAAGAGCCATGTGACCTTGGCAGGTTCCTTACCCTCTCCCTGCCTTGTTTTCCAGGAAAGTGTGGTGATGAGGATTAATGAAATGATGCTTACTACAGAGCCTTATGCAGGTTCCAGCAAACGGAGGTTTACAGTTGTGAGTCCATGAAACACAGAGTTTATTCTTGTATCATTATTTATTAATTACTGTAGTCTTTTCCATATGAACAACTGTAAGCTTACTTTTGCCCAACCCTGTGTTCATCATTTGCTTGTCATCTGGCTCCAGTCGTCTTTTTTCCGATGTAGACATGAGTCATTCTGAGGTGAAGAATCTCGCTCTGACTCAGCTTGCTGGTGCCAGAGGCCCAGCAGAGCACTGAATCCTCACTTCCAAGCAAAAGCCCTTCTGCCGCTTTGTGTGAGAGCCCATTGCTGACTGAGAAAGCTGCCCCCAGTGGGCACTCAGCACCCTGCGCTGCCCCAGCCTCAGACACCCACGGAGCAGCTGTGGCTTAACCCACACACCCAAAGACTTTTGAGGTCCCGACAGCGCAAGTCTGCTGCGATCACTTATGAAGATCACCCAGATAATTGACTTAATTGGGAACAGAGAGCGTCTCAGTGCAACCAGCCAAAACGGATCAGCTCTCCTCAGGGTGGGATGCAGAAGTCGTCAGCTCTCCAGGGAAGGGCTTCCTCCCCTGGGAAAGCGATGGACGCCCCAGTGGAACGTATAGACCAGTGATGGCGAGTCTTTTGAGCTCGGCGTGTCAGCATTTTGAAAAACCCTAACTTAACTCTGGTGCCGTGTCATATATAGAAATTTTTTGATATTTGCAACCATAGTAAAACAAAGACTTATATTTTTGCTATTTATTTTATATATTTAAGTGACATTTAACAAAGAAAAATCAACCAAAAAAATGAGTTCGCATGTCACCTCTGACACACTTGTCATAGGTTCGCCATCACTGGTATAGACCAACCCTTTCATCTCCTGGCACACATAACTAATTACGGACATTTTGCAGCACACTAAAAAATATATTTGTTGTTGATATGACAAAAAATAGGTGTAATTTTTATTCATTCACACCAGACAGCTATTGTTATGTTGGCTCTTATGATTTTTTTAAAATTTTACAATCTAA
>NW_006293776.1:2541568-2546836 GCF_000327345.1 Myotis davidii | reverse complement strand
TCAGTGCCCCTGAGTAAATAGTCAGGTATTGCACATCTTAAAAGTTCTTGCGGCACACAGTGGAAAATTGTTGGTATAGACCCATGGTCGGCAATCTGCGGCTCATGAGCCACATGCTGCTCTTTGGCCCCTTCAGTGTGGCTCTTCCACAAAATACCGGCTCTTGCACAAAATACCATGTGCGATTGAAACTTCGTGGCCCATGCACAGAAATCGGTATTTTGTGCAAGAGCCGGTATTTTGTGAAAGAGCCACACTGAAGGGGCCAAAGAGCCGCATGTGGCTCGCAAGCCACGGTTTGCCGAGCCACAGTTTGCCGACCACTGGTATATACTATGGGTAACACTAGTCTTGGTGGCCTGGTCTCCAGGGATGAAGTTAAAGCTAGTCTAAGTGCTGGGTACATATGGCCCTCTCTTCTTCCCCGCCCTCTACAGAAACCCGCAATCAAATGTTTAATGCCTGCCCTTGACAGTGATGTCTTGGGGGAGGTCAGAAAGCAGAGAGAGGAAAAAATTCACTCCCAATGTGGTTTTGCAGATGGGCCTTAGCCAAAGGCTGTTTCAGTTCAGTGGTGAAGAGTAGCACAAACTCTTTCTTTCTAGTAAAGGGAACAAAATGAATTTGCTATAGCAGTGCTGAGGTATGAATAACTGAACTGGAAAAAATATTAGCTGTCTGTCTAGTGTTGCTGCTGCATAATACAAAATACATCCTTCCAGCATCTGCTCCGTGAAAAATTACAAACACATTTCAGATGCAGGCCACAAAGTGTCATGGTTTCAGTTGTCCCTGTTATTGGTGCAGCCAAATGGGTTTATCAGTCCAGCTCTTTGAAATCAATCGTTTTAGTATTCATTTATCCTGGAGACACAACTCATTCAACAAATCAGCCTCACATGACCTTAACCTCTGTGAAATCATTTTTTTCTGTTTCTACATGCATTGAAAAGCCAAGTTGAAAATCTGGTAGGTAGAGAGCCCCAGAGAGAGAAGCCACAAGACAGAGAAAGCTGGTGTTAGTGATACAAGTACTGAAAGATGTGTTCCTGACATCTTCAAATTTGGGAAACTAAAAATAAGATGATTCTGGGAATTGACATTCTAATCAGAGCTGAGATGGGAAAATAACAGAATGTCTTCGTTTCTTCCAAAGGCCCGTGAACCTGCCACCACAAATCAAACCTATCTAAGATGTTGCCTTACATTCTTTGACAATATTCATTATTTGAAGGAATCGGGTAATTTCTCCTCCCGTATTAGGGTTAGATTGTATCCCCCACGAAAAATACGTCAAAGTCCTAACCCCAGCACGTCGGAATGTGACCTCATTTGGAAATAGGGTTGTTGCAGATATAATTAATTAAGCTGAGGTCATACTGGAGTAGCGTGGGCCCCTAGTTCAGTATTACTGGCGTCCCTATAAAAAGATGGTCATGGGAAGATAGACACAGGCAGAGAATACCGGAGAGCTGTATCTATAAATTAAGGAATGCTGGGATTGCCAGCTGCCAGTCCTTCCATGTCACTAGGAGCTGGGAGAGAGGCAGTGAACAGACCCCTCACAAGGAACCAACCCTCTTTTTTTTTAAAAAAAATATATTTTATTGATTTTTTACAGAGAGGAAGGGAGAGAGATAGAGAGTTAGAAACATCGATGAGAGAGAAACATCGATCAGCTGCCTCCTGCACGCCCCACACTGGGGATGTGCCCGCAACCCAGGTACATGCCCTTGACCAGAATCGAACCTGGGACCTTTCAAGTCCGCAGGCTGACGCTCTATCCACTGAGCCAAACCGGTTTCGGCCAACCCTCTTGACCTTGATGTAGGGCTTTCAGTCTTCAGAACAGTAAGATAATAAATGTCTACTGGTTTAAGCCACCCAGCTTGGGTGCTCTGTTATAATAGCTCTAGGAAATGAATATATCCATCCCCCTCATAAGGATTGTTACATCTCCTTCCTCTCTGTCAAGTTGGACCCTGCTTGGCCCTCTGAACGAATCTGAGATTCTAGAACATAAATGAGCTTGCAGATGGGGAATTGTCTCAGGTTTCGGACTGAGCTAGTGTTTTGTTGGAGATGTCTTTTTTTTTTTTTTTTTTTAAAGAACATGCAGTTGACCTTGGGTCTTCTTGACTGTCTGTCTGGGACTTGTCAGCATAAAGCAAAGCATATTTGGAAATGTGTAATTTTGACTGCACCCCTTTCCACTCATCACCGTTCTTTGATTCATTCAATGAATATTTATCTTCTGCCCACAGGAACATGAAACTGACGTATTGAGTCCTTAGAAGTAGCTGGTCTTACCTTCATTCGCCTTTCCATAAACATTTATATTCACAGCATCAGTGTCACAATCTATAGCTGATTGATTTTGAAGTTGTGTGTTTCTCTGAGGTTTACACAAGCTTATGAACAGATAAGAGCTAGACAAATGTCTGCCCAGGGTCTTCACGTACACTTGCACACGGGTTACAGTTTATGCTGGAGAGCAGCTCTCATATCCCGGCACACAGTGAGCCAGCACTCATGCACTGGTCACCAATGCCGCGGCCAAGGGTTTTGTGTTGAGGTCACTTTGAAGAGCCCACAGGGACTCAGCAGGAGCATGTGATGTCTCTGCTTAGCCCATCGGGGTACAGCTGTAGTGACAGGGCTGAATATTTGCTCCACCTGCTCTCCAGGCTCAAGTGGGAAAACTTTATGTTAGACTCTGCAAAACACAAAATATACCTTTAATAACAGAGTGTGTGCCACGATGAATCTTGCAGAATAGCTTAAGACACTCAGCAAGCGCTTTTCGGAGCCCTTCCGTAATGATAATGTGTCTCATATCTCAGACGAAAGAAGTAAAGCTGGTATTTGGCTTTTTTAAATGATCGCAGTTACTTGCTGAGTTTGTGAGCTTGGCTTACTGCGAGTGTATGCTCAGGATCCTTCCTCTACCGTCTAAGTGACTCACACGTCAGAGCGGCAACAGCATCTCCAAGTGCCTGGAAACTATTGGTTAACTATTTGGCACCATCCTTGTGCTGCAGAACTCATTAATCTAGGCTTAATGTGAAAATAAACTTCCTAGACATTCCCTATTCAAGTAGCTTGTAAAGATAATAGCTGCTTATCTGAGGAAAAGCAGTTTCATTGCCCATGTTTTGAACAATTGTGTCCCACTTTAAACAAAAACCCCTTCCCTGGAGAATTTCATGCTGGTTTTTAGATAACACTAGACAGTTGACAGATCAAATATCATCAATTTTTGGATTAATTCCACTCCTTTGTTATTCGTGTGTTTTGTTTTGTTTCTATCAGAGAAGGTTTCCAGGAGGGGCCGATGTTTTAGCTGTGATCTTAAGAATGAATGTATTTGTCAGGCAAGGTAAAGGGAACTGCAAGTGTAAATATTAGATGACAGATATAAGATGGTCCATTTAAAAAACAACATAAAGAAATGGCATTTGCAAGAGGTAAAGAACATATTGGTTCTGCCCTTCTGCTTTCTCAAGTTAGGCTGCATGAGTTCAAATTCCTTACTGGCTATATGACCCTAAGCAGTTTACTTTTTTAGCATTATTGTCTTATTCCCATTCAACTTTTTCACCCATGTCCCATCCCCATCCCCACCCCCACCACTCCGTTGGCTGAAGAAACAGAGAACACCCAGAGAGTGATGGTAGCACACATGCTGACTAGCCAGCCCAGGTCACAATCCCATCCTTTGGGTCGGAGGGCGTGGCGCTCCATTGCTAACACTATGAAGGTCCTATAAAAGGGAGGAGGATTTCCTCTGATAGGAACCAACATAATAGGGATGGGGTAGGACGCAGATCAACAAGGACTATGAATACCAATGCCCACTTTAAGATACTGACCCCCTTCAACTCAGGTGCTCAATGCTATATATCTATTCATCCCCCATTGTTCCTAGACCTGCACTTGGAAATAGCAGTCTTTCCGTAAGTGCCGATCAAAGAAGGAGGCTGTAATGAGGTAAAGCGCTCTTCTCCACACCCCTGCCTCACCTCTGCCAGCACCCAGTCTGACACCAAGCCAGAAATGGGGCCCCCACCTAAGCTATAGGCTCTTGGGCTTCGATTTGCACAATTTTATGTGTTGAAGAGTCACCTTAGTGTAGAATGGAGTCTGCTATGCTGCACTGACAGTGCCCAGACACTGTTACCTCAGTCAAGGCTTTGTTCAAGTTGAATAAGAAACCCAAGGCTGGTTTGAACAGGCTGCCTCTGGTTAAGCCAGAACTGGCTTATGCCCTGTGGCAGTGAAATTGACAGAGTGAACAGCTGTCTGGTGCCTCCTCACCTTCACCTGGTCAATCACTATGCATTTCTCAGCCTGGGTGCTATGGCACAGACTTCCCAGAATCCTCAGACCCATGACAATCTCTGCAAGGATATGGACTTCTATTTCCACCCCTTGTTCTCCTCTTGGGGAGCTTCACTCCTCAAGGCCCTCTGGTCACTCCCATTCCTTCTGAGGGTCTCAAATGCTGGTTTGGAAAAGAACACAGTAGATTGGCTGTCAAGCTGCCCCTGCATGTCTTAGAACTTACTGACATCTGCTGGACTGTTTCTCTCTTTCTGGAAAGCATCTGAGCAGCAGCCTTTGTTCCATGTAGGACAGTCCCAGGACATGGGCTTCTGGGCTGGGATGGGGATGGAGACCTTTCCACACCTTGGTGAGTGCTGCGGCTGCTCAGTGAAAATGTGCCTCCTACCTACATGGAACAAACCTGAGAATCTCCAGCCAAGTTCAAAGACAAAGGCTCAGACAGTAAAAATGAATGCAAGAATTCTAGGCAGAGCTGGTCAAGAGTGAAAGGGTGGAATTGGTGATCATGGTCAAATTCTGGATTTCTAAGTTTTTTCCTCCTGAAGAGACTGAGTAGAAAACTGGGCTTCAAAAGCATTAATTTTATAACAGATTAGAGGCCCAGTGCATGAATTCGTGCACCAGTGGGGTCCCTTGGCCTGGCCTGCAGGATCAGGCCAAAACTGGCTCTCTGACATCCCCCGAGGGGTCCCAGATGGCAAACGGGCGCATTCCAGCCAAGGGACCCCTCCGGTGCATGATTGGGGCCAGGGAGAGACATGGGAGGTTGGCCAGCTGGGAGGGACTGTGGGAGAGCTCCAGGGCATGTCTGGCCCGTCTTGCTCAGTCTCGATCAGCCAGACCCCAGCAGCAAACTAACCTACTAGTCAGAGTGTCTGCCCCCTGGTGGTCAGTGCATGTCATAGTGACTGGTTAACTGCC
>NW_006293776.1:2532572-2541550 GCF_000327345.1 Myotis davidii | reverse complement strand
ATATTATGCTTTGACTGGTTGACCAGACACTTAGCATATTAGGCTTTTATTATATAGGATGGATACTAGAGTCATTGGAGTGATGACTTCATAAGGGATATATATTTGCCTAATTACTATGTTGTGCACCTGAAACTAATAATAACATTTTATGTCAACTGTAATTGAAAAATAAATTGTTTTAAAAGCATTCATTTTAGAGAGTAAGAGCCTTATCCTGGGCTCTGGGTCCCCACAGCCAGAAGATACTGCTTGACTGGGTCTGTGTTGGCCCCTGCATATTCTACAGGAAGTGAGGGCCCTTGGTCTGCTCTGCCCTCTCAGTTCAGAACATTTGCTTGTTGTGTCTGCCTTCTCCCACTCCTGGTGCTTTCAGAGCTGTGCTCTCCTCTCACCAGGGAGGAATGAACCAATAAACTAATTTACTGCATCCTGGTGACATTGCATTTTTTTCCATGCCCCAAGTTTATTTACAAACACATCTAGTATGTTGAGTGCAACCGTTGGATCCATTGTTTCAAAGAGATTGCACCTCTTAAGCTCCTCCTCTTCAGAGCTGCTTCAAGGGTTAACTGAAACACCCATATGTCTTAGGCAGTTGGTGCAGTAAATCCAGAACCAAAGTACATAGACATCACAGCTAGTAACTGCCACGTGCTTTCCATTGAAAATGGCAAATTCTTCCCCGGGGCCTCCTCACAGTGGCTCCTAGGACCACAGCATTATGACCCTCCGAATGCCCGGTCCTGCCTGACACAGTAGCCTGGCAGCCCTGCCAAAGGCGCAGAGACCAGAGCAGAGGGAATGGCGATACCCCACCAAGTCCTTTCTCAGGACCCTGTTCCCCTCGAAATTACATTTTTTAAAGAGAACCTCAGGGTGAGATTTAAGCTAAAATTCAGTGACTCCATCCTAATGTTAGCATTTCAAACCTCAGGCTAGGGCTAGGCTAATGTGGAAGCTATTTGGGCCCCTTAAATTAGAACATGTGGGGTAGCCCTCTGCAGGCGGCTTGTGTAGGGAGCAAGTTGGATACTGCCCACATCTTGACCATGAAATAGCCCTGCATGGTGACCCACTGCTGGATGCCCCCTTCCCAGCTCCGGGCTCAGGGGAAGGTCCTGTCTGGACCAGCCCTCCAATCTGGGGTAGCGGTCACAGGAGTAGCCCTGAGTCTCACCTGAGCTTTCCTCCCAAAGAGCCCAGCTAAACGCAGAAAGAGAAAGAACTGGTGAGTATGTTCCTAGGAGGAGAGAGGGCCTCCCCTCCCTCCAGGAACACAGCCTGCCGCGGCCAACCTCAGAAACCACAGCCTTCATCCCAAGCAGGAAATACCAACCTCAAAGGGCCCCCGCCTTTGGAACCCCCTCCCATCTCCAAAATGCTGCAGGCTGGAATTTAAGGAGAGCTCTGAAATTGGAGTTCTAATAGCTGGGTGTTGCCTACACTCGCTGTTCTAAATGACCTCTGGCCTCCGGGGGTGATTACACAGTGGGCTTTGAGGGTTTAGGGGTGGGTAGGCTGATACTGGCAAATGCCAAAATAACAGTACGATTTCCCTTAAGAGCCTGTTAGGGCTGAAGCCTCCAGTGATGAAAGAGGTCAGGAAAATGCCATAATATTACTTCCCGTCTACCCTTACATTTGGCCTCTCTGAGGCCCAGCACTCAGGGCTACCTGACAAGTCTGAGAGGCACTGCTGCTTAGCAACTCAAGTACCAGTAGAGAATTGACGCCAACAGCCTGCACTTCAAGGATTCCCAGAATCTGGCCTTTAGAGAGGTCTCTGATCTTCCATCTTAGCCCTCTCCTCACAAACCCTCCTCTCTATCCCAGGCATGCTCATCGTTCCAGCACAATCCTTTGTTCACAGTGTTCCCTGTAGCCCCAGCTGCCCCCCCCCCCCCCCGGAATCTTCCTCACCATTATCCGAGTCCTGGTCACTTTTCAGCATGCTCATCATATCCCACTTCCTAACGAAGCCTTCCACATCCACCACTTCCCTCTCCTTCCTCAGCTCTCAACAGCTCCCCTGGTCTCTGTCAGGTACTCCCCTGCATTGTCACTTATATTTTCACTTAGGCACCATTTCTTCTGGAAGACTGATCACCATGATGGCAGGCAGGTGCTTTGCCATCCATCTATTTGTATCCCCAGTTCAAACTCAGAGCCTTTCACTACAGGTTACCCTGGGGGGGGGGTCCCCAATATGATACCCCAGAAAGAGGCTCAAGCCATCTCTCCGTGAACATATCTGGTAACAGGATGCTCAAGGCTCCATCCCATCCCATTCCAATACTCTCTAAGCTTTATTAGGTTCTTCTTAGAAACCCAAATGAGCAATATCTGGTCCCAATTTCACATTATTGGTAGTGACCAGTTCTCAATTTTTTAAAATTGTTATTGATTTTTAGAGAGAGAGAAACATCAATGTGAGAGTGAAACATTGATTGGCTGCCTCACGCATGCCCAATCAGGGATCAAGCCCACAACCTGAGCATGTGCCCTGACTGGGAATCAAACCGGCAACACCTTTGGTGCACGAGATGATACCCAACCAACTGAGCCACACTGGCCATGGTGCTAGCTCTCAATTTTTAAGTTAGGATTCTCTTCTCCAGACTGGAGATCATCAGCTCTTTGGAATGTTCATTTATCGTAGTTTCCAGATGCTGGCAACACTCTCCTGGGAACTTGGTGGTTTCCAATATCCCTGATGAAATGTGCTGCCCAGAACTTAATGTGATATCAGCTGTTGAAGACGTGCATTCTGCGTGTGAGCACAAAGCACAGGGCGGGGGGGGCCACCCAAGGGAGGATTTTTATGATAATTGTGATGATCATGATCACCACCGGATTCCAATGATTTTGGCTTAAAACAAGAGGAAAAGGCTTTTGAAAGAAAGGAAGCAAGTATTTTGGCCAACTCAGAGACTACAGTTTTAACCAAAAGGATAGGAATTCGAACTCCCTGGATGGTGGCAAATAGGGAATGTATTTTCTCAATTTTATCTCATAGCCTTCTGATGGCATAGTTGTGGTTCAGATGAGTTCGACAAAGAAGTTCAGTTATAAAGGTTACCAACCGAGAAGGTAACTAGAGCTACTTGAAGAATGAAGACGGTCAAAGCTGTAAGTCTCTGAACTGACCCCGGCTGACTCTTTAGTGCCTTGGCCTCACTGTAAACACCGGCCTCTCTGTCCTGAGGTCTCCCAGAATGACAGCAGAGCTGCTGCTTGGCTAGTGTGGACGTGACTGAGCCTTTCTCCCAACAATTCCACCAGACCTCTCTCCGGGGAGGGGCAGCGGCAGGTGAGGGAGCCGGGGGCTGAGCAGAGAGAGGAGGCCTTGAGGGCTCACACAGCACCGCTGCGGGCCCCTGGAACAGACAGGACGGGCGCTGCAGGCCTGCTGTTTTTGGTGCAGAACTTGCCCGCTGTTATGATGTTTATCAGGAGTTTCTCTCTCCTTCATTTGCTGGTCCTGACTACAGACCAATAGAAAGGACATTTTACCAGATGATGCTTTTTTATTTTTCTAACGACAAAACTGCACCTGCTGGTTCTTAAAATGTATTTTTTATCAGAAATCTTTTAAGACTCCTGTTTTTGAGTGACATTTTTCATTTTGCGAAGCTATAGCTTTTTCTCAAACAGATTTTTATCTTTCTGCTGATATGGAAATCTCACTAAATTCCTCCATCTAGGGCATGTCAGTATTTGAATGAAATGAAAGTGTAAAGGCTTACATGTTAAACCATTTCTCCTTGCATACTTTTAAAATTAATGCACACTGTTAAAACTAATGATGTATTTAATACTGAAAAGAAGGTAAACCTGATAACGCTCATAGCTCTTCAATAGATAAAAAAGATCGCCACCTTGTGGTCATTGTGGAATCTGCCACTTAAAATTTGGGTTTTTTCAGGGTTTGGGGCCCTACTGCCATTTAAATGAAAGGGCTTCTAATCTGATCTTTCCCCGTGAGGTTCACATCCCAATCCTGCTCCTTTTCAGGTCAACTTGTGGATATTATCGAAAGTTTTTGGAAAAGAATAGTGGCCTCAATGGGTTAGTTGGGAAAGAAGCCTTTTGGGTCCATAAACTTTATTTTAGTCAAGAGCAGCAACAACTTCTGGGCATCCAAGTCTTTGTTTTACTCAAACCCTGTATGCTCTTACTGCTCTATTTCCCAAATGTGGTACACGAGGATACATGTGTCAGCATTTTTAAGAAAAGTATTAAGAGGCCTTTTGTGAAGACTGGGTTTTCTCACGCCTGAAACCTAAGATTTTGAATGTTTGGGGATAGGCCCTGGGATTTGCATTTTTAAATAAGATCTTTAGGTGATTTTCGTGCACATTAAATTTCTAAGAATACTGCATTTTAGTCTACCAAAGGAACAAACAGAAGCCCAACAAATTAAATGGGTTTGACCCCAAGGAGTCTCCCCAAGGCAGTAGAAGGGAATCAGAGCAGAAGGGAGCTCAAGAGACCCATGCAGTGAGTTTCTGAAACTGCTGCCAACCAGAATGTTTGCTGCTTTAACAAAGAAGACTCCAATGAAGACTGCAGCGACCTGTGGACTTTAGCTGAACCATTTAAACAAGAAGCCATCCTCTACCAAATCCGTGGCCCACTTGTGTAGGGCGCCTCCCTCTGGCCTGCATAGGAAGCAGGAAAAGGCAATGAGACAAAAGAGAAGCTACTCAAGCTTGCCATGTCCACCTCCTCCAGAAGCGCCTTGTCATGAAATCACAGGGTGGCACTAAGGCTGGTGCACAAGGCAGGAGGCCAGCTTCCAGGCCTGGTTTTCCCACTGACCAGCCGTATGGACTTGGGCAGGTCACCAACCTCAGTTGTCCTCATCTGTAAAATGGAAGCAGTTGGATGCCCATTACTGAATTTTTTCCATGATCTCATAATGTCGAGCTTTCATGGGGAGAAGAGGCTCTTCATGAGGAGTGAACTTAGGAGTCCGATATTTATTCCAAGCTCAGGACTAAGTCTTTGCTGTTTACAGGAATTAATTATTAAGGTGTGTCACAAGGAAAGATGAGATCCTCTGTTAATATGAAAGCAATGTCAACTCTCTTTGGGATTCAACTGAGCACTGGGCCAGGAGCCCTCTCCTCCCCACCCCCACTATTCTCCAAAGACGTCAGCTCATCTTGTCATCACAGATCCCTTCCCATGTCCATCCCACTCCCAGGCCTCTGGTCTATGGACTCACTTCCTACCCAAAAGCTTATTTCGTAGGGCACTGAGATGCCTTGTCTTGCCTGAGACCTCACCCAGCCCATCCTTCATATCCCTTTAAGCTCATTGCCTCCAGGTGTCACTCCTCTGTGACTCCATCACTACCTGGCTCAGTTCTTAACACATAATAATTATATTGTATTATGTAAATAATAATATTATGTAAATGTAATAACATTATAATTCTCTCTTTATATGCCCATAACTCTATTTGTAAGACCTGTGTCTGCTACATGGTGAATATTCAATAAATGTTCCATTGAATGAATAGAATTAACAACACAAAAAGAGTGAATGAATACGTTAATGAAGTGAGAATGGAGACAGATTATGGTACAGAACCTATCCTTTACACAGTCTGCATGAAGACAGAAGGACCCAGTCCGGACTCGATGGTTCCTGGGGTATTCTGAGGAGAAGCTAGGAGTGGGGAACTGTGTGTAGAGTCGAAAAAATGTGGTGACTTATAATGTTGCTTGTCAAAAGGCAAGTTACAACCCATTAGAGCAGCGGTTCTCAACCTGTGGGTCGCGACCCCTTTGGGGGGTCGAATGACCTTTTCACAGGAGTCACCTAAATACATCCTGCATATCAGATATTTACATTATGATTTATAACAATAGCAAAATTACAGGTATAAAGTAGCAACGAAAATAATTCTATGGTTGGGGGTCACCACAACATGAGGAACTGTATTAAAGGGTTGCAGCATTAGGAAGATTGAGAACCACTGCATTAGAGGACCGTAAAATAAATGTAGTGTGTTCAAACCAACATTTTAAAGTGAAATAGAACAGAATAGTTGAATAAATTAGAAACATGTCTCATAGTAAAAGCAAGTATTATTTCATGAAACTTTTGTTTTTGTAAATAAATCTCTCTATATAATGTCACATATATAATAATGCAAAATATACTTTTTTTCTCACATACAGTGGTAAAAATTTTGAAGCCACTGATGTAGGGAAGATCATGCCTATACACTTTATTGACTTCGTTTGAAAAAAAAAATTACTGACCTTATGGTTTTGCTTCCATTTATTGGGATGTAGGGACCCATTTGGAAGTAAATGTATATGAATGCCAGGGCTCTTGAGAGCTCAATATAATTTCTAATTACATCAAATGATAATTATTTGATCTCACCTAATTTCAATTATGTTCAAACAAGTATAAATCCTTTCTAGAGATTATGAGTGTACAAAATATTCAACCTGAGAGAGGGGCCTTTCTTTTTTTCTTTCTTTTTTTCTTCTTTCTTTCTTATTTTGGGTGTCTATCCATGTATTGCTCTTCTGCACTAATAGCGTGACACTAGCTCTCCCCTCTTTCCCACCAGGGTGAAAATACATTTTCTAAGAGTTGGTTGAAAGAAGTAATGAAAGCAAATTAAAAACCTTAAATTCCAAAGTCAAACTTTAAAAAACCTATTTAAATATCTCAGTGGGAAGTCAGTCACAGTGGAAGGTAGACTACTAAAATTAAAATCACAAAGGAAGGGGAATAACCACTGACCTTGTTATGAACTTGAAGTGGAGCGCAGGGGATACACACATTCTCTTCGCCATGTGTCGCCCTCTTCCATTGGACAAAGAGCCACGTGTTGGCTTTCCTTGGTTTGGTCATGACGCTGTCCCCAGCCCTGCCTGTTGATATCTAAAGGGACTGTCACCCTTCCTTGTTTGCAAAAGAGCCTCCCACAGTCTCTGAAATGGAGGTGTCCAAGTGGTGACCAGCAGCCAAACCCAACCCAGACATGTGCTTAGGCCGCAGCCGTGGGCAAACTACGGCCCGTGGGCCGGATCCGGACCGTTCGGCTGTTCTATCCCGCCCGCGAAACCGAAAGAGCGGAGGGTTCTCTTGCTCTCCCCTCCGCTCCTTCACCAGCAGCAGTGTTAACATGTATTAGTTCACACACACACTCCATCCATGCTTTAGTTCTGGCCCTCCGGTCCAGTTTAAGAACCCATTGTGGCCTTGAGTCAAAAAGTTTGCCCACCCCTGGCTTAGGGGGTTTGTCTTAATGTTTATTGGTTTGTTTTGTTTTTAAAGTGATGTTGACATGTAATAATCAGAGAGTTTCAATTTGGAACTTGGCTTGTCTTAGAAAATCAAAGTATTTGGCACTACAAGACCCATGTTGCTGCACAGGGGCAATTGCTCTTAGCCTACCTAGACCTATGGGACCCTTGTATGCTGACATAATTAGCTTCTTTTGTAATCCTATGAGTGTTACTTCATTCGAAAACATCATCCTGAGAAGGGATCCAGAGACTGCGAAAGGGGCTCCTGGCCCAATAAACCCTCAGTCTACAGCCAAGTGGCAGCTGTCCCTTTGCCCATCACCGGCCACAGTCCTCATCATTCTTTATTTGCTCCGAGCCCACACACCCGTTTCCATCTTCCACTGCACTGACGCCTTTCCTAGAGGCATAAAACATTTCCCTGGAATCATGTCTGTTCAAAAGGTGGAAAAGAGAAATGAACCAAGAGGGCCTTAACATTCTTGCGCGAAGCTGCCCACTTCTCTATGCGGCCTCAGTGGTCTCTGCCCACAGGGGTTATGCTCACCACCCCTGCACATCCGTGGAGCAGGGCCGCCCACCAACCTAAGGATGTCCGCCAACTGTAAACAGACAGTTTGGCACAGGCCATCTGAACTTCAGCCTGGGACTAGGGTTTTTCCATCCCTGCTGCGAGGAGCTTATCTGCGATCTGACAATTTACTCCCGGCTGCACTGCACCTCCCTCTTCCTGCAGACCCTTCAGTATCCTGGCAACGAGGAGGAGACCCGCTCCCCCTCTCCTGCTTCTCCTTGTTAGCAAAGGAGCAGAGACGCCCCTGAGCCCTGCCGCCAGCCCTTGGGCTCCGGGTACTCAGCTGGTCCCAATAACGCCCGCACTTGCTTGGCTCCGTGCAGTTCACACAGCTCCCTCCCTCCACCCCACCCGGGATCTTCAAACCCACTTCCGAGCAAAGGAGAGGAATGAACCCTGTTTGCGAAGGGGAGCCACTGAGGTTCAAGGAAAGTGAGGTGCACGGTCAGGAGGGCGCAGACCTGCTGGGCACCTGCGGGCTCCTCCGGGGGAGAGATTTCCGGGGAATTCCACAGCCAGGGTTTACCCAGTGGCGTTTAGTTAGATGCATTAATGTTTTACTAGAGTCATTCTGGACCTTTCAAATAAATCTAGTCTCTTTTCAACAGAGACCTTAGCCTTAACACTAATTCACACACACACACACACACACACACACACACCCCTATAAGGAAGCTAGGCATTTTTTTCTTTTGAAATAAAATGGATTTTATTTTATTTTGTAAAAGTACAACACGATGAAATTTACTTATTTTCTTTGGGGACATTGGTCTATGAATTTTAACATATGTGTAAGTTTGTGTAACCACCTTCAGGACAGATCCATCTCTCCAAAAAGTTTCTAATGCTGGCACTTTGAAATAATTCAAAAATAATTACACTGATATACACATAATTGAGAGCTGCAGGAATATTGTAAGTGAATTATGCATTTTATCCGTATAGTGTGAAGACAATTTCAGTGTGTGTGTGTGTGTGTGTGTGTGTGTGTGTGTGTTTTAGAGGATGTAAACATTGTTAGGAATAACCCACATGGGCCCTGGTGAAAGGCCCTTTCCGGCATTGTTTAAAGCTCTATGATGGTTTGACTATTTTCAGATAGTGACGAGGATTAGAGAAGC
>NW_006293776.1:2528202-2532554 GCF_000327345.1 Myotis davidii | reverse complement strand
GAATGACGGGGTGATGCCTTAAGCACGTGGCCCTGGAAAGGAGGCCTGGGTGCATTCCCCTTCCCCCACCCCAGTGGGGCCCTTCACCCTCCCACCTCCTGGCGGCCCCACTGCAGACCCTCCCCAGAGTGGATCCTGGTGGCTCTCCACTTCCTCCTCCCATGCTCCCTCCTTGCATGTCCCAGGACTTGCCTCTTCCTTACCTCCCCTTTGCTGCTCTTCTCTAACCAGCGGCCTCCTCCTCTGGTGAGTATGATAGGAGTGGGAGGGTCTGTGACAAAAGGGTAAGGACTTCCTGTTTCCCGCCCACGGACACTCTACAGGGCAGACTCTTACTCTTCACCTAGCATTATCTGTCAACTCCCATAAAGGGCCTCTGTCCTCGCTCTCTA
Source organism: Myotis davidii (assembly GCF_000327345.1). Classification (NCBI taxonomy): domain Eukaryota; kingdom Metazoa; phylum Chordata; class Mammalia; order Chiroptera; family Vespertilionidae; genus Myotis; species Myotis davidii. The sequence continues at coordinate 2,532,162 of NW_006293776.1, read as the reverse complement.
CCTGATTCCAGCCATAGAGCCTTCCCCCACTTCTCTAAAGACACACGGGCAGCAACCACCATCAAGCCTCCTGGCCATGCAGCCCTGCTCTGCTGAAGTCCGTTGGTTGACTCTCCCCTGGAAACCAAGGCTGGGCGTTGAGAGAAGGTAGAAGGGAGGAGCAAGTGAGTACAGGTCAAACGGAAGCTAATGTTGACGTGGTGGTTCCTACTGAGAGACAAGGATGCAGCGCCGTCCCTGGCCCTCTATGAATACTGGGACTGAGGGTCTTGGCATCAGACAATTGGTCTTAGGAAGAGCCCTGAATTCTGTAAACAATTACATTCATACTAAATATCTTTGGAAATAGGTATTTCATGGGAGTTGACAGAAAGCAGAACTTTTATTAAATGACTAAAATAGTGTTCTTTGGATAATGCTTAATAGGACATCACATAAAATAAACTGTTTACTAAATGCTTTTCATTGGTTATAATACAGCCTAGTTATTCTATGTGACTTCAGTGGGAAAGAGAAGGGAAAAAGTAGATGAATCATTGCTTTCTCAGTTTTTAAACACTATTGTCATTATATCTAAACTAGAGGCCTGGTGCACAAAAATTTGTGCACTTGGGGGTCCCTCAGCATGGCCTGTGCCCTCTCACAGTCTGGGACCCCTTGGTGTATGACCACCTGCTGGCTTAGGCCCGCTCCCCAGGAGATCGGGCCTCAGCTGGCAGTCAGACATCCCTCTGGCAGCCAGGGAGCCCTCAGGGGATGTCCACTTGCCAGCGGGGAGCAGGCCTAAACTACAGTCAAACATCCTTAGCGCTGCTGAGGGGGCAGGTGAGGTCCCGCCACCACCACTGTGCTGGCAGCTGTCAGGCTGGCTTGTGGCTGAGCAGAGCTCCCCCTGTGGGAACACACTGACCACCAAGGGGCAGCTCCTACATTGAGCATCTGCCCCCAGGTGGTCAGTGTGTGTCATAGTGACCAGTCATTCCCAGTTGTTCTGCTGTTAGGGTCAATTTGCATATTACCCTTTTATTATATAGGATGGGGCTACATATACTGTATTACACTGAAGACAAAACTCTCTCTGTGTGTATATGTGTGTGTGTATGTGTGTGTGTATGTATTTAATAGACTATAATATTTACAAAGTGTGTATGATGCAAAAGGAGAAACAAGAAAGGTAGAAAATGAATTGTTTGTGCTTCAAAGAGAAATCTATAGGAACTTGAGGTACTCAGGAAATTGCAATTCAGTAGCGAAGAAAAAGCACGAAAGTTTGGGACTTTAAGTTAGTTCCCCCATACATGGAAATGAGCTCAGCCACAGGCCGAAACCAGCTTTTGCACGTCCAAAAACAGCAACGCTAAACCAGCTGCTGGGGTATGAACTTTTCACACTTTCAACACTCAAGTCTAACAAATATTTGACTTTCTTCAAGTGTCTATAATAACTGGCTTTAGCTTTTAAATCCTCATTTCACCCTGGTGGCAGAAATTTTAAGCTTGCCCCTTTAAAGTACAACCCAGTCACTTCTAGAGTTAAAATCAGTATGTTTCGGGTAAATGGTCAATTCAGAGTTCCTCCCTGTTCCCGCTTTCATCCAGGGGAGATGTATCAGGAAGGCTTACATATTGTTCGGAGAGGTGAAGTTAATGGCTTAACTGTGTTGTTCTATTATTCACAAGGTCCTTCTAGTCACCTTGACTATAAAAGTGGAGAATATTTTAAAAGTAAAGTTGGGGTATACACCATAAAAGTTTTATAGCTCCTTTAAAATCACAGGAGATGGAGATTTAAACTCTCATTATCTAGCAGGATCTTGGGAGGTAGGAATTGCTGTGTCAACTAATGTTGTGCTCTAGATTTCAATGCTGCCTTTATGTTTTTCTAATTCCTCAAGAACAAGGTTTATTTTAAACGTCACAATTTGCAGCCACACATTATATCCATAGACTATACTGGTACCATTGCTATTACTCTTATTTATGACGGTAGATTAGTTATGGACCCTCTGCCATAATATCTTGGCTCATTAACATACTGCCTACTAAAAAGTGTAATGAATGGCCCTGTAATGAGCAGTTACAAAGCCTAGTCACTCATTTTCCTCTTGGCTGTCCTTTTCATGCAGAGGGGAACCTTGAAGAGGGTTGGACATATGCCTGAAACATCAACCACCTGGTTCAGCTCATGAGGTGAGGAGGGAAGGGGACCATCTCAACACTCAATTACTGAGAAATCCTGGGTCTCCCTCCAGGGTCGGAGACGAAGCCTGAACTAATCTCAAATTCAAATTCCACAGGAAGAGGACATGGGTTTGGGTAATCAAGACCCAGATCCACAGCATTTGTTTATTTGTGTGTATAAACAAAGAAAGCGCGCGCGCGCACACACACACACACGCACACACACATGCACACACATGCGCACACACATGCACACACACACGCGCGCGCGCACACACAAAACAAAACCAAAAACCAAAAAAGGAAGAGACATGCCAACAGGGTAAATCTTCACGGCACTACCTGGTTCACGAGCATCTTTTTTTTTTCCAACATAAATTGCCCATCAACTTATGCATGAGTTAAAGCCTCTCAGAGACAACTTGATCCCTGCAAGGTACTCAGTGAATACCAAGGACTCTAAAAGAAGGGCTTAATGGAAAGGACTGGAAAAATCTTTTCTCAATTGACATTTTAAAAGGGGGTTGGGAGACCTGTCATTTAAAAAAATTTTTGTTAGCTTTTTTTTTAATGACCATAATCAAGAGGAATTAAATGATGCTCCGAAGGCTCCTTATGAGCTAAGAACGCAGGTAATTTTATTATCCATACCACCGCTAGACCAAGCTGTCTGCCTCCCGCAGAGCAACTTGGCTAAGTATTCTAATGAACTCCACAACCATAGGACCTAAGGGTTCTTTAGAAAACAAGCATTATTTTCAAAAAATCTGTGACCCTACAGCTATTTGGCAATCATATTCCCCAAGAAACTCAAGAGTTTGGGTGTTTTGTTGTGCTGAGTTGAGAGATGTGGTAGAATTTGGTGCGACTCTTTTTGAGGCACAGCTTTTGTGTTTTTGACCATAGAGAATACCTGTTCATCGGTAACAAATTATTAAAGGCACATGCCTTCTGTTTCATTGCTCAGTTTTACGCTGTGCACCAGCAATTTGCTAGCTAGAGTCCTGATGAAATATAGCCTAGCTGTGCAACAAAGGAAACATTAATTATCTGAAACATTTCTTTGCTGACATTAGGGAGGGGGGTGGGGGGAAGAGAGCCCAGAATAACTGTACTTTTAATAAGAGATGGAGTGCTATTGGAAAACTGTTAAGGTAATGGTGGCTTTCGCTTGAGCTGGGAAGCCCATAGCAAACTGTACTACCTCCCAGCTTCATGCAGCAGCAAGGCCCACGCTGCAGAGCCCAGCACTGCAGGGATAACCCCGGGGAGATTTGCTGCATGGGGGTGTTCTATCAGCGCGATCGTCCACCGGTGGGCTGCTCTGCTTACCTTTCCTAACTGATTCCACCAGACACCCCTCCTGGACTCGTTACTACCCACACACTATCCCAACTGTGGTCTGGCCCTGAAGGATGGTAAGGTCTTCAGGGACCACTTGCCAGTTCGAAGCTGGGCCTCAGAGCTGCAGTTCAGGCTTGTCAGGCAGATGCCTGGGAAAGGCTGCAGCCAAGCGCTCAGCACATTTTCCCAAGTGGAAAGATTGTGTTAGAGACAGAGCATTACTTAACAGTAGGTGAGGGGTTCATTCCTAAACATCTCTGTTCTTCCCCACGGGGTCCCCGCAGAAGCACGCTGTGCCTGCCGTGGAGTGAGAGGCGGCTCTCGGAGCTGCGGAGCAGACAGTGGCCGTGGATGACAGTCCCTTCGGGAGCCCTGTCTGTGATTTTTCTATGTAAACAACATAAAACAACACCCGTGGGCCAATCTCACGTACAAA
>NW_006293776.1:2517500-2528164 GCF_000327345.1 Myotis davidii | reverse complement strand
CTGCATGTGCTTGCACCCCGTGGCTGTTTGTTCTCCCTCTCGGCTTCACCGCTGCATAAAAGTGGTTTTTTCCCCCAGACATGTAAAGGCGCCTGGGAGCTAAGCACCTGATGGGTAAGCACCCTTCTCCTCTCAGGAAAAAAGAACTAATATTATTGAGTGTCCGTTACCATCCAGGGACTCTGCACCATAATCTTACTTCTTCCTAGCCTTACACCCATTCCAAGTGAGTTGCCCCAAATCCCACTGCTGGCTCCCCAAACCCAGGTTATGCTTCTGTTTTTCATCCTACCAGGATGGGCACCACAAAAGGTGCACTGTCTTCTCCCCTTAGGAATTCCCTCCACTCCAAGCCTTGCCATTTCTGGGACTAAACACGTGATCTTTGTCAGCCTAACCCACCCCTAACATCTGTGAGGTTCAGGCAAGAGTGCTGCCAGAGGCCACATTCCATATGTCTAAATATTTAAAGTTACAGCATGCCTCTAAACATGGGCACCTCACGCCTGCATCAGATATGTGCACCAAGATTTAAGTGTAAGAATAATCCTACATAGTAAAAGGGTAATATGCAAACTGAGCTTAGGCCTCCTCCCCGCTGGCAAGTGGACATACCCCGAGGGCTCCCGGGCTGCCAGAGGGATGTCTGATTGCCAGCTTAGGCCCAATCCGCCGGGGAGCAGGCCTAAGCCAGCAAGTGGTCATCCCCCAAGGGGTCCCAGACTGTGAGAGGGCACAGGCTGGGCTGAGGCAATCCCCCGAGTGCACAAATTTTTGTGCACCAGGCCTCTAGTAGAATATTATAAAGACTCAAATCATGTTTTCAAAATCTATGAGAACAAAATGTCCAAAATGTAATGTTACATAGAAAAGCAAAAGCAAACCTAAATTATTTTAGCAACCTAAATTGCTTCAGTATTTAAATAAAATCAAAGCAATGTCATTGGGGCGGGGGTGGGGAGGAGGGTGTTCCTTTAGGTTATATGCATCCTTCAAATATCTTTAAAGGGGAAATAATTTGGTAGGATTATTCAAACATTGAAACTTGCTCATGTTTGTTATTTTTTTCTTATACTCTCTACATGGCAGAGGATATAGAGATGCTGAGGAAAGTGGGTAGAGATGAAAAGAAGAGGAAATACCTAAAGGATAAAGATATTTGCTGAATTAAATAGAGGGGGGAAAATAGCATTCTTGGTTTAAGCTCTAACAAAGAAAGAACAGACAGGGCCATAGCTAGGGTGGGAACAAAGCTCAAAGATTTAATAAGGGGAGGAAATGTGTGGTTTCTCCAACTCCAGAAAATACCCAATGCATTCCTGTCCTCAGCCTAGTACCACTTACACCTACCCTGGGATCTTCTACTTGTCTAGAAAATCTTTCATTTATCACGCAAGTATTTATTAGGTGATAGAGACAATGACAGGAGCAAGGAAGAAGGAATCTGTTTCAGGTAAGTGTGTCAAGCTATTTGTCTCCTCCTTTAGAGAAATAGAGAAACTAATCCTCCCCCTCCCTCTAGAGAGGTGTTCTGTGTAGGTGTTTTTTCCACACCATCCTATATTCTTGTCCACAGTGATGGGCTGAGCAGTGGCCTACTCACCCAATCAAAGTTTTCACTCCCTTTGCCCATGTATTTGGTCCATGTTCATGTGGCCCAAAACAGGCCAATCAGACTTCTCTATTTTTTTCCCCCTCAAAACTTGGCTGGCAAAGAAGAGCTTCCTCCCTATAGTTAGAGAACTTTGAAGATGTGAGCCTGGAAACTGCAAAGAGCCAAGCAAAGGAGAAAATGAGGTGGCAAGTAGAGATACTCAGAGACACAGGGTGCTGCTGGCATTCAAATTTCCTAGTTGACCACTTCCTCCATCCTATTGGCTGTTTGGTTACATCAACCATTACCTCCCAGTTCTTTTGAAGCTAGTTCCAGATGTGTTTCTGCCATGTGACACCAGAGTCCACCCCGTCCCAGGGCCTGGCATTGCAGGGCCAAGCGGTGTACTGAGTGGTAAGGATACTGAGATCAATAAGAAAGCTGCCAGGTCTAGCAAAGCAGACAGACACAAGGTAAAATGCTTTAGCAAATGAGGGAGCTGATGGTGCTGCAGCTGGAGGGCCCTCATTGCACTTACTCCCTCTTAGAGATTAACACAACTTCCCTTCACTCACTTTAATTCAACCAATTCTAGGTGTACTGGTTAATAGTGCAGATTTTTTTCAATAGATGGAGTTACACATATGTTGATATATATGCGATTTGATATGTATGCTATTTTGTTGTATTGCTCCTTCAGATTACCACTTGTTCCGATCAATGGCACACGCACTTTCTAAGCAGCATTTCAAAATGTTCGAAGAAGTGGAAAATTGGGTCTCTGAATGGTCTGCCTCAAAACAAGAAAAGTTCTATTGGGACGTTATCCAGAATGCATTCCTGTCCTCAGCCTCCTAGTACCATGAAAGATGGGGGAAATGCGTAGCTAGTGATGGACATTACTTTGAATAAAGCACTTTTGATGTTTCTCTTGAAATTATCGTGTTTTCTTTGATTACAAAATCCATGTTAACTGGTTAATAATGCAGATTAACTCTTAACTGGTTAATAATTCAGATTAACTCTTAACTGGTTAATAATGTGGATTAATTATTAACTGGTTAAAATGCAAATCAAACATTAACCAGTTAAAAATGCAGATTAATCATTAATACGCATAGTAGTTACTAAACACCTACCATGGACTCCCCTCTCCATTCTGTGGCCTTTTAAGCTGATTTGATGCTTGTTTGTTCTTCTTTCCTGCTTAATTTCATCTATCCTAAAGGGAAAATTAAAAGAGAGAAGCTCACTGCCCTGGCCAGGTGGCTCAGTGTTTGGAATATCCTCCTGTACACCAAAAAGCTGCTGGTTTGATTCCTGGCCAGGGCACATCCCTAGACTGCAGTTCAGCCCACAGTTGAGGTGCATGCAGGAGGCAGCCCATCAATGTCTCTTCTCACACGAATGTCTGTCTCCCTCTCAAGTCAATAAAACCATATCCTCAGGTGAAGATTAGGAAATAAAAAAGAGAGAGAGGAGCCCATTTATGCTCCTGTGAAAATGAAGCGTATCTTTAGCGAAAAGCTTACAAGTAACCACAAGATGGGGCTCTTAAGCAATGAAAGCAAAATTTTCTGGGGCGTGAGGAGCGTATGCGGTATTCCCCAATATCCAATACAGAACTTTCAGATCTTTTCTTATTAACACAATAAGAAAAAGTATATTTTATGAATAAATATGCTCTAAACTTTTTATAATATCAAAGCGCTGAATATAATAAACATAGGGAGTACTCCATTTATCAACATAGTGATTTCTTTTTTGAAGGGGGGAGACACAAAACATTATTTTTTTTTCATCCTCACCCAAGGATATGCTTTTATTGATTTTTTTTTAGAGAGAGAGGGGGAGAGAGCGAGAGGGAGAGGGAGAGAGAGAGAGAGAGAGAAACATTGATGTGAGAGAGAAACATCAATCAGTTGCCTCTGGTATGCACCCTGATGGGGAATTGAACCCACAACCTAAGTATGTGCCCTGACCCTTTGGTGTATACCAGAGGACATTCCAACCAAACGAGCCACCCAGCCAGGGCAAAACGTGATTATTACATTAGATATTTTTTTCATCAGAAATTCTGTCCACATCAGGTTTGCTTGTTTATCTTTCTCTCTGGTCCTTTCATTGTCATTCTTCTGTCTCTTTCAGTGAACTGCCAGAATATAGAACCAAAATGCTTTGACTGATTGTTGATTGACTTCTGTTGCAGACTTCTATGTCCTCTGTGTTCAATTTCAAAACAAATGAATGGCATTTGATATTTTCTATCAACACGCCCTTGTTTCCTGGTCTCTTTTTCCTCTATCTAAATTAAATGACTTTACCTCACTACTCTCCCCTTCCAGTTCACAGATTGAAGATCTAGACCACTCTTGATTATTAACGGCAACATAGGTCGCCACTGTTTCAGAAAACCCAAAAGACATAAGAGGAGGGAGAGCCCTAAGGAGGCCTTTGCCTTCTCAGACACCAACGGCTTAAAGGGGAAAGGTGACCTCAGGAAGTGCCACCTAGAGAGTGCCACGCATGGTGAGATGCGCGAAGCTGGGAGTCTGTGGACAGGCAGGGGCACGAGAGGAGGCCTTCGTCCTCCTTCCACGGCACGATGCAGTCTGTGTTGTACTAACTCAAAACTGGGAGCTCCTGTTGAGAAACAGAAAACCTAAAAATAGACCTGCAGAAAGTGCTTTGACCTTGGCTTGAAAGTCATTCCAGTGCTATGACAAAAAGGACTTTTTCCATGAAGATTAGGTTCTTAAAACCCATATTTCATCTGCATGCAGACTCTCAGTGAAACTGCACTCAGAAAATGTGCATCTTGGCCATCTTTCAACTGTAAAATTATTGTGTTTGGCTCTAGTTATTCTGGACATTAGCTGTCTGTGGAAGGGTTTCTTTCCGAAATTCCTCGTACAAAATGTTAGAGGTTATAAACTGGATTAATAGTGACATTTAAGCAATTCTGCTCCATACTGTATGTATCCAATGCTTAATGATTTTTGGAAAGAATTCAAGGACAAGGCAGGAAAAATGTTGCATGCAAGTAATACAGAATGTACAAGTGTTAGAATTTACTACAATAAACTAGTACCTTCTCTTGAAGAGATCTATTCAGAGTACCAAGAGAACATAGTTTTTTTAATTTTAATAATTAAATCCAAATTAAAGGGTACTGTCCTATAATTTCTTGCCTATGTTAGAGTTATAATATTTGAAATTGTCCATATCAAAGAACTTCAGGGGACCTTCGTGTGTATTTCATGTATATTTCAAGGAGAACTCCTACACTATGGTTTTTTAAAAAGCTATTAAACAAGGAGGGGGGACCACTTTTATATGCTTAAGTAACTTTCTAAGGAATAGTTGCCACCTATTAAGCAACATATACTTTTTAAGGACTCTTGGGGTTTCCATGTTCGTTCAGTGGACTGAAAAATCTGGGAAAATGGACTTCATTAGCTACAACAAAACTATTGAAAGGATATTTGAAATGGCATTTAATACCTGCAAAGGCAGGAACAATCAGTGGTTTAAAATGTTCACTGTAAAGATTGGTAAATAACACTGATTACCGGTCTTATTCAAACAGAGAATAATGAATATGTGATGAAAGGAGAATAATGATCCAAATTGCTCTTAATCTTAGAATTGTGCCTATTGATTGGCCTAGAAATAATGGTGCTAATCACATGGTGAGGAAGCCAAATGCCTGAGAAAGTCATTAACTTTGGGAGAACAGGAGACCCATTTCATTGTACTAATACAGTGTTTTATTGCATTAAAGCCTTCAAACAACTCTGTGTTTAGGAAAAATTCCAGTGTTAACCCAAGTCAAATAACATTCCTCTCCACTCCTCTGTAACTTGTAAAAGCTATTTAGGTACTCTTTACAATTCATCAAACATTTACTGAATACCTACTGTATGCCTGGCACACAACAGAATCAAACAAGTAATTTAGCATTCCGAAAGATAATTACTAATCTCACATTGGCTTATTTCCAAGAAGCTGAAGAAGTAATGACCTTCTCAAAATAGTAAATTTACCTTTAGACCAGTATTCCTGAAACACCCTTGTGAAGTTTCATGAAAAGACATATGTATAAGCAAGAAATCATGTTACAGAGACACAGACTTTTTAAAAATCATAATTTCTTATCTCTAGGAAAAGCCTCAAAGGATTTGGGGCTTTGTAACAGCCTTAATTCCCATTAACTTTTCTTGAGGACCCTTGTATCCAATTACAAATAAAATTTACATGATCTTTAGTCCATTTTTGAGACCTTGATGTATTCTTAGATCCTGATCTTAACAACTGATCACCCTTATTTTAAGTGGTAATGCATAAGTATCTGATTAATAGAAATAGAACTACTACAAGAAAAAATCATGCTATTCTTAAATGTGCTGACCAAGAAGTTAGTCAGTGTTAAGGTTTGCCAGGTTGGGGGTGGCAGAGAGCACTTGGCAAAGACACTAGTTAGTTGAAGACCTCAAGACCACTTAACTTGGTTGCCAAAAAGCTCTCAGGGTACCTGGGAACTGGGCATTATCAATCTGCTGTAGGGAAGTTAGCTGAATAGAGAAGCTAATAACAGGAAGCAGGAGCCAGAAGAAACAAGGAAAGGAACAAGAAAGGGCTGAATGCAAAAAGTCTCTAAATCCTGACTTCAGAGACTTACCAAAAAAGACTTGGTCTGCCAGGCTTGGTGCTTTTTGTGTGTAAAAGGAGTGTAACAGTATTATATTACCATCTCCCAGAATTATCACAAGGTTATAAGGTGATACATGTGAAGTGCTTGGCACATTGCTTCCCAGTATCCAGAAAGGGCTTAACGAATGTTGCAAGCTATTGTTATTTACTGCTGCTGCTGCCAGGGAAGCCGGCAAAGCAGAGCTGAGTGCCAGCCTCGGGGAAGGAAATGAATGGGTACCTCGTAGAAGTCCAAGTCAGGGAGGATGTAGGCGACAAAGCCAAGGGAACCCGGATGGTGAAGACTCTCCAAACCGCACTTTGAGTTATGCTGACGGCTTTTTTGGACACTAAAATCTTGTACACAAATCTTTCCTCAAGGGATGTCCACCTACCTCCTACCCTGCTTTGAAAATACCGTCTGAATCCAGTCATATATAATAGATGCTCTGGGAAGCAAACCTGGTGTCACTTCTTATTAAGACCCAGTTATGCTATGGAAGCAACTCAAGTGCTCATCAATAGACACGTGGATTAAAAGCTGCATGTGCAATGGAATATGACTCCGTCATAAGGAAGAATGAAATGTTACCCTTTGTGACAGCATGGATGGACCTAGAGGATATTATGCTAAGTGTAATAAGTTGGTCAGAGAAAAAAAATTAATATGATTTCACTTATTCATATGTGGACTCTAAAGAACAAAATAAATAAACAAAATTGAAACAGACTCATAGACACAGAGAAAAAACTGATGATTTCTAGAGGGGACGGGGACTGGGTCAAAGGGGTGAAGGGATTAAGAAGCACAGAATGGTAGTTACAAAATAGTCATGTGGATGTAAAGTACAGCAAAGGAAATATAGTAAATAATATTGTAATAACCAGGTATTATGTCAGGTGTGCACTGGAAATATCTAACCACCTAAAACTAACACAAAATAATATTGAATGTAAATTATAATTAAAAATAATATCTATATATATATATAAAAGGCTAATATGCTAAGTGTCCTTCCCACTGTCCAACCGGACACTATGATGAGCACTGACCACCATGGGGCAGGCTCTCAATGCAGGAGCTGCAGTGACGCGCACAGAGAAACAGCACCGCGGACCTGTTGCCCACAAAGCAACATTCAGCTTCCCCCAAGTGGGACACAGGCCCCGCCACCACCCCAGAATGACAGCCCACCAAATCACAGCTGATGCTGCTATGGCACAAAATGCGCCCACAGCACAGCCCAGCACAGCCCGGAAACAGTGTGCTGGGTAATGACATCACGTTTTTGTTGACATTCTGAAGCCAAAATTGTCAGCAGAATATGTCTGAAGACCAACTATTGCCAAAACGTACCTCTGAAGCCAAAAGAAAGCAACATCGTCGACAGAATATGTCTGAAGAACAGTCAACGACAAGTACGACCAGTACTAGCAGGCGCTGCCTTCATAACGAAAGTGAGGTAAATGAGGAGGCAATTATTGAACACAGTTGTAGTGGAATGACTGTTACATGTCAGTTTTGCCTACCCCTAAATTTCTCCGATGAAAAACCATCTGATGGAAAATTTACTCAATGTTGTAGCAGAGGCAAAGTTTGTCCAAATGATATAAATTTTCCAGATTACCTGGCATATTTAAAAAAATTAATGATAAACAAAGATTCTGACAGTAAAAGTTTCATGGAAAATATTTGTTGTTATATCATGTTATTATCATCTATTTATTTATTTATATATTATTTACATGTAAATTTTACTAATTTTCTTTCATCTCTGACACTTCTATTATAGAGAAAGGGTGAATAGTGATATTAAAATAATTCTTCTAATTCATTTCCTTTCTATGTGCACCAGGCCACTAATAAAATAATTAAAGTGGAGGAGCAATTACAAAAAGACCCCGTTATTTTATGAGTGCACTTAATAAGAACGAGAATGAGAAGGTTGTTCCATAGAAAGGGTTCCTCAGGTACACATGGCATCCACTGGAGATTAGTTCTTAGCTAGTTTATCCAAACAGCTGATTCTTGGAAGCTGCTTTTATGTTTTATTTATATAAATGGCCCCGTTATTTGCAAAAATGTGAAGCAAGTACCTCTCTCCAGGCTTGGAAAAGATGGTGAGGTTTCCATACATCCGAGTACAGAGGCCACAGTGTGGGAGTTGTGGAGTGTCCACTTTGTAATGGAAATTATGAACATTGTTAGCTGGTCTTGCTCTTGAAGAACTTAAGAAATCTTTTTTTGGCCATGAAATGTTTTTAAACCAGACTATGCACGCACTGTACACTGAAGAGCCCAGACTTTGGGACGTGTGTTCTGGGGCGTGCTGCTGAGGCCATCCCTCTGTCGAGGAATGATTTTTCCCATCCTTAGTCGTCCTGACATGGAAGATGAACATGCCTCAAAACAGAACAGGAGAGAAACTGCTTTGCTCTGAGGGGACTGATGGGTTAGGCATGGGACTGAGGCTTGCAGAGGTCCTGACTTTTGGCAGGTGGGGTTTGAGTGGGTCCAGGCCACGCAGAAGTCTCCATGGGTGAGTCTGGGACCCCGAGGTTTGTTTTGGGCCAGCTGTAAGCCCCAAAAGTACTCACTAGTCCCTGCAGTCTCAACCCTTCAACTTGAGATTCTCTTAGCTCTCAGTAGAGTTTTTATTAAACACCATGAGTTTTCCCCATTTTTAGTAAATGTGCAGTCATATAAACAAATTCACCTTCATTTCAAACTGAAAATTTCCCTGTCCCTTCCCACTCCCACATCAAATCCATCAGCAGGACTAGCCACTCTGCCTCCAAATAGACTAAATCTCAAGCCCGTGCTGTTTCCCTAGGCCAGTGGTCAGCAAACCGTGGCTCCCGAGCTACATGTGGCTCTTTGGCTCCTTGAGTGTGGCTCTTCCACAAAATACCATGTGCAGGCACGCACGTAAGTGCGATTGAAACTTTGTGGCCCATGCGTAGAAGTCAGTTTTTGGCCTGGGCGAGTCTATTTTGAAGAAGTGGCATTAGAAGAAGTGGGGGGTGTCGGTCGGTCGGGTGACAGGAGACACGGAGCAGGTGGGCCGCGGAACATGCAATGCGGGAGAGGTACACTGTTTTGAGGTACGTTTGCTGAGGTTGACCCCTTCCAACTCTCCCATCCACACTGGGCTATCTGAAACAAGTATACAAGACGAGTGTGGATGGGAGAGGTGGAAGGGGTCGACCTCAGCTAACGTACCTCAATTAGATTGAGGACATTTTTAGCAAAGGCCAGCTTAGGAGTACCCTAATTAAGTTAATAACAATGTACTTACCTATATAGTTTAAGTTTAAAAAATTTGGCTCTCAAAAGAAATTTCAATCGTTGTACTGTTGATATTTGGCTCTGTTGACTAATGAGTTTGCCAACCACTGCCCTAGGCTCTCTCCCGTCCAATCCAGTGTCATGTTTGTCTACCTGGGATACAGCCGAGCCCCACACTACCTGCCTCGTCTGTTGACTCTTCTACCCCATTCTTCACAGAGCAACCTAATGATTCTTTTCCAAACACAAATGAAGCAAAGTCATTCCTTTTGAAAACCTTTCCCATTTTCTCAGTGTTTTCAGGATAAAGACACGAATATTCAGTTATATTCTGCAGGGTCACATCTGGACTTGGTGTGCTTTGGAGAGTTGAGTGTGAGCCACAGCATCAGAGAAGAGCTACCTAGAAAACCCAGCTATGAGAAGGGCAAAGTGATCTTCAAAGAGTGCGCTGCTGGGTGGCAGCAAAAGACTAGGACAGATTTCTAGGGACTCCTCTGGAGGGCACCCCAGTGGAAGAATGGACTTCCTGTCGCTGTGGTTGGGAGGTGGGACAGGACAGTAAAGGAAATGTTGGAACAGGTTAGTAAGGTCTTGGGTTAGACCCGTGACATACCCAGCCTGGGGAAGGGAACAGCTTCAATCCAAGCCACCCCTTTATCTTAGTCACACAAACAAGAACCCAAAATTATATATCTTACAACAAGAATGGCTCTGCTTATCAAGTACCTGCTAAGGGGCTGGCTTTATGTCAGGCATTTCACATACTTGATTACAACAATCTTATAAGATATTACTAGAGGCCCGGTGCACAAAAATTTGTGCCCTCGGGGGGGGAGGAGGGGTCCCTCAGCCCGGCCTGTGCCCTCTTGCAGTCGGGGACCCCTCGGGAGATAACGACCTGCTGGCTTAGGCCTGCTCCCGGGTGGCAGAGGGCAGGCCCAATCCCTAAGTGCAGCCCCTGGTCGGGCTCAGAGCAGGGCTGAATGGGGAGTTGGGGCACCGCCCCCTGTCATGCACAGAGCAGGGCAGATCAGGAGGTTGCGATGCCACCCTCAGTCACGATCAGGGTCGGGCCGATTGGGGGGC
>NW_006293776.1:2504602-2516950 GCF_000327345.1 Myotis davidii | reverse complement strand
CAGCTTTAGCTTTGAGGCTTGGCTCCAGCTCTTAGGCCTCTGTGGCTAAAAGTAGGTTTCTGGCCTTTGCTTACAATGTTGTGAATCTGCTGGCTGAAGTCCAGTGGTATTTGTTACCGAGTTTCCAAAACTGCTGGCTCAGAGGCCTGCAGCCGCAGGTGGGGAACATTGGAGTCCTCCGTCACTGAGGCAAGCAAGCCTCATGTTAGTTTCAAGCTGCCTCGCTGTCGGCCGCCATCTTGGCTGACAGTTAATTTGCATATCTCGCTGATTAGCCAATGAAAAGGGTAGCAGTTGTACGCCAATTACCATTTTTCTCTTTTATTAGTGTAGATTATTATCTCCATTTTTGATAGATGGAAACCAAGGCTCAAAAGGTCAAGTGATTTGTAAGGCACAAACTTTTAAAAATTACCCAATGTTCTTTCTTTGTGAAGGAATGAGACTTACCGTATTTGCCGGCGTATAAGACGATTTTTTGGCCCTGAAAAATATGCCTCCAAGTGGGGGGTCGTCTTATCCTCCAGGTACACTTCAGATAGACTGCCCATAGTGCTTGCCCGTGCCATAGTGGCCTCCCGATGCCCGCCCCCTTCATTCCACATATCGTTCAGGCATCAGCAGCGCTTCTGGGTGTATGCTCGGCTGTTATGCGATTTTACCACACTCGCAAAATCACACACAGCCGACCATACACCCAGTATGGTATCGCGATTCGCGATTTTGCGCTATCATGGTGCCTGTTAGAATGTTGAAGAGCTCGCACTTGCGCACTCGTGAGGTCCCAGGGAGATGCTGATGCAAGGGGGACCAGACTGCTATAGTGACAGGGCGGGCAAACAGGGAGCAGGGACCAATCAAATCAGGCTTTGTATACCACCAACAGCCACCCCCAATACTGCCCCATGTACAGTGCAGCATAGAAAATGGCGACCAGTCAAACCCCTCTCATCCCTATCATGGCACCAAGATGTCCTTGATGAACTTTTAATATCAGATGATGAAGAGGAGTTTGAAGGCTTTTAAGGTGAAACTGTCACGCCCGCAAACTTGCTAGGGACTTGCCCGGCACTTGCTCTCTCCCTCTATTTGTTATCTTACTTCTATCATTGACAGTCCCTCTAGGTTGTGGGCTGCTTGCCTGCGTTCCTGAGAAGCATCTCCGGTACCAGTCTATAGAGCGTGTTTTCTTTAGTGAATTACCAGTATGTTTACTGGTAATATACTTGCACTGTTTTATATATATGTTTGATTACATACAGCCTTGTGACAGTTTTCCTGCATGTCATAAGCATTTGAATATAAATTGAAATGTTAAAATCAAATCTGATATTGTTTTACCTTTTAGTTGGTGTGTGGAAGGGGTGCGGAAGAGGGGGGAGTCTTATACGGCGAGTATATAACAAACTCTGTATTTTGAGTGGAAATGTTAGGGGGTCGTCTTATACGCCCAGACGTCTTATACGCCGGCAAATACGGTATCTAAGATTTAATTTATCATCACCTGGTGTATCATGTAAGATATTTCTTTATTATCTGTCTGCCCACCACTGGCATGACAGGGCACGGACTCTGTTGGGTTCACTGCTGCCTCCCCAGCACATCACACAGTATCTGGCCATAGCAGTTCTACATAGCCATTTGTCCAGAGACTGAAGAAATGAATGAACAAGTGATTTTGACAGCTGTTTCAATTAATCAGTTCTTTTGATTCAGAATTTTTCTAAAAGTAGAACAAAATTAGTGTGAATAGCCTTGTGTCCATAGATTTGGCATTGTATGTTTTTGGTGTTCTATGGTTTTCTCAATATCTCCACTAAAGAATTGCTATTAAAATACAACTATGCCTTGTTCAACCAGAGGTTTCCATTGGCAACAAGAATTAATTAAATTATGAGTCATCAGCAGGTGATATACTAAGGCAGAATATCCCCCAGGATTATTGATTTTTTTCTAATTATAAAGTATAGTAAAGAACATAAGCTAGATTTGTTACTTTTTAAAAGTAAGGTATGTGCTATTGTGAAAAGATTTCAAAGATAGATTTTTAGTGGAAAAAACAACAACAAGATGCAGAATAGTGTTCATGCTATGCTTTTATCCCAGAGGATAATAATAACAGTTATTGAAAGCTTACTGTGTGCCAGGCACTGTATTATACCACTACATAAATTGCCTCATTTAATTCTTTTGACACCATGTTGTTAGTGCTATAGCTCCATTTTTAAATAGCACTATTACCCCATAAAACAACTCAAAAATTAGAAAGGTTGCAACATACAAACTACATGTACATTTTACATCTGCATTTATTTCTATATCTCCATGTATTGAAAAGCATGAGATTATACTAACATCTATAATTCACAGTTTCCCTTTTTATATGTGTATTTCTCTTCTGCAGTAATGAGAAGCCTGACTCCAATTGTCCTCCACATATTTCTTAATGAGTTGATGTGTCTGCACATAAGCAATCTCCTGTCGCCTTCACTTTCCATCCCTGGCAGAGAAGGCTTTCTCACCCCACCAGTCCCCCGCACTCCACATCAGCCCACTGCGCCCCTTCGCCCCTACCTCATGGAACGGCCTCCTGCCCCCATCAGGCTCCAGCACCCCATGCCAGCACGGAGCACAGAGACCCCCCTTTCTCTGTGCCAGGCTCTCCCTACTCCACTTGGGATGTGAAACTGCACCCCCCAGTCCACCTGGACCTGACAGGGTCAACTTCCTTGCTCATTCAGAGATAACCATAGGAAAGTGGCCCCTGGGGTTCCAAAGTTTTGAAATGGGGTCAAGAAAACTATGTTGGCATCTTTGGTAGCCCGTTCTTGAAAAGACCGGAAGCATGGCTGGCCAGTGAGCCACTCATTTGCATGGAATGGAACATGGAAGGTGAAAGAAGAAAAGATAATGTCACCAGGGAGGAAGCTGTTTCATGAGCTGCATCCAAGCAGCAAAGTCACCACTGATGTCACAACAGTGTTGCCAGCTAATAACGGGCTGCGCCTCTTAACTGCCGAGAAGCGCAAACAGCACAACATTCAAATGTTCCTATTTTTTCCATCCTTACAATAACAACACACAGCAGCGTGCCGTCTCTGAAAGACAGGAGCTGTGAAAACTGACGTGCACTGCAGAGCTAGGGGGCCCTTGCGTTGTGAGTGTTCTTTTGCGATATTAGGTGATGCAGTCTATCCAAAATGCTCAAACCACCATGGGGACCATCTCTTCAGGCAGTGGTCTGAAGTCACCCATCCATCTCGAGTGGCTCAGCAAAGCTCCTAGCGGGTGCAGGCCAGGCCCGCATCTCCCTCCAACTGCGCTGATCGGCTGCTGCGAGGCCTCCGGTTCCTCTGCCACAGCCCGAGTGGGACTGAAATCCTGCTCTTTCTAACTGGGGCATCAAAAGTTCATCTGTAGTGCTTCCCACTTTCCATTTGATTATTTCACCCTTGACTTCAAACAACCTATTTTTTTTTTACCTCATTTGCCTCTCCTTTGTTGTTATTATTGTTAATTTTTATTCCCCTGGCCCTCCACCCCTGGCTTCCTCTCTAAAGACTTTGGAAAATAAGGCAAGTTGTGGAAGGTTCTAAGAGACAGACTAGAAAACCCACCTCAGTCACCTCCTCCCACTGAGCCCACGTAAGGTAGCAGCTCTTCTTTCTTGAAGCAAATTCTCTCCAGTCAACCTGAAAGGGCTTGATTTAGTTCACAACTAAAGAGCAAAATCTCCTGTCATGAGGCAGCAATACTAGTATTTCCAGGTACTTGCAACTGGCTTTTTACTTTCTCAAATACCAGATTGTGGCTAGTAGTCTTTTTCCCCATTCCAGGTTATAGAAGCTCAGTGTTCCCTACCCCAGGACCACAAAAATCCTTAACATACAAAGGTTTGGTGAACATAACCATAAATAGATTGTTCTGTGAACAGGGACAAAATCATGAATCCGAAGGAACTAGAAGGTCAACCCATAGGATTGAAATAGATGTGATACACATATCCAGGGATCTATGCTAGATGTTTCCCATGTGTTCCTCCCGTCTGCTCTTCCCCTTTGCCCTGTCTCTGTATCCCAGGCAGGAGGCTGGCCTATTGGACAGTAACCACAAGCTCCCTTGCCCTCTGGCTTGCTGTTGGATTCACCTCGTGGGGAGCACTACAGATCAGAAAGAGGTAGAAGTCAGGGCATTTATTCACCTACTCCCTCTCCATGGGGTCATATATAGGCTGCTGAATATTCCAGCGCTGTCCTGTGGCCTATCTCTCTGGTTCTAGTCACCATTCTGTCCTTTGTCCCTTTAGGCCTTGGAGAATAACAGCAGCCTTCTACTAACCAGTGCCCTGCACTACTCCTCATGATTTCCCTGCAACCTGCCGACACCTTTGTTAATAATCCCTTTATTAAACTCTCTTCAAATTACCTAGGTAGAGTAGACCATCTGTTTCCTGCTGCTAATTTGATGCTTATACAAGATCTCTGCTTAAACAAGGCAGAGACAGGTGTATTTGAAAAATTGCAATAGGAAATGACCAGGAACCCAATTACCTGGAAACTGAGGATCACAGGTAGAAATTTAAGTCACACTTGACACAAAAACAAAGGAAAAGAATCTCTACTGAGAATTAGTGATGCAGAGCTGTGAATAAATTTTCTGACACCTGGGTACCAAACTCCAATTATTGAAAATAGCATAAGATTTACCTAGTCTTATTATAGGCCAGGCACTGTGCTAAGCTCTTTAATGAGGAAAGTAGGTAGCATACTCAGAAATATAAGAGTAGTAGAAAGGAGACTTTAGTCTTTGAATTTCTTAGCCTGCATAACTTTAAAAGCAAGCCTTGAAAGGATCACACTGTTTCCAAATAAATTAAATATATCCTAGAACAAAACTCAAGAACATGTAAAAAAATTACAAGAATATGAAGTATGTTAAAGTGTAAAATTCACAATTGCTAGCATCCAATCAAAAATTGACAGGCATACAAAGAATTAGGAAAATCTAACTTATTATGATAAAGAAAAGATCAATGAAAGCTGATCCAGAATGACACAGATAATACAACAAAATGGTCAAGAGCATAATAATCCACATGTTCAAGATAGTCCAGGACACCATAAACACGTTAGGGAAATAAATAAATAAATAAATAATGCTATCTTCCCCAATCAAACTTTGAGTTGAAAAAAAAAATACAATGTCTGAGATGAAAATATACTGGATGGGATTAAGAGCAGATTAGACACTGCAGAATAAAGTATTAGACAAGTCTATAGAAGCTATTTTAAATGAAATGCAGAGAGAAAAATGACTGAAAATATAACCAACAGAATATTTGTGAGGTGTGGGACAACCTCAAGCAGCTTACTATACGCATACTTGTAGTCCCCAAAGGAAAGGAGAGAGAATAGAGGACAGAAAAAAAAATCTGAAGAAATAATAGCTGAACATTTTCAAGTTTGTTGGAAAATGCAAACATCCAGATCCAAGAAACTCAGTAAGCCCTAATAAAAAGAAACACAAATAAATCATACCAAGGCACATCATAATCAAATCAGGGAGCATCTCAATGGTCGCAAACCCGACAATCAAACCTGGCCATCAAATGGGAGCAACCACGAGTGCTTCTAAGATGCAGGTATTCCCTTCACTAAAGTATATCCCCATGGCTTAGTGAAGGGAATGCATTCTTGGTCTCCTGGTGGAACAGAGGTGTGGGGATGGTATATAAGTTGCCCATGACAAATCTAGCACAACATTACTATCTCCCTAAGCCTGTGGATTCTGTCTTCCACATAATGCCAGGAAAGTTCTGGTGTCATCTTATTAAATGTAGGTCACCACTGAGTCCAAGTTTTAGTCAATCACCCAAGAAAGGCATAGAGCCACCCCCAGCTGCACCAGCTGACACATCAAATCTAGAATCTCTAGGAAGTGCACCTGTATCAATGAGTTCAACCCAATCTACTGTTATATATATATTTTTGGACAGACGCCCTTAGAAATCACCCCTAGAGATAGTCCCAGGTTTCTGTTGGTATATATATATATATATATATATATATATGATTGGCAAGGTCTTAAATTCTTTTGGGGTGTAAATTATGTGTATCCACCCCTCCCAGGAGCAAGCTGAGATTTGGCCCAATTCACAGGTCCAGCGGCAAGAGGAAGTGGTTGTGGTAAGTCTCCTGGAGACTGTACGTCCCTTTCAAGGCATCTTCCCCAGTTGAGGTTATCACAGAGTTTTCCCAGCAAAGGAAGTACAGCCATGGACTAAATGCTCATGGAATCACAGAAATGGCTGAGCTATTTAAAAGCTGGAATGGCTTACTGAAGACTTGGTCCAGGTGGCAATTGAGAGACAGCCTGGAACGATGAAGTTCTGTCTTATTAGGTGCAGTATATGCTTCAATCAGAGGCCATTCCATGGTGGCATCTCCCCCATAGCCAATGCACCTAGATCTAGAAATTAAAGAGCAGCAGTCAAGTAGCAAGCTGCTCTGAAAAGGGAATTCAAAATTTTAACTCTAAAGAAACCAGTAATTGCTAACAATTTAAAAATAGTTATTTCCAGTCCCTCGTCCTGCCCTCTTTCCATTACTACAAAGCCACAGGGTTCTAAAAAATATATTAAAATCCAAATTTAGCTATCTAAACATGTGGGAATCTTTATACATGTTTGCTAGTATATTATAACATAATAACCGTATAATAAAATAAATGAGCAAAGATTTCCAAAATGAGCTGCAGAGTGCCTGGCAGCAAAACAAAAAAATAGGAGAGCCAGAAACAAAATATTATGTGGTCTCCCAAATATGTTCTCCTGCCTCCCTGATAAGCTCTAGTTCATTCTCCTATATGATCTAATAATCAAACAGATGCAATCCCCCAACGTTACAGGCAGACAACGTACCCTTAGAGTTTAGGGCACTGCTCCAAAGAAACATTATGAGAAAACAGTAGGAAAGGATTCCTGCACGCAGCCCTCCCTTCAGCCTGCAGCACTTTCCTACTCCAGTGATGTGAGGACACACTCTTGGGGTTAAGAGAGGGTGTTTTTATTCTTTTGGTCCTTTGGATGATTAAAAAATATTAGTTGAGCTGGAGCAGTTAATGAAAGGAATTGGCTGTTGAGTTTCTGGCAGAATCTTGGAAAGACTGAGTTGTGGGCTCTAGGATGAAGGCATTGTTCCCTCACCTGCCTGACAGGTGTGGAGCCCTCCCTTCAGCAGCTGTCAGAGGGAAGGGTGATTGGGGGGTTGGGTGAAAAAGTTGAAGGGATTAAGCAAAAAGTAAAACCTCACAGACTACAGTATGTTGATTACCAGAGGGAAAGGGGGAGGGGACAGAAGAGAGTAAAAGGGAGATAAATGGTGATGGAAGGAGGCTGGACTTTGGATGGTGAACACACAATACCATGTACTAGTACAGATGACAAATTGTAGAATTGTACACCTGAAGCCTATATAATTTAATAACCAGTGACACTCCAATACATCCAATAAAAAATTTTTTTTTAAGTATTATGGTTACATTATTTGTATGACTGAATAAATGACTCTTTAGAATACAGTTTATCACTCAAAGTATGTCATATTGTCCCAAGATTACTTATGCAATTTCTGTCCAGAGATGGTTTCTTTTGAGTAATTTCTTTTTTTTTTTTTTAATATATTTTATTGATTTTTTACAGAGAGGAAGGGAGAAAGATAGTTAGAAACATCGATGAGAGAGAAACATCAAACAGCTGCCTCCTGCACATCCCCCACTGGGGATGTGCCCGCAACCCAGGCACATGCCCTTGACCGGAATCGAACCCGGGACCCCCCAGTCCCCAGGCCGATGCTCTATCCACTGAGCCAAATCGGTTTCGGCTTGAGTAATTTCTTATTGAACTTTTTATTGATACAGGCTCTGAAAAATATGGCCTCCTGTAAAGCAAACCTAGAACTAGGAGAAGTGTCTGAGCCCCCATGGCTACTATCTGAGCTTACCCAAAAGGTGTTTCTCAGGCTGCTTCTCCTATGCTGACTTCTAGAAAGTTCTAGAAGGATTTGATAGCTGGGCAAATCCTCAAAAGAATGTCACTCAAGCATAACAATAACTATGAAAAGTTTAGAATTCAATGGAAGAATTTTTTCCTTTAGGATCTAATTTTTATTTACAAGTCATTTTTAGGGGTTTAAAATTAGGCAACAATGTACATTAATATGACTAACTCTGACTTCAGATTGGAAACCACCCACTTATTTGATAAGGGGTAAACAAGTTCAGGTCTATATGTAAGAGAATAAATTAATAAAATAGCAAGAAAAAGAAGAGCTTAGAGAAAATTGGAACCTAGCTTCATAGAAAGTAAAGTTTAGGGAATAGTCATGTTTCCTAACAAGATCTACCTATAATAATAAAAGTGTAATATGCTAATTAGACCAAATGTTCTTCCGGATGACCGTCCGGATGAAGTCGGGGCTGCAAGGGAAGCCGGTACTGGCAGCCTGGGGAAGGAAGGCCTACTCTTACACGGATTTCATGCATTGGGCCTCTAGTGGTAAATAAAGATGTAGCCAAAGCTACGGTAAACCACAAAGAAAAGGTCTTCTCTCCAGAGGAGAGAGAATTTGTCTCTAAGATCCTGTGGGCATAGTGGGTGTGGTGCAGTGGCCAGGTACCTTCAGCTCTCCTTAGGTTCACAGTATGCTCCTTGTTCTGACAAGCAGATAGAAGGAGAGAACTGAATAGATGTAGATCCAAACTTTTTTTAAAAACCTATGCAAAAATACACTCTCACACTGAACCCAGAATATATATTGGTAAAACTAATCTGTTAGGACAATTTAGCAATATATATCAATGGCCTTGAAACAGGATATTTCACTTTAGCCTAAGAAAATAATCAGATTTTTTTTACAGATTTCTTTATAGCAAATAAATAAAATGCCCAACAAACCATTAGAGTGTTTTCTTCTCAAAATTATTAGTGCTTAGTATATGAAGTAGAAAATAAATACAGGTAGGTTATAATCCACGTGCCCATTATTTTCCATTTTGTAATTCTGTGGGTGTGTTATGAAAAACTATGAAAGGACTTAGAATAATTTTTCTACAAGTTTTCTTTGTTGTATTTTGATTTTTTCTCTAATTAAGAAAAAAGAGCTTTCTTTAAGAAAGAAATTAAGAGTAGCCAACTACCTCACAGAGTATCATGACTTCATGATTAACTAAAGTGATTGAAAATAAGGCACCGGTGCAGTACTGCTCACATAACACATTCTTCTAAAATACCTTCCTGCCCAGCTGGCATGACTCAGTGGTTGAGCATCGACCAATGAACCAGGAGGTCACGGTTCAGGTTGCAGGCTCGAACCCCAGTGGGGGATATGTGGGAGGCAGCCGGTCAATGATTCTCTCTCATCATTGATCTTTCTCTCTCTCCCTCTCCCTTCCTCTGTGAAATCAATTTAAAAAATCTATTTAAAAAAAACACACCTTCCTCATCTTCTGTAATAGCTGCTTGACTTTCAGAGGGCCTCTAGTCTGAAACGAGTTGTGAAATTGTGCCAATATGTGTTTCATCATCCCTTAATTATTTGTGCCAACTGATGTGAGTTGAAATACAGAAAACATAAAAAAGGTAACCCTGAATTAAGTTGGACTTGGAATATGACCAGACACACGTGCTTAGACATGAATGTATTCATCCCCCAATAAACCTCAGATTTTGTCTTCATCGCCTCTTGGCCTGGCTCCTACCTGTTCCTCCTCCTGAGGAGGTCCCCAGGAAACTAAGAAAATCAGAGATAGAATTGTTTGGTGATAGAGAATTGACTCTGAATTGTAGATATTTATATGTATAAATGCAAAAACACCCATATATAATTATCCATATATTTAAGTTCCACCTATAGCATAATGAATTTTCCATATTTCTTTGATTAAAGGGAGAGTTATTTTTGTCTAGAATCCTCCAGATTTGGTGAAAATGGTGATTGGGGTAATGCACAGAAAAGATGTCAAGACTGGCTATGTAATTTAAAGGACCAAGTGCAAAAGAAAAATATGGGACCTTTTATTCTAAAATTATCAAGAGCCCAGCCAGCATCATTCAGTGGTTGAGCATCAACATATGAACCAGAAGGTCACAGTTTGATTCCAGGAGGTCATGGTTCAATTCCTGGTCAGGGCACATGCCCGGGTTGTGGCCTTGGTCCCCAGTATGGGACGTTCAGGAGGCAGCTGATTGATGATTCTCTCTCATCATTGATGCTTCTATCTCTCTCTCCCTCTCCCTTCCTCTCTGAAATCAATAAAAATATATTTAAAAAAATAAATAAAATAAAATTATGAAGAATTTCAAGATGGCAATAGAAGAGCATTAAACCAAGAATAGGACACTTATTCAGGGGCAGGTCACATGCCCATGAAGTCCTGAGTCTTGAAGTCAGGTAGCCAGGAGATCAAATTCTAGGTTTTTCACTTATAAGCTGAGAATCTTCAGTAAGTTACTTAAACTTTTAAAGCTTCAGTTTTCTCATCTATAAAATCAGAGTAATGAGAGTATAGTATCATTCTCAAGACTGTTGTGACAATTAAGAGAGAACATTATACTAAGTGCATGGCATAGTGTCTGGCTTGTGCAGACTCTGTTTGCCTTTTAAAATGTAAACTTGAAGGTCTCTCCCTGACTTAAAATAAATTTTGGTTATCCACTGTCTACAAAATGAAAATGCATATTATGGCTTAGTAAGTCCTTTTACTATTTAAGTTTTATCCTCTTCTCTAGACTTCGCCATCCACCACTCTTCCACATGCATCAGGGTCCAAAATGTAATTTATGTTTTCACTTTTCCTTAAGGGTCAGTAATTAGAGTAGCAATAAGTGACATAATGTTAAGAACCAGACAACGGGATCAAAATGGAGACACTATGCTAAGTCCAGTGCCACCAAACAGAAGCTTAATTACAGTTTTGTTTTGGTTCTCTCAGAAACGGAATCTTAAACCAGTCAATTAGGAATTGCCTGATCAGCATAGCTGGGTAATCTGCCTGATAGACCCCTGCCATTGCCTAAGGAAAGCGAACTGGCAATAACCAACTCACTTTTTAAAATCTACTTTAGCTTCCTTGTTCCCGCTCCCTTTGCCTAGAAGCCTTTCATTTTGCACAGCGCCTCAGAGCTCCTTTCTCTCTGCAAGATCGGATGTTACCCACTTCAAATGGATTTTTGCTTAACCTCTTAAATTTTTAATATGCCCAGTTCACACTTTGACACATATAGTAACTGTTTATTTGTGCCAGGCACTGTGCTGGACATTCTTTTAGAAGGAACGCTTATTCTCCACTCCTGATGTTTCCTCCCATGAGAGGGGTTCCATGACCTGTGACACACCTGGATGCCTCCCCCAGCCCCTTCAGGTGGAGTGATTTATCTCCTTGGTGAGCTTGGAAGAAACGGGTTGTGCAAAATCCAGCCTCTTCCTCTCTCTCTGTAGCAAATCTCACAGGGATCACGTGTTCTCAATTGATCTCAGGCATGGTGTCAGCTTAGACGCAAAGACCTTTGCCCAGAGGGAGGCCTGTGTCTAGGGCTGCTTGTGACCAGGTGGTAAGTCTGTCTGTTTCTGGAGTTTGGCATCAGGAAGCCCACGCTCTTCAATGTCGGCTTTTTCAATGATAGTGTCTCCTATCTGCCTTATTTGTGTCTATTTCTTAATTGTCTATTTTTTTAAGTTAAATTTATTTTTATTTTTTAGAGAGAAAGAGAGGGAGAGAGAGGAATGTTGACGTGAGAGCATAACATCCATCAGCTGCCTCTTGCACACCTCCTACCAGGAATCAAACCGGCAGCCTTTTGGTGCATGGGACAATGCCCAACCAAGTCACACTGCCCAGGGTAAGAAGTTAATTTTTAAATTGCCTATAATACCATTTGAGGTAAAACTATTAACATTTTGGCATATTTCAGCAGTCTTTTTCTATGTATTTTTTTTATTTTTTATTACAAAGGGTATTACATATGTGTCCATTTCCCCCCCCGCCCCCCCTCCATCAGCTTCAGTGTTTTGCAATAGTAGGTGTTCCATAAATGTTTGACAAGCTAAATTACTTGAGGACCACAGGACTTTGAGTTAAGGTATTAAATTCTTTTTTATTAAAATGAGGATTTACCTGAAAGAAGCCACACATAGACCATTTTTCTCTATTGGTGGTTAGATTATCAGTACAACAAAAGTCAGAGCAATGTTCTGAGAAACTGGAAGAGGAAAAGGTACACTAGGAGTCAGAAGGCTTGGTGCGCATAGCATTTTTGTGTAGGTCAGCATGAAGGAAGATGGCCTATGAAGG
>NW_006293776.1:2500745-2504589 GCF_000327345.1 Myotis davidii | reverse complement strand
TGCAGTTTGACAATCTGTTTGAGGCAGCTCTGCCTCTGTATCTATTATTGTTCAAAAGTTTATAATGGTCTCAATTATCCATGAATAAGTGAGATCATGTGGTATTTTTCCTTCATTGACTGGCTTATTTCACTTAGCATAATGCTCTCTAGTTCCATCCATGCCGTTGCAAATGGTAAGAGTTCCTAGCTCAGATATTGTAATATACAAAGTACTGTATCCAGATTTTTCAACATTATATTAAACTATTTTTTTCTCATACACCCCCTTTGTAAACATAATTCTAAAGGCGGACTAACATTCCATCATAAGGATATCCTATAGTTTATTAAACATTCTCCTAATATCAAATATTTAATAGGAGAGTTAGCAGGTCAAAGGATATAAACATTATTACAGCCACTCTGTTTCCTAAAAAGATTGGTCTGGGAACACAGGGAGGGACTACACAGAGCCAGAGGGGATGAAGGCGGGGTCAAGGCCAGCAGTGAAAAGGAGGAGAGGGGGCCCTGGCCTAGCATTCCAGCTGGCTGGGGAGGAAGTCCATGTCAGCCTGGGTCAGCGCCGGGCTGGCCACGATCCAGCGGAAGAAGTGGCCCGGGTCCCATGGGGCTGATAGCCAGTCATCATGGAGCCCTCCTTAGCCATGCGCTCCCTGAGTACTGGGGCCACCTCAGCCAGCCTGTCACTGTCACCCAGACTCTCCTGCTTGCCCTGCAGATTGGGAGGCACAAACCAGAAACACACATGGACAAACTCTGGCTCCTCGACCAACTCCAATCCTTCCCGCTTCTTCATGTCCTCCACCGGGTACCGGACAAGGGCAAAGGCCCGGTGGGCAGCAGCTGCAGCCCTTCCCGCCCTCTGCCTTCCACATGAGCCACAACTTCAGACAGTCCACGTGGTGGCCACACTGTCTCCCACATCGTAGCACTTGTCCTGCTGGAAGAGGTAGCTGGCCTGGGACCCGCGGCACTTGAGCAGATGGGTGGTGTCACGGAGAAGAGCTGAGCGCTGCCGGCTGCTGTGAGGAGCTCATGGGGGTCCAGGCCACGGAGTCAGCCCTCTGGATCCCACCCAGGAGGTGTCTGTGTCTGGGACAGCAGGGCGCTTCCACCCCAGGGGGCGTCCACGTGCAGCCACAGTCCACCACGTGATTGCTTCCAGGGGGTCAGAGGCCCCCAGAACAGTAGCCCCAGAGGTGGTGCTGACCAGGAACTGCACTGCACCCTCGCTTCGGCCAGACTCACCTGCTTTCCAGATCCTGCGGGAGGGTGAGGCCGCTGGAGGCCGCCTGGCAGGTAGGAGGATGCCCAGGGGAGGGAGCGTGGTCCAGCAGAAAGCAGACAGCCGCAGCCTTCAGCAGCTCGCAGGCCGCGCCGAAGCGGGAGGGGAGGGAGGAGGGGTGCATGGAGAAGGGAGAGGGGGCTCCCAGGGAAGTGGAGAGGCCAAGCGCACTGCCCCTCCCCCCACGCCCCGCCCCAGCCCCGCCTGCAACGTTAATGACCCCAGAAAGGGGGGCTTGCTTCTTAATTGTCTATTTCTTAATTGATTCAAAACTTGGGTGAGGAGAATGAGTATTATATATTAAAGCTATGCAAAAGCAGTCATACCCTTCGCTTTTTTTGTTTGATTGTTTTAGAGAGAGAGGAAGGGAGAGGGAGGGGAGAGAGGAAGAGCGACAGAGAAACATTGATGGGTTGCCTCCCGTATGTACCCTGATCAGAGATCAAACTCGGAAACTGGTTATGGGCCCTGACTGGGATCGAACCAGCGGCCTTTCAGTGCGCAGGACAATGCTCAACCAA
Organism: Myotis davidii; assembly: GCF_000327345.1. Lineage (NCBI taxonomy): Eukaryota > Metazoa > Chordata > Mammalia > Chiroptera > Vespertilionidae > Myotis > Myotis davidii. The sequence continues at coordinate 2,502,781 of NW_006293776.1, read as the reverse complement.
CTGAGCCAACCCGCCAGGGCAGGCATGCCCTTCACTTTGTTGCATTTCACAGATGTTGTGCTTTTTTACAAATTGAAGGCATGCCGTCCACCAGGAAAAAGATCGCAACTCATTTCAGTGCACGACCCTCTATAGTGAGGGGGTCCAGAATCAAACCCACAACAGCTCCCATGTATGCCTGTACCCTAATACAGTCTGCATCTGTGAGCTTCTTTCATCACTGCCATATGGGATGAGCATTTTTGTCACCCAATTTTTACAGATTAGTGAGGATTAGGGATCAAGTAACTGGCACAGCCAAGATCTGAACTAGGTCTATCTTGCCAGAGACGATGCCCTTAAATATTATCATTTGGTTTTTGCATGAAAGTTTAATAATAAACATTAAGAACATTCAAATTTTGGGTTGATGTTGAAAAGAAACCCAACGCAGTCCTATATCCAGTATACTTACATTTTATTTGGCAGAAAAGTAAGCCAAGCTAAACTTAAATTCAACAAATGCTGAATTTAATTTTAGGAAGAGCAAGCTGCAATCATAATAAAGAACTGTATTTACAGCTGACAGCAATACCCATGTTACTCTATAGGTCTTACACTACAGTATGAAACGACATTTTATGATTTATAAGGTCTGAGCTGTAAGCAGTAAAAGGTACATTTTTGGAGATTTCTCATTAACTAGCAATTTTGTGTGGAATTGTTTTGTCTGTCTTTTCTCAAAACATGTGCAAGAACTCTCTTTGATGGTGAACCCATTCTGATTGGAACATCTGAATACTTTCAACATTCCGGGAACTCCTCCACATACACCCCCTCTCCCAATTTCTGGGAAGGTTTGACTCCCTGCCCACTTGGTGAGAGGATGGGAATTTAAGACAATTTTTGACATAGCCAGCTGCCAACTTCTGACCACCTGAAGAATGAGCCCTCCCTACCCTTCCTTCATGCAGGTGCGTGAATGAGTCACTAATGCTTTAATTATGTGTTCTGATGGCAGTTGTGCTAATAAGAGAAACCACAAAAGGGGGCAGTGCCCAAGAAGTTCTAGATCTGGCAGATTTAAATACATCCACTTCTATCCATAACACAACCCGTTCTCCATGATTCCAGCTACGGTGCTTCGGAAGAATTCCTACTAAGACTCCACCCCAGTGCACCCCTCTCTCTTGTGGCCATAAGAATGTCAACACTGCAATATTGTCTCCTTCACCATGTCTGTATCCCTCACACTTTGTTCACCAAGATGTACTTTTTCTTGTGTCATATTTGTCTCATCTGTTGATTTAATGCATCATAGTTCTACCAAGAAAGCAATGCATACAAAATACTCCCAAGCATATAACGACGTTTTAAAAGTAGATCTGCCGACATTTCTCATATGTATTACCTGACCTGACGTTTCTCCCTTTTTTAATACAGGTTGTTGCCACTCCTGATTGTCTCTTTAACATTCTATCCGAAATTGCAACTGAAAAGGCAAAGGAAACAGAAGGGGAAGCAATGTAATTTCTACTCCTTGTAACCTTCATCATTTATCCAATATGCTTTGTTCTTTTGTAACCACCTTTGCAGCACTTCAAGAACAGCCAGTGTTCACTCCTGTAGAACAGGCCCTGTGAATGATGGCAAGCCTGGAGTATCCTGGCTTGGAAAAAGCAATCAATAAGATTAGTGTGATGCTTCTCTCTATTGGAGGAGCTGTCTTTTCTTTGAGCAAGAAGGTTGACTGATGGCGATCCAGAAGAGATTCTAGAGGACAATTGTAGGTTCAAATCATGGGCATTAGCCTGCATAGATGTAGTACCTTGTTTACAAAGAGGCTTCACTGTTATTGCCTCACTAATAACCTGGTAACAAGAATATTTTGAGGTCACATCTATAATAATAAAAGCATAATATGCTAATTAGATCAGACATCCTCTGGATGACCTTCTGGACGAAGCCAAGGCTGTGAGGGAGGCCCGAGGGAGGCCGGGTGCCGGCAGCTGGGGGAAGGAAGGCCCACTCTTGCACAAATTTGGTGCACTGGGCCT
>NW_006293776.1:2484701-2500525 GCF_000327345.1 Myotis davidii | reverse complement strand
ATACTCTTTAGTTGCCTGCCTTCGTCTTTCTCCTGTCAACAGCAACCCTCACCTCTCTGCTATAAGCAGGCACTTCTGAATAGTTGGTGGTGGTTACTGGGGTAACAGACGCTTAGGTTTCAGCTTGAAATGCCCCTTTTAATGAGGCAATTTCAAGAATATTTGTGATAAATTACCAGACCACAGACTTAACTGTGGGAAGTTTTGCTTTGGAAAAATCTAATAAAAAGAAAGCAGAAAGAATGAGCAGCAAATGCAATCGAGAAAATGGAGCCAAATTTGGAAGGGATGCCAGGTCTGACTACCAAAAACCAAATCGGAATCCATTCAAACCAGAGTTTTAATTTATAAACGGTTCCCGAGGGCCTACCCTCCAGAATGAACCAGGATTGCTCAGGAGGAAGAGTGGCGCCGTGAGGAGTGGAGAGGGCGAGAGTTGAGTACAACCGACAGAAATCTGTGCATCTGAAGGAGCTTCTGTTTTCCATGTTATTGCGGATGAGACGTCTAAATATCAGCAACAGTCTTCCTTTCGTTTCTCCATTTCTGAAACCGAGAGGCACTGTGACCGGGACAGGATATCATTAACCGGAATGTGGAATTTGCCAGAACTGAATTTCTTAGAAACTTTGGTTATTCATAAATCCCAAAGACATAGCAGTCCTGATAACAATGTTCCAAGATTCTGTTAGTAATCTCTTATCTCTGTTGCAGAAAGACAAAAGGACTTGAGTACACTGCTACACTAGTACATGAAAACATATCATAATTACCCAAAAGAAGACATGTCAATAATCCTTGTTATATTTCAATATAAAAGCATGCCTTGTCCATATAGGATAGCTTAAGTTTATGCCTGATTGAAGGCAGGAGGAGAGCCTAAGAGCTTCCACGGACACTATTCAGTTTCTGGCGGGGCTCCTCACGCCCCTGCGGGAACGTCTTACTCTTGCTGCTCACGGAAAGCACCAGAGAACAGATGCATTACAGTTTGTGACAGGAGAACAGCCTGTGTCTTCCACCCACTCCCTCCAGTCCATCTGGGAGGGGGGTGAGACAGGGAGCCCACAGAGAGGGGGGCTCTCCTGGGAATCCCTCGGGGTACCGTGGCTAGTGGTGCTTTATTTGCAGTAGATGGCACTGTGTCTATTGAGATCAGCAAAAGGAGAGTCTACATGGGAAATGGAATTGTTTCTTGAGAAAGCACAGTGCATATGAAAATGCAAGATATTTATTTTCTTACTTAGTAGCATGATAACACAAATACTATTCAGTATTCATGTTAGCACACTCTTTGGAGCTCAAGGAATTTTATGATTTATTTTTCTGGCTCAGACTCAGGGCGCGGGTGGAGCCTAGGGCCATTGTATGAGGGATACAGTTGGGACAAAAATAAATCACTCTGAGTGTTCACCCACTTTATCACCCAAACCATACATCAGCACCTGTACTCCCTCCGTGTCCTGGATTCCCACCCTGTGCACGAGATTCCTCTTACTCCACACAAGAAACTCTGACACCTTGGTTCCTGCCCAACACCCAGGAGTCCTCACCCCAGAGTCCAGGCACCCGAAGGGTTTCTTGCACACTGGTGGTCCTGTGGAGCAGAACTGTTAGCTGTCTACCCACCCTTTGTCCTTCCTAAAAGACATCCAATTATTTTGTTCTCTTTTGAGTGCTTTCAGAAAAGTTGACTCCAGCACCAGAGTCAAGTTTTAAAATCAAGTTTATTTTAAGCTGATGGTGGTATATTCAAGTGGGAGGAGAGCTTCAAGTTTGCTTCTAAGAAAAGAAGCTCTCCACACAGAATGGAGGATGGCATAGATGAAAGGCAAACTCTGAGCTCAGCCCTGTGCTGCCAACTTGACAGAATGCTCTCTTCTATTCCTTGCAATAATCTTGAGATGGGTGCTGTGCTTCCCATTTTACAGATGAGAACACTGAGGCTCAGAAAGTTTAAATAAGCCGCCTAAAATCACCTTTGCTGTTGACTGGCCATATGATGAGATTCTAACCAATAGAGGAGAAGTTGGCTAGGGGACTTCTGGGAAGGAGATATGCAACGAGAAACCTCTCATTTCTGCCCCTAGACGTTGCCTTCTGAATGGGACCCTGGGGATGTCTTGGGAAAATTACAGAAACCAGCCTAAGGCAAGACAAAAGTCTGAAGATGACAGCAGAATTAAGGAAAGAACATGGTATCTCAATGATGCAGTTGAGTGCTGAATTAACCAACCCTCAAACTTCAGATTTACCATGTTTCAGCCTCTTTGAAATCTATTTTCTGTTATTTGTAACCCAAAAGTATCCTAACAAATACAGCTTAAGACCTTAGCCATAGACGATTAGAAAAAGAACTAGTGTTGGGCCCAAAGCAGCTATTCATAGGGTGACTGCCAAGGAGGCAGGATATGAGCGTCCAGCCAGGAGCGCGTCTATATTGGATCATGTCTGATGAACTGGTCAGATCCTTCCTGGGAGAGCCTGAATAAGATAACATTTTCTTTCATCTCATCAGGAAACTCTTCCCATCTATTAACCTCTCTCTCTCCTGTATCTTCATTGTTTTCTGCTTATACTAGCACTTTCTTAAATGCCATTTAAATGTTTTAAATATATATTTTAACATATCTTTTTATTGATTTTAGAGAGAGAAGAAGAGAGAGGGATAAAGAGAGAGAAACATCATGATGAGAGAGAAACATCGATCAGCTGCCTCTTGCTTGCACCCTACAGGAAGACAAGCCTGCAAGCGGGGCATGTGCCCTAACCAGGAATCAAACCGGTGACCTTTTGGTTCATGGGTCAGTGCTCAACTACTGAGCCACACTGGCTGGGCTACCATTTTCAATTATTTATATTAAAAAACAACATAACACCATCGTCAAATACAGACCTTCTTATACAAACCATTCTAAACAGCATCTCTCTTTCACTTATTAAATAGTTGTCAACTTATTAAAATCGTTGTCTCCAGTTCAGATCATTTAACCCATGGCAACGTACACCTGCAATACCCCAAGAGGACATGGTCTCTTATAAATGTTACAAAATAGTAATAAAATAGGTTACCATTGCTGAGTAAAAAATAGCCCCAAAATTGTGTCATTTAAAACCGCAGGCACCATTTATTACCTGCCATGATTATGTGGGTTGATGAGGACTGGTGGATATTTCGATTCTGCAGGACCGTGGCTGCAGCTGTGGTTACATGGAGGCTTGACTGGACTGAACATCCTCTAGGGCTCGTTCACATGGCTGGCAGCTTGTGCGACTCGTGGTTGGGATCACAGCTAGAAGTCAGGCCTTCTCATGGCCTCCTGCGCTGTGGGCTTCCCACAGCATGAAGCACAAACAAACAGGATTGAAGGGGAAAAAAGGCAACTCAACAATAATAGTTGGACATGTCAATATCGCACTTTCAATAATGGATAGAACAACTAGACAGAAAAATCACCAAGGAAATAAAAGATTTAAACAACACTATAATTTAATTAACAGAAGCCTAAAGAACATCCCATTAAACAACTACGGAATGCACATCCTTCTTAAGTACATAAAACAAGTGTCAATACATTTTAAAGATGGAAATCCTATAAAATGTGCACTCCAGCCACAGTGAAAAAAAATAGGACTAACAGAAGGAAATTTGGCAAATTCACAAATATATGGAAATTACATGTAGTCATAAATAATCAAAGGGTCAATGGGAAATTACAATAGGAATTAGAAAACATTCTGAGGTAGATGGAAATGAAAACACACCATACCAATTCTTATGGGATGCAATAAAAACAGTGCCCAGAGGAATTTATAGCTGTAAATGCCTGTATTTTAAAAAGAAGAAAGACCTCAAATTGATAACCTAGCATTCTACTTTAAGAAACTATAAAAACAAGAGCAAACCAAACCCAAAGCAAGATGAAATAAGGAAATATTATAAGTTAGAGTGGAAATAAATGGAATAGTGGATTTAAAAAACACAACAGAGCCCTGACCGGTTTGGCTCAGTGGATAGAGTGTCGGCCTGTGGACTGAAGGGTCCCAGGTTCGATTCTGGTCAGAGGAATGTACTTTGGTTGCGGCCACATCCCCAGTAGGAGGTGTGCAGGAGGCAGCTGATTGATGTTTCTAACTCTCTATTCCTCTTTCTCCCTTCCTCTCTGTAAAAAAATCAATAAAATATATTTTAAAAATAAAAAATAAAAAACACAATAGAAAAATCAACAAAGCCAAAGCTGCTTTGTTGAAAAGATGACAAAATTGGCAAATCTTTCTTTTTTTTAAATATATTTTATTGATTTTACAGAGAGGAAGGGAGAGGGAGTGTTAGAAACATTGATCAGCTGCCTCCTGCATGCCCCCTATTGGGGATTAAGCCTGCAACCAAGGTACATGCCCTTGACCAGAATCAAACCTGGGATCCTTCAGCCCAAGGGCCGACTCTCTATCCATTGAGCCAAACTGATAGGTCAAAATTGACAAATCTTTAGCTGATCTAATCAAGCCAATGAGAGAGAGAGAGAGAGAGAGAGAGAGGACTAAAATTACTAAAATCAGCAATGAAAGAAGGGGCTTTACTCCAACCTCACAAATATAAAAAGATTATAAGGTGTTATAGACTGAATGTTTGTGTGTCCCCTCCCCGCAAATTCACACAAAGGCCTGGCACACAATTCCATGGTATTTGGAGATGGGGCCTTTGGGAGGTTATTTAGGGCTAGATTAAGTCTTGGGGGATGGGGGGAATTCTCATAATGAGATTAGATACTTTAAAAGAAGAGAAAGATATCTCTCTCTCTCTCTCTCTCTCCCAATTTCACATGTTGTAGCCTTTGAGAGCTTATTAGGCTTAGGTTAGGTTATGAGGATGGGGCCCTCATAATGGAATTAATGACCTTAGAAGGAGAGGAAGAGAGCGAGAGATCTCTGTCTCTCTCTCCACGTGTAGGCACTGAGGAAAGGCAGGTGAGGATACCAGTATATGAGAATGCAGCTGTCTGCAAGCTAGGAAGTGAGCTCTCACCGAGAACCAGATCAACCGACACCTTGATCTTGGACTTTCCAGCCTCCAGAAGTGTGAAATAAATTTCTGTTGTTTAAGCCATTCAGTCTATGGCATTTTATTATGGCAACCTGAGGTGATTAAGACATAAGATGTACACTGAAAAAATGTAAGCCAACAAAGTGGATAACTCAGATGAAGTGAGCACATTCCCAGAAACATAGAAACTACCAAAGCTGATTGGCAACTAAATAGAAAATCTTAAAAGATACATAACAAGTAAATAGTTTAAGTTAGCAATCAAAGAAAAGCCTAGGACTATATGGCCTCGCTGGTAAATGCTACCAAACATTTAAAGAAGATTTAATACCAGATTTTCATCAACTTTTGCAAATAATATAAAGAGAGGGAACACTTCCTGATTCATTATTTGAGGCCTGTATTTCCCTGATATCAAAACAAGAGAAAGACGTCATAAGAAAAGAAAACTACAGACCAATATCCTTAAAAAATAGAAGCACGCTCCTCAAACAAATACTGTCAAACTGAATCCACCCAAACATAAAAAGACTTTATACCATTACCAAACGGGATTTATTCTGGGGGTGCGAGGTTGTTGGTCCCATGTACAAAAATCAGTCAGTATAATATTACATTAATAGAATAAAAGGGAAAAACACACATGATATTTCAATAGATGCAGAAAAAGCATTTGGCACAATCTAACACCCCTTCCTGATAAAAGCACACGCACACTCAACGAATTAGAACAGACTGGAGCTTCTTCAATCTGACAAGAGGCATCCACAAAACCCCATTGCTAACATCATCTTTAATGAGAAAGACTGAAAATGTCCCCTCTAAGATCGGGAGCAAGGTAATTTACTCTGTGGTCTGATATTACTTTTTAATTTCAAAGCCATGTATGTTGTAGTGCAAAGTACTTTTTGCATAGTATGCTAGGTATGATCCAAACTTTATTCTTTAAATAAGCACAGAAGTGAGTTTGAAAGTCTATGCACCAAGGTGCTGGCAGTGGTAACCTTGGAATGGTGGCTGCTTGTGATTAATATATTATATGTATGTTTGTTTTTTATTTTTATAACAACTTTATTGAAATATAGTATAAGCCAGCCGGAGAAAGATAAATATCACATGATCTCACTCATTTGTGGAATATAATGAACAACATAAAGTGATGAACAAAAACGGATCCAGAGACAGAGAAGCATCAATCAGACCGTCAAACCTCAGAGGGAAGGTAGGGGAGGGTGGGGGAAAGGGGGAGAGATCAAGGGTAATGTGGGGATAAGAACACATATGTAATAATCAATTTTAAAAATCTGAAAAAAAGAAATATAACTCATACACCATAAATGTACCTATTTGAAGTATACAATAAAAAAATAAAATGTACAATTCAATGGTGTTTAGTACACTCGTGCAAGCATACCGCTATAAACTTCTAGAACATTTTCATTACTCCCAAAAGAAACCTCATGCCCATTAGATGGCATTCCCACCCACCCCCCACAGCCCCCGACAACCACTAATCTACTTTCTGTTTGTATGGATTTTCCCATTCTAGATATATACCATGTAAATGGTACCATACAGTATGTAGCCTTTGTGTCAGGCTTCTCTCTGTAGCATAATATTTTCGAGGCCCATCGATGCTGTAGTGTGTACCAGTACTTTGTTTCTTTTTATGGCTAAATACTATTCCATTCTATGGATATAACACATTTTGTGTATCCATTCAAGAGTTGATGAACATTTGGGTTCTTTCCACCTTTTGGCTTGCTATTAATAATGCTGCCATGCATATTCCATGTACAAGTTTGTGTGTACACATATGTTTTCATTTCTCTTGGAATGGAAATGCGCGCTTAACATTATAAGAAACTGCCAAACAGTTGAAAAGCGTTTGTAAAGTTTACATTCCTGTAAGCAGTGTACAGAGTTCTAATTGCTCTACATCCTCACAAACATCTGGTTTGGTCAGTCTTTTTAGTTTTAACCCTTCTAATGAATGTGCAATAGTATATCATTGTGGTGTTAACTTGCATTTTCCTGATTATTAATGAAGTTGAGTGCCTTTTCATGTTTATTGGCTATAGTGTATCTTCTTTTTTAAGGTGTCTTTTCAAGACTTGTCCATTTTTTTTTTAAGCTGGGTTGTTTTCTTTTGATACTGATTTGTAGGAGTTTTTATATATTCTGAATACAAGTCCTTGTGAATGTTTTCTAACAGACTGTGGCTTGCCTTTTAGTCTGGATATATTGTCATCTCAGGTCACTTCTTTCACATAAAGTGGACAAACACGTACATCACCCAACTCTGCCCATTAGGAGAGTTTTCCCTCACTACGGTTGTTCAAAGGCACTTCAGAATGAGGCTGCAGTGCAGCTGCTTCCGTTTTCCAGCACCCACATACTGAGCTGTTCTATTTGAAAACCAAGCTTGGAGTACATCAGCTGGTGATAAGAGACTCCTGATATGATCATAGTGAGGTGAGCAAGAGGCTCTGGAGCACAGTGGTGAAGGTCATGACCATCTGGACTACAGGCTGTGTAAGTTGCTGTCTAGCCCTTCCCATGCTTGGAGCTCATGCTCATCTTACAACAAACAGCTTGAGGGCTCCATGCAAACCCAGTTCTTGATAGGCAGTTCTGAGGCATGGTCATTTGGTGTCTGCGGCAGGCATTTCTTCTCTACCAATGGCCAATGGCCAGAAGTTTGGTGTTTATTTTTTAAGTATATAATTCTCCTTGTACCAGAATCTCAGGATTCTGCACTGTTATTTTCCTAGTAGGGTTTGCCATAAGCCTGGGCACCACATTGCATCTTTTCCTGCCTCTGATATCTCTGATACCATAGGAACTGCAGAGTCTGTGGCCCAAACAGCAGGGCTGCTTGCACTACAACCAGGGTTTGCTGCAGAATTCTGATTTGTACTGTGATCTACTCAGAGCTGACAACATTTCTCATCACCTGGTACATGTGCTGGAGAAGTGGAATACATCCTCTTTAGAACTGAGAGCAATCTGTCAAGCATAGGAGTTCCTTCTTTGTAGTCAGAGACACAGGATATAATGAGTGTCTTTTACTTTGGAAGATATGCCTGAAATTTTTTACTTTTATGTCAGGGCTTTGATTCTTGAGAGCTTGTTTGGAGGTTCTAGCAGGGGAGCGCAGCTACTCCTATACCCTTGACCGAAGACCGGTCCTCTCCTCGGGGGGGAAGGTCGTCCTCTTTGACCCAGCACACAGCTTCGGGATGGACGCACATGGATCAGTGAGGGAAGAGGGGGACACCCGCCTAGCCAGCCAGATCAGCCGAATCAACCCCGGTGATCAATGGGGTGACAGATGTCACAGCCAGATGGCCCTCACATCCAGGGCTTTGAATCTGGATAGTATTTATCTCCCATGAACCATGTGTGTCTTACTTAGCTTCCCAGTATACTAACCACTTCTTATCCACTAGCCCCAATTAACAAAATATCATTGATGTAATGGGTCAGTATGAAGTTCTAAGGCAGTGGTTCTCAACCTTCCTAATGCCGCGACCCTTTAATGTAGTTCCTCATGCTGTGGTGATCCCCAACCATAAAATTATTTTCGTTGCTACTTCATAATTGTAATTTTGCTACTATTATGAATCATAATGTAAATATCTGATATGCAGGATGTATTTTCATTGTTACAAATTGAACATAATTAAAGCATAGTGATTAATTACAGAAACAATATGTAATTATATATGTGTTTTCCGATGGTCTTGGGCGACCCCTGTGAAAGGGTCGTTCGACCCTCAAAGGGGTTGCGACCCACAGGTTGAGAATCACTGTTCTAAGGGTTGTCGGGATGGCCCACATCTCTTTGAACTATATATATGCCTAATATGCTAAGTGTCCAATCGTTCCACTAGTTGCTATGACATGCACTGACCATCAGGGGACAGACTCTCTGGCCAGTAGGTTAGCTTGCTGCTGGGATCCGGCCAGTCAGAGGCTGGGCAAGATGGGCCGGACATGCCCTGGAGCCCTGGAGCCCTGGAGCCTTCCTGCAGTCCCTCCCCAGCCAGCCAATCTCCCATGGTCCCTTTCCAGCCTCTAAAATATTTCTTCTGATTAATTTCCTTTTCAATGTGCACGAATCCATGCACCAGGCCTCTAGTATTCTTATAAAAAGCAAAAAGTCAATATAGCTTTGGAACAAAATCATTCTATATAATAAAAGCGTAGTATGAAAATTTTCCCCTCGACTGGGAGTTTGTCCAGGAGTTTGACCAGGGGGCGGGGCTGGCCAGGGGAAGGGAGGGAGGCCCCGGCCAGTGGCAGCCGGAGGAAGGGAGGGAGTAGCTGGCCGGCAGGTGGCAGCTGCTAGGAACCCTACCAGTGCATGAATTTCGTGCACTGGGCCTCCAGTAAATATATATTATTACCCATTCTATGTAAATGCAAACTGTTCCTGATGCCATTTTTTATTAGAATATAAAACAATGCATTTGCCAAGTCAGTGGCCATATACCATGTACCTGAAACCATGTTAGTCTTCTCTAGCAAAGATATTAATCATATCTAGTACATAGTTGCAATTAGGGGGACAGTTTGTTTAAGTTTGCACTAAGCTATCATTTTCCAAGATGATTTGGCCAGATTGGCAAATTAAATGGAGCTATGATAGAATTCCTCATCCCTACATCCTTTGTATCCTTAAAGGTGGCACTAATTTTTGCCATCTACCTTGGGGTTCTGATATAGGTCTTAGTCCTTGGGTGAGATTGGGGGGTGAAGGAATATCTTCAGAGGCTTCTACTTGGACTTCCCCATTATTAGAGCCCTTCCTCCAAAGACCAAGAACTCAAAGTTGGAGTTGTATCCACTGCTACACAGGTCAATCCCAGTTACATATTTGGAGATTATGACAATGACCGCTAGGTGGATCAACAGATCCAGTAGGTTTACTGTAAGCAGGTCCTTGACTCCATAAGCCATCATTCCAACAGGGAGACCATGGTGATTTTTTAGGTTATTGATTATTAGCATCAGTTAAGAACTTATTTTCCCAGTTCCCAAAATGTTTGGGATACCTAATTATAAGTGACTCTTCAGTCAATGGGTTCTGTACCTGAAAGCTAATTCAGGTCCAGTAGCTGAGCAAGGGATCATAACATAATTTCCCTCAATCTAGTGACCATCCATTTTGTGTTTCTTCTGACAATACAAGCTGAGTCGTACCCTTGTTGGATGCCCATCTTTTTGGCCCTCAGGGATACTGTGTTCCATTAGTCATCTCTATTACTTTCTGCAGGTTAGATGATCCTACCCCCCTTGGCTATCAGATGACTCTGCTACTTATTAATAAAATTGCATCCACCTTACTTCTGGCAGTTAAGTGCCACTGCCTACTGTACATTATTTTGGAGTCCTAACATCCCCATATTATCACTGGGCCTAATTCTGTAATGGCCTCTCCTACTGTTAACCCTGTCTTATAAGGGAGATCCATTACTAAACTTTTTAATGCTGCTGGTCCACTCTCACGAATGCATTATTTATGGTCTTGGTAATGATGTATCCACTAGTCCTTCCATTGTATGTAATCACCTGGTGTGTCTCCCAGCCTTACTTATACAGGCATACCTCGTTTCACTGTGCTTCACTTTATTGAGCTTCACAGATGGTGTGTATTTTACCAATTGAAGGCAAGACCCTCCACCAGCAAAAAGATTACAACTCACTTTATTGCAAGACCCTCTTTATTGCAGTGGTCTGGAACCGAACCTGTGATATCTCTGAGGTATGCTTGTGTATCCACTTCAGCATGCTCATATCCCTAAACCTTATAATCCCTTTCTCCACTGTCTACCCTCATAACTCTGGCATCTTAATTTAATTTAGCATAAGTAATCCTTTTCTCTATACTTCTAGGATCCATACTAGTGGTAAATTCACACCATCTCTTTGGATTCTTGACAGGATTTTTATTTTGAGAGTGTCCACAAATCAATAAAAAACTCTCCTCGATTAATCCTATGTAATCCTATATAATAAAAGGCTCATATGCAAATAAGAACGAATGGCAGAACAACTGAACCTGGCTGGAGAACCTGGATAACGTGGCTGGAGAACCTAGCAAGAGAACATGGAAACAGAACTTGGCTGGAGATTGTGGCTAGAGATCCTGGCAAGGCTGCTGATCAACTGAACGCTGTCTCCATGTCATTCCTTCTTCGCCGACTCCATCTACACCTTTGGGGACCCCTGGACCTGCTGGGGTGGGACCCCGGCAGTGGAGCAGGTGAGCAGGGGCACCAGACCACTGTCATCAGGGCGAGCCTCTGGTGGTTACTGAAAATTCTTTGCTCCCACACTCAGTGGTCCCACTGGCACTCGCACACACTGATGGCACCGGCCCCGCTTGCACCCACTGCTGGCATGGGCCCAAACTGCTCTGCACCATCAGCACATGGGAGTGGTGGCGGTGGGAGCGGGACTGCCAGCAGACAGGGGACTGGGGGCCACGGCATAAGGGCTTGGCGGGGGCATGGAGGATGGGCCGAGACCCACCCCTGTGCCCACCACAGCCTCGTGGCCCACAGTTCCTTTCAAGGTGCATGACTTCATCCACTGGGCTCCTAGTATATTATATCAGCCTGATTTCTGGAGAAACCTCAGATTGCAGTCTTGTAATGCTCCTCCAGCTCCTGCCAATACATTCCAGTTTGGTGACTCCTTTGGGTAGAGTCTCTTTCCTCTTTCATTAGGCCAGCATGTTTCCAGCGATGTCCTGTTGGAACTTGACCCTCGTTGTAGGCCTAAAGGCCAGGAAGGGAAATGGGAGCAGACTCATGCTGCCCCGCAAGGAAAGGCTCTGCATTGTCTTCAGACAAGGGAAGAGTGCGGGCTCTTAGTGCAGAGGGGTGATGACTTCCGCAGGCCAGGATTCAGAGAAATCTGGAGTTCAAAATCCTAATGATCTACCCAGATGTTCCCAGCTCAAGTGCCAGTGTTATATTTTTCATAACCCTGAGCCTGATCCTGGAAGAGCAGAGTTGCTTTGATTTGGCATTTAACCTTTTCCTATTATTGTTATCCCTTTAAAAAAAAAAATCCTGTATGTCTATTTACATGAGTGAGTACACAGGTATTTAAAGAAAGGAAACAAGTATTCTGAAAGGAAACATCAAACTTTTAACAGTGGTTAAACATGGGAGGAAGTAAAATGGGAAGATGTAGAGAGGAACGTAAACTATTTACTATGCAGTCTTCCATGTTGTCCGCATTTGTTTTTACAAACATTTGTACATTACTTTAAACTGTACTCTCTCCCTCACCCTTCCTCTGTGAAATCAATAAAAACATTTTGTAAAGTCTTACTTTCTACCCCTTGGAGCAAGCCACCTGTTCCTAAACTCAGAAGTCAGGGGTTCTGTTAAAGTATTAGAAAAATTAAAATCATCATTGTCTTAGGGCAGCGGTTCTCAACCTGTGGGTCGAGACCCCTTTGGCGGTCAAACGACCCTTTCACAGGGGTCACTTAAGACCATCCTGCATATCAGATATTTACATTATGATTCATAACAGTAGCAACATTACAGTTATGAAGTAGCAACGTAAGTAATTTTATGGTTGGGTCACAACATGAGGAACTGTATTTAAAGGGCCAGAAGGTTGAAAACCACTGCCTTAGGGGGAGAGGTCTGAAAGAAGGCAGAAGACTTCAGCATTGTTCTTGATTTCCCCCCAGGAGGTTTGACCTCACTTGACCCCATCCCAAAGGGAGGGAAGAAATGAGCTAAGGCCATTGTTCAATGGGCCTGTTTCCTGCTGCTGGAGAAGGTAGAAATGAGGGGGAAAGGGCTTATTACCTGCGCTCAGCCACATCCTTTTATTTCTTCTTCAGAAGGGGCTTAAGGGTTTTGAGATTGCAACTCAGATCCGGGAGCAAGGGAAACTGCATCAGAAGCAGAGCAACCTGTGTGCCTGTCACAGAAGCGCCCTTCACTGGGGGCAGTCTCTGAGTGATGCCAGGGGAGAAGCTGAATCTGTGCATTAACAAACTCTTCTCTGCTTATTGGCAAATTGGCAGGATAGAAAAGCCAAATAGTTTTTATAAATAGAATAAAGTTCCTATCTCTACAGCATTCCATTAGGCAGATTTTCAATACATTTGACAAATGTGTTTATTAGGATGGTGTATTAGCTTCTTGAAGCTGCTGTAACAAATTATCAGAAACTTGGTGGCTTCAAACAACAGAAATGTATTCTCTCACAGTTCTGCAAGCCAAAATCCAAAATCACTTTCACTAGGCAGAAATCGAGGCATCAGCAGGCCCATACCCCTTTCCTCACCTCCTCCCCAACCCACCGGAGTCTTTGGGGGAGAATCCTTTCCTTGATTCTTTCCATTTCTGTGGCTGTCAGTATTCCTTGGCTTAGGGCCCAGCCCCATCACTGCCATTCTGCCGCTGTCTTCACATTGCCTTCCCTGCCCTCAGCGACTCTCTTATATGAACACTTGTGGTAGCGTTTAGGGCCCATCAGCTATTCCATCTCAAGATCCTTTCTCCTTACAAGTTAACATTTACAACGGACTGATTTAAAACATGTGATAAACACACACACACACACACACACACACACACTTAAAAAAAAAAAAGCTCTGGGTTTTCAAAGAGCAATCGCTTCTAGAACCAAAAATTGAGAAACAATGGCAGTTTTATATGCCCACCAGTCAGAAGGGAGACCCGTATAGATGAAGATACCACGGATAGAGAACATGGTTGGTGGTTCCAATTTGAGCTCTAGACACCCCACTCCCACCCCTCACCTACTGAACCAGAATCTCTCCATCTGAATTTTACCCTCATTAAAGGCATAAGAACAGATACTGGTGTACAGGCTCCAGTTCACTGACAAGCTGCTTCTCACATGGGCACCACACATAGCTGACTTCTGGGTAATAAACAGGGATCCGTGTAACCACGTAGGACCCAACACATAGGAAGTCAAACTGGAGCCATATATTAGCTAACATTTATTAAGCACTTATTATATTCCCAGTGTGAGCAAATTACCTCACATGTATCATCATATTTAATTCTCAAAGCTGACTTCTGAGGTGGATTGATTCATTAAGGCTCTTTGATTGTATCCTACATAAACCAAAGAGATTTATGGGAAGGCCACTGGACTGGCTCATGAATCAGCAGAGCTGCACAAACAGGGTTAGGCCCGACAGAACGGACAGCAGGTCCGTGGCTCAGCGCTTGGTTCTTTTCTGGGTCCAGGCCACTGATAGACGACTCTAAACTGCCTTCCATCTCCATGGGTTTTCACTCTCAATTTGAATTCCAAGCAGAGTTCACCTGACTCTTCCTAGAGGAGCAGGTCCAGTTATGAAGAAAGGAGTGAGGAAGAGGAATGGAGCAGACCAGAGTGATAACTGCTTCACAAATAATCTTCCCCTCATTTTTACTGATGGAAAAATATTGAATCTCAGGGAGTTTCCAATTTAGTAGCAAGCCATCATTTGTGAAGCCATCATTTGAACCCAATTCTGCCCAATCCAGAGCCAAGATTCTTAACCACTGTTCTCATCCCAGTATCTGTTACAGCCTAGGAATTAAAAATAAAAAAGATTCTAAAGCAGTTTTCGCATGAAATTACCAGGAAGTGTTGTGCTATGTTAGCCAATTCTGAGACTCAGAAAAGTAATTGTACTGTGAGAAGTCTCTCTGTTTACTCCTCTGGTGGATGTTTTGTGAGCAGGTATTGATTGCTAAGCATTGGGGATGCAGTGTTGCACAAGATAGACACGTTTCATAGCGTAAGCCTGGTTGCAAGAAGCAAAACTCAACTCAAACGAGTTTAAACCAAGGAGTATTTATCGACTCAAGGGGATGAGCCCTCTAAGAGGAAAACAGACTGCAACAAAGCTAGATGCAAGGCCATCAAGATTTGTCCCTTTCTCTCTTCATCTTCTGGACCTACTTTCCTCTGTGTCAGCTTTACCTGCAGGTAGGCTACCTCATGTGAGGGCAAAGATGGCCACAGCATCACCAACGCTCTGCAACTGCAAGGACAGATCTCCTTTTCCCAGCTTTGGTGGCAGCTCTGAAAAAGTATCCTTTTTTAAAAAAAAAAAAAAAATTGATTTCAGAGAGAAAGGAAGAGGGAGAGAGAGATAGAATCAATGATGAGAGGCATGTGCCCTAACTGGGAATGGAACTGTGACCTCCTGGCTCAGAGGTCAATGCTCAACCACTGAGCCACACCGGCCAGGCTGGCAAAAAGCTTTTGACTGGCCCTTCGTGGGCCATTTGCAGAACAAGCTAGACCAATCACTGAGTCCAGAGAAACGGTGCGCCCATCTCAACCTGTTCTCCTGACTCCTATGCCCACTCCCTATGTTGGAATACGTGGAACCACATGATTGACAGGATCTCATTGAGTGAACTAAAAGCACTTTCTAAAAAGAAAAGAGAAGTGCTCTTCCAGAAAAAGGGGGAAAGGATAGTAGGCAGAAAAGGGGTTCTCTGCTTCCATGACCTACCTTTTTCTGTTGGCGCCAGTCATAATTGTAGGTCCTGGAATTGCAAGTTGATCTTCCCTGTAGAGGAGAAAGTAAACAGGCATGTGTAACCCTTTCTACAGTTCAGCCCGTTGGAGAGACTGAAGAGCTGATCATCTATACAAGCACATTCCAAGTGCAGTCTACCAACCAGCTGCAACATTGTCACCCGAGAGATCATTCAAAATGCACATCCTTGGGCCCCACCTCACCTTGGGAATCAGAATATTTTAG
>NW_006293776.1:2475808-2484420 GCF_000327345.1 Myotis davidii | reverse complement strand
GAAACACACACACACACACACACACACACACACACACACACACAAAGTTTACTTCCAAAAAGTCAATGAGGTCCGGCAGGTTTTGCTCAATGGTTGAGCATCCATCTATAAACCAGTAGGTCATTTCCAGCCAAGGGCACATGCCTGGGTTGCAGGCTTAATCCCCAGTAGGGGGCGTGCAGGAGGCAGCCAATTAATGACTCTCATCATTGATGTTTCTAGCTCTCTCCCTCTCCCTTTCTCTCTGAAATCAATAAAGAAATATATTTTTAAAAAATTATTTTCGTTGCTACTTCAGAACTGTAATTTTGCTACTGGTATGAAACATAATGTAAATATCTGATATGCAGGATGTATTTAGGTGACCCCTGTGAAAGGGTTGTTTGACCCCCAAAGGGGTCGCGACCCACAGCTTGAGAACCACTGGTATAGATGATTCTTACACATGCAAAAGTTTGGTCTATACTAGTTTGTACAATGAAGGAATTCCAGAAAGGACACAGGAAAATCAGGAGTATGAGGTGGCAGAAGTAAGTTAAAGCTAGGATAAAATGTAGATAATGAAAGAATGAAATCAAGGGGAGAAAGGGAGGGAAAGACAACCAAACACATAAGCTGTAGCAGAAGCAGCATTTGTATGCACAAACCATGTTCTCAGGAGTCAGACACAGCTTTCAAGCCTACGAGGCAACTTGACCTTCATATATTGGAGGGCTTTTTGAGTAGGAGAGATGACTCCGCCAGCATAATGGCAGAAAGAACACACATTTAGGAGGCAGAAAGGCTTGCATTTGAATTCTTATTTTGCTACTTATCAGCTTTATGCTTTTAGGCCAGTGATGGCAAACCTTTTGAGCTCGGCGTGTCAGCATTTTGAAAAACCCTAACTTAGCTCTAGTGCCGTGTCACATATAAAAATTTTTTTGATATTTGCAACCATAGTACAACAAAGATTTATATTTTTGATATTTATTTTATATATTTAAATGCCATTTAACAAAGAAAAATCAACCAAAAAAATGAGTTCACGTGTCACCTCTGACACGCATGTCATAGGTTCGCCATCACTGTTTTAGGCAGATGATTCACCCACCCTCACATCAGTCTTCGGATCTGTAAATTGGGGATAATGACACCTTCCTCACTGCATTCTCCGGAGGCTTGAGAGATACAATGTATGCAAAATACCTAGCAAAATAGTTGTTGTGTTAGTTGTCTCCCATTTCTCTTGACTCTTTCTGCAGAATGAAGACTAAGCAGTAGAAAGAAGCTAGGAAGGGAAAGGTTTAGGTTTAATAGGAAGAAGAGCTTTCTAACAATTGGAGTCACTTTACAGCCCAATGAGCTGCAACCTCCCTCAAAATTCATGTTGAAACCCCAAACCCCAACGTGACTGTATTTGCAGACAAGGTCTTTATCAAAGGAAGTTATAATATCCAATAGGATATTGATCCTATTGATCCAATAGGATTAGTGTCTGTACAAGAACACCAGAGAGCTTGCTCCCACTCTTCCATGGGAGGACACAGTGAAGAGGTCCGCAGGCCAGCAAGAGAGCTCTTACCAGGAACTGTTTCCTGCCAGAACCTTGATCCTGGTCTTGCCAGCTTCCAGACTGTGAGAAAACACATTTCTGTTGTTCAATCCACCTAGCCTGCAGTGTTTTGTTATCACAGCCTGAGCAGACCAAGATAGTCCCCTCTCTGGGATCAGCAAAACACCCTGAACAGCCACCCCTCAAAGATGCCGAGGGACTTTCTGCAGGAGGACAGTGGATTGAGAGCAAACTATCCCTATAAGTCTATCCCATTAGAATCATCTGGAGTGGGAATGATAAAAACTTCAAGATGAGGGAATCATTGGTCAGCTGCCTCCTGCATGGCTCCCACAGGGGATTGAGCCCAAAACCCAGGCATGTGCCCTGACTGAGAATCAAACCCTGACCTCCTAGCTCATAGGTTGACACTCAACCACTGAGTCACACTGGCTGGGCCACCTGGGAAACTTTTTTAAAAATACTGATGCCAAAGCTCTCCCTCCCAGACCAATTAAATCAGGATCTCTGGGTATGCTCATTTTAAAATAGTATCCCAAGTATTTTAATGTGCAGCCAAGGCAAAGTTAAGAATCATTCCCTTAAGAGATCTGAGACCCTTTAGAGCTCAAAGTTATTATTGATTTATTTTTTTTAAATATATTTTTATTGATTTTTTTACAGAGAGGAAGGGAGAGGGATAGAGAGTCAGAAACATTGATGAGAGAGAAGCATTGATCAGCTGCCTCCTGCACATGCCCCACTGGGGATGTGGCCACAACCAAGGTACATGCCCTTGACTGGAATCGAACCTGGGACCCTTCAGTCTGCAGGCCGACATTCTATCCACTGAGCCAAACTGGTTAGGGCTATTATTGATTGATTGAAACATATCTGCAGACATAAGAAAGGAGTATGTGCCATGAACCCCATTTTGCAAATATGGAAGAGGGAAAAGATAGAATCATGAATTTAAGCTCCCCAAGTCACTAAACAAATGAATAGTGAAGCTATAATATCATATTTTTTCATCTGTGACCTTTGGAACTCTAATAAGATGCAAACTATCTTTAGCTGTGTAGTAGTGATGGTTTTGCTGGGCCAGCATCCTACCCCTTATATTGGAAGCAGTTTGTCTTTGGGGGGACTGCTCGTTCCCCACTCTATGTGGTCTTAATAAGACTGTCAGTCACAGGGACTCCTCCTCTGTCCCAACTAAGCCAATCAGACACTTCTTCAGGGAGAATGACAGAGGGACTCTATGTGGATGGTGCTGGATAATTCCCATGGCATGACCTAAAGAAAGAGGATGTATTTTTTTACTAAGATCCTATAGCTTCCTGCTTCCCTTTCTTCCCAAGATCTGGCTCTCAGCATGTCCTTGAACTCTGTGAGCTATAGAGGATGCTTCCCATAAATTTCTCTTTCCACCCAGGTGAGTCAGATCTTCTTTCAGTTACCCAAGGAACCGGTTCAAAAATTGGTACCTGGAAGTGAACCCTGCAAGCCACAGACCCTCAGCTGTGGAAGAGAAGTAGGTAGGTGCACGGCAGTGAAAATCCCTGAGCCAGTTGAAAAAGTCGGTTGAAGCCAGTTCTTTTTCTTGAAATTCGCCAGTGTTCACATGCACCAATAAATTTCCCTTTTTGCTCCATCTTGTCCAGATTAAATAAGCTTCTTATGTAAAATGCAAGGGCTTACACTAGTAAGGTTTCCTCTCTTTGTGCTTATTGGGGGAATGGTAGGTTGGGGCTGCCACTGGGCATGCATTGGAGCATTTCTTAAAAAACCCATTAGAGTAGCCTTAGAGCACATCAAGACCTGGCCCAAACCAAGCCGTTTGCTTTTACAGCCCTCAAATCAATAAAGGAGAATCGGAAACTGAGGTGCAGAGAAAAGTACCCAACCAAACTGCCCGTCTTTCTAAGATTATTGTACTAGAAGAAGCTTACAGAAAGCAAAAGGCAGAACCCAGCAGGTGGGCATAGCAATAATGATGATGACCACCATTTGTTAAGCCCTTACTATGTGCCAGACACTGGGAGATTATGTCACTTAATCCTGGAAGAGTGATACCATTATATTTTGTTTTATTTGGTTTCTAAGGTTGAGCTGCAGATGCACAGAACTGAATTGGTTCAATCAGTCATTCTTTTCTGTTACTGGCATGATATAATCATCTGTCTAGACATGACCCCTATTTTTTCTTACCTTCTTTATCCCTCATTCCTGAGTGTATCTCATGTCTGCTCTTCCAATCTATTTTCCAGAGACGTACAGATCCACAAAATATTCAGTGTAGTGTCTGCTTTTAAAATATATATAAATGGATCATACTGCATGTCCCACTCTGCAATTTGCTTTTTTTATTCAGCATTATGTTTCTGAGATCTATCCATGTTGATATATATAGCAAGAGCTAGTTCATCTGTTTAAACTGTTCCATTGTATACTATCATATTGATATACTATAGCTTACTACGTATTGTCAACTCTGGTGGATATCTAGACCATTGTTAATTGTTTTCTACAAAAAGTGCTTCAATGAATAATTTTGTATATGTCTTTCAATGCATTGGGTACTAAGAGTCTCTAAGACTTACCTAGAAGTGGAATTGCTGGGCCTTAGGCTTCATTCATTTTCAGTTTTGGTAAATCCTGCCCAATTACAAAGCACCTTTATTAATTTACACTCCCACCAAAAGCACATGAGAGTTCTTGGAACAGATGCAACTATTATCTCCATTTTACAGATAAGGAAATACTCAAAAAGCACAAAAACACTCTATCTATCTGAACCATGTCTACTTAAGGCCATATCTATATCATACAATGCTACTGTGCAATACATACTAATTAACAGTTAGAAATACATTCAGCTTCAAGTGATAGAATCCCTTCAGGTGACTTAAGCAGTATGGGCATTTATCACCTCATTTAATAGAGGAGGGCATTGCAGAGCAGTTCAGTGGCTCAGCTGTGTTGTCAGCAACATGGACATTTTCCATTTTTAATTTCACTATTCTTAGCTGTTGAGTTTTCACCCTTATTTCATTTCATCTCAACCCTAGGATGGCTGACGTTGCTCTGACACCATGTCTCAGTTCAGAGCAGGAAAAAAAGAGGGGGGGGGATGGAGGGGACATACATAGTAGTGCCATGAAGCTTTTGTTTTTGTCCCTTTTTATAGGAAAGAAAAATGTCTTCTTTGAATCCCCACTCAGCCCAACCTTTGCCCTTTTATGTCTCATTGGTCAGAGCCCACTAGTGGCCCAATCTTCAAGCAGAGTGGAGTGAGGTTATTGTGTGTGGTTTAGATCAACCACAACTCATCTACTGGGGCTACAGGATGGCTTCATCTCAAGCCATCTCTGTGTCTAAAAGCTGCTCTGTCAGCAAGAAAAAAAAAGCAATGTGTATTGGGTAGCAACTTGTTTTTTGTTTTGTTTTTTCTCCTATGTCTCTGATCTCTCTCTCTCTCTCTCTCTCTCTCTCTCTCTCTCTCTCTCTCTCTTGCTGGCTTCTCCTCCCCATTTAGTTGTTACATACTCCTTTCATCTTGGGCCACTTCTCTTCCCAGGATACTTAAGAGAAGACCAACAGATGGCCAACAGGACAAATTTGAGTTAGTGTCCCCTACTCTCTCCTTAGGCTGATAGCATCCATTTTCATAGCTTCTGCTATCATTTACATATTGATAACTCCTAAAATTGTGTCTCCAGCTTCCTTCCTCTTTCTTGAGCTTCAGATCCATATGTACCATAGCCTACTTAGAAATTCCCAAGACATATCAAACTCAACATCTCCAAGCTGAGCTTTTCATTTCCCACCCAAACTTGCTTTCTTTTATGTTGCCTCCTGTCACAGTGGACACCAACCCCTTTCACCGAGTTGCTCATGTCAGAGACCTGTGAGACTTTCAACACAATAGTTTTCAAATTTGTCTGCTTTTCTTCATCTCCATTGCAAACACCTTGATTTAAAACTCTGTTACAAAAGTGTTTCTGGTGTGGGCCAGCTGTGTGGGATTTTTTAAAAATAGATTTTTATTGCTTTCAGAGAAGAAGGGAGAAGGAGAGAGAGAGAGAAACATCAATGATGAGAGAGAATTACTGATCGGCTGCCTCCTGCACACCCCACACCTGGGCATATGCCCTGACTGGTAATTGAACTGTGACCTTCTGATTCATAGGTCAATGCTCAACCACTGAGCCATGCTGGCCGGGCTGTGTGGGATTTTTAAATGCAGATCTCAGGCCCTACTTCTCAGTGAGAATCTGCATTTTGATAAATCCCCAGGCAATCCTATCTAATAAAGAGGGAATATGCAAATTGACTGTCACACCATCACAAACAATGGCAGTGCTCATAGCCACAAGATGGCTGTGTCCAGTCCCCTCAGCTCCACCCGAGTCCCCAGTCCTTTCAGCCCTACCAGGGGGGTGGCAGGCGGGTGGTGCAGCCAGACCTGTCCTCAGCCCCCCAGCCACCCAGGGCTGGCCTGAGGTGCAGGCAAGCCTTGGGTGGTGGCTGCCCAGCTGCCCAGGGCCACCAAGGCTCAGGTAACTAGGGCTGGCCAAGGCTTGCACTGCTGTCAGTGGCAGCAGCAGAGGTGTGATTGGGAGTCACCTTCCCCTGACGGCTGGTCGCCTCCCTCCCCTGGGGGCTCCTGGACTGTGAGAGGGGGCAGGCCGGGCTCAGGGCCCCCCCCTCCAGTGCATGAATTTTCATGCACTGGGCCTCTAGCTCATTATAATTTAAGACCATCTTGGCTTTTGATAGGTCTTATTAACTCATCTTCTTACATCAGACTCTTGCATCCTAAAACTCTTTCTCTACACAGGAAAACTCCTAAGTCACTTCCTTCATTAAATTCCTATAACAAACTCTCCACTGCTTTAGAGATAGAAGACAAAAGCCTACCAAATACAAACAGACCTATGGAAGTTCCCCTCTTGAAACCAGACAACAAATGGGCCCTGACTGCCTGTCACTGCTTGAGCCAGTTAAGCAGAGAATGGCTAGAACATGTATGAGTGTTTATTCCAATAATGCTGGCAGAATGGGAGAGCAGAGGGTCATTCACAAAAGTATGCTCTCCACCCACCCATAAGCCAGCTGTTTATATGGGATAGATTGAAGGACAAAGATTACATGGGGAAGTAGGCAAAAGAAATAAGAAAGGGGTTGCAAAGAGCTGCAACAAGGTTGTTAATCATTCCATGATAATAGGCAGTTTTTAGATGAGAATAGACTGCATTCCAAGGTTAACTCCCAGCTCCCAGCCAGGTCAGAATATGCTTTCTTTAATTAGAACAAAACAATCATGGTTAACAAAGCATATTAATATTTCTTATAATTGTAGCTAGTTCCCAACATTCTTTTTCTGCCCCTAACACTTCTGCATAGTGCCCAACTCCATTCCAGCTTCCCCTCTGGGTTCCAGCCCCATTAGTTCTCTTCCAGTTCCTGTGCCAGGTCATATTTTTCCCAGGTCAGTGTCCTTTTGCTTCCTGCCCCCCTATACCTGGCATGATCTTATCTGCCCTAGCACAGGCTAACTCCCACTCCTTCACTTTCTTGAAGAAGTCCCCTCTTTTACACCTACTGTCATCCTAGGCTCTCTTTGCACCCTAAGCCCCTTCATGGTTGTACTTAAATAATGGAGTGTGTGTTTCATTGTTCAGTGTCAGTCTCCCCCTGATTAAGGTGAAGCTCTGAGAACACATCAGCTAGTACATTGTCACATCCTTCCAGGGCCCAACCCAGTGCCAGCACAGAGCTTGATACATGTTAGACACTCAGAGAGTCGCTATCAGCATGATGAGTATGAATGAATAATCATCTCCAGGGAGTTGTCCTGGCTCAGGGTAGCCCTCCTTTCTTATTTCAAATGGAATAAAAAATAGCCCTGCCAACATGGCTCAGTAGTTGAGCATCGACCTATGAACCAGGAGGCCAGGGTTTGATTCCTGGTCAGGGCACATGCCCAAGTTTCGGGCTCAATCCCCAGGGTGGGGCATGCAGGAGGCAACTGATCAATGATTCTCTCTCATCTCCGATGTTTCTATCTCTCCCTCTTCCTTCCTCTCTGAAATCAATAAAAATATTAAGAAAAAATATGAAAAACTACTGAGGAGGGCCAAGAAAGTATAATTTGACCACCAGCAAAAACTAATCAGAGATGAAAATGTCCAATTCTGACAGATGTACCCCGTGCACGTGCTGAAAGGAAAACAGAAGCAGCCCGCCAGAGGGTGGTGGTAAGCATTGTGTTCCCTGGGCCGGTGCCCACCTCCTCAATGCACTTCCAAACTGACCTTTAGAAGGACTTTTATATAGTGGGAGGTCCCTTTCAACCTCCAGTGAATAAGGGTGTGAAGTGCTGTTTGCTTTATTCCCTTTGTTCTCTGGCTGAGAAAAGTCTGGAGGCGGTTGAGTGAGGCTTAGTAATACAATTGCCTTCCCTTTGAAATGCTAAAGAGGGTTTTTGCTCCTGGTTTAGCATAATCTGAGAGTTGTAGAGGTCTGGAAGGGATCCACTCTCCTTTCTTTTGCATCTCATTTCCTGCTGGCTAGGGGCAACTCTACAATTAATAGAAAAACCGAAGTTGTAAAAATGTTGACAACTTTGCCCTCCAAGCATTTGTGCCTGGTGAGCGAGTGCAGAAGTTAAATGCTGAGTTTACTGGAAGGGCCCCCAGGCGAAGTGCAGGCTGTGTAAAGTCCCCAGATCTGGGGTTGGCCAGAGATCCTAGTGTGTGGTGTTCTCCACCCCTGGAGGGGGCTGGAGTCAGAGGTTGACTTGATCAAGTTGACTTCTATTCAGTATTGACTCCCACCCAGGTTTTGGAGGAGCATGACATTTATAAAATTTGGAGAGAATTCTTTAAGAAAGAAAGCACATCCCAGCCAGCATGTCTCAGAGGTTGGGTGTTGACCTATGAAGCAGGAGGTCACAGTTCAATTCCTCGTCAGGGCACCTGCTTGGGTCGTGGGCTCAATCCCCAGTAGGGGTTGTGCAGGAGGCAGCCAATCAATGATTCTCTTATCATTGATCTTGATAGATCCTCCTTTC
>NW_006293776.1:2457013-2475525 GCF_000327345.1 Myotis davidii | reverse complement strand
CTCTATGGACTGAAAGGTCCCAGGTTCGATTCCGGTCAAGGGCATGTACCTGGGTTTCGGGCACTGCCCCAGTGGGGAATGTGCAGGAGGCAGCTGATCGATGTTTCTCTCTCAGCGATGTTTCTAACTCTCTATCTCTCTCCCTTCCTCTCTGTAAAAAATCAATAAAATATATATTAAAAAAAAGAGAGAGAGAGACCACAAAACTCTGAATAAAGTGAGATTCGGAGCTTTTGGTCAAAGCTGGGGTTCCTCTTTGGCTTCGCGATACATCTACCTCTGGGCCAACAGAATGCACTGGAAACACTGAGGCTCTGGAGGCTTGGACAAGTCATTCCGTCTGCAGAGTCTAACTAGGTAATCAGGAAATGGGACCTCATCCCTCCTCCACAGAATGCTGTGAGGAGAAGAAAGATGCACGAGACAAGAGCAGGTACTACTCCAGTGAGCCCATCATAATTCGCAAATCTCAAATCTCTGGATTCAAGGAACTGACGCGGGAGTTGAGGGGTTCTGGGGACCCGAGTGTCCGTGACTCGCTGTGGGTTCCTGGCTTCTCGCCAGACGAATTGGAAGTGAGCCAGCATAGAGTGTAAAGTGAAACAGCGAGACAGAGAAAGGGCTACTCCACAGACAGGGTAGCCCCTGCCGAGTGGGGTTGACTTCTTAAATTGAGGCTCATTTAATTGAGGGGCAGGGCATTCAATAAGAGGGAGCAATATTTAGAATTTTTCTGGGAAGACTTCTCCTAAGAGCCCCAGCCCCATTGGTGATTTTGTTTCCATACATGGGCTTTCTCTCTCCTATCATGGCCTGAGGGGTGTGTCATTTAGTATGCTAATGTCTTACAATGAGCATATAATGAGGCTAGGGGTTACCATAAGGTGAAATTAGTAACCACGTTGGATTGAGCTGGTCCCTGGGGATTCTAAGCCATAAATCTGTTTTGGGTTGGTTTTACTATCATCCTTCACATTCCCTGTAGCCCTTATCAGTTACAGGCATTTCGCCACATACCCTATCTCACAATCACAGATGGAAAATATACTGTCAGTTTGTTGCTGTTGTGTACCAAGTGTGTACCAAGAGATAACATATTTGATAGGAGGTGCTCAATACAAATCTCATATTAGAGACCTCCTGTTGTGTATTGTTTTAATATGATTTCAAATCCACTTTGAAACAGGAATTTTTAGGGGTGAAATTGGTAGGTTTAGGGAATTTTTAAAATTAAGGGGTCCATGGAAAAAACACAGGGCTACAGAGTTGCAAAAGGTTACATTTCCATAATTCAGGCAAGTTGGGAGAAGCTGCAGTTACATTTCCAGAAGACAAGGGAGTTGGGAGAGGCAGCAGTTACATTTCCATAAGATAAGGGGACTGGGAGTAGCAAAAGGTCTATATTTACAAAATAAAGAAGGAGGAAGAAAGCCCAGAGGGAATGGGAGAACAATGAGGGAGGAGGGCATCACATGTCCCATGTGAGGTTTGACCTTTGAGCTCAGGAGTTGCTATAGTGACCAAATCAGAGCGGAACAGTAGCCAATCAGAGGGGATATCAAGGCACAAAAACTGCAGCCTTTATAAACTGGGAAAAAGGAACTCAGTGGGACTCTTCTCCCCTCCCCACGTGGGAGCCTGTGCTGTGGGACTCTTTCACCCTCACCCTGTGGGGGTCTGTGCTAATTCTTCAATAAGTTCCCGCCTTTGCTATACCATCTTCCACCCATGGTTTCATTCTTCGACTCCGACAGACAAAGAGCCTGGGGAACCATCTTGCCCAGGGGAACACTGCTTGTTCCAGTCCAAAAAATCCCATATCAAGTTGTTTATGATTTAAGTGAAATTGTTTTAATTCTCTTGTTTATGACAAAGACAAAAAATGTTGTTTTCAGAAGTAAAGTTATCCTGTATAATAAAGAGCTAATATGATAATTAGACCCAACAGCTGAATGACCATCCAGATGACCTTCCTGACAAAGCTGGGGCTGCAAAGGCCCAGCCCCTTGCACAAATTTCGTGCATCTGGCCTCTAGTTTTAATATAAGGATGAAGTAAGCTCTGTGAGGACGTCATTGATAAGCACGAAGCAGCTCAGCTGCCTAGGGACACTGCAGCAGGCTCATCGGTAAGAACATGTGGAGAAAAGCAGCTATGGCAAGGCTATTGTAACACAGTGAAATGCTTACTGTTTCTGATGGCCATCAGATTACTAGCTCCTGCTACAGAATGCTAATTAAGCAGAGGAATTCTGCTTGAGGCTCAAACACCCCTTTGTTAGGATAGGTGGGGAAATAGGCACAAAGTCCAGGAGTCTCCAGAACTGGACTCAGATGTGGTGGTCCACTGGTGGGCCAGAAACAAGGGGGTTTAGGAATCCTGAGCTTTTCCTTGGCTCCCTTTTGGGGCAGGCTGTTTACAGTCCCCACCTCTTGCCTCCCTTCCTTTGACCATCAAGATTCCTGAATTTGAGTTCTCTCAAGATGGATCTGAGAATTAGTTCTTTCCTCTTGAGCTGGACCTTCTCCTTAAATAAGTCTTTCCTTGTTCCAAACTCTGAATTATTGAATATTGCCCTGCCTTTGAAGCATCAAGCACACACAACTTGTACCTATAACTTAAACACTGAGAGTTTGTGAGGACTATTCAAGAGTTTGGGGCTCGGCAAGGCACACTTGGCTGACCTACTTCTGTGAGGAACCTTGGCATTAGCCCCGTCTGCGGACTCCTCAGAGACAGTTTCAGTAAGGTAAGCTGAACGTGGCCCCTCCAAGGACTCATTCTGCCGTCAATCCGGCAGCTGTGTTTTCTCGCATCATATTTTAGCAACAAGGGATTTTAGTTTTTGTGTGGCAGCTGACACTCAGCTCCTCATTGGTTAAGCCAGTTCTCCAAGAAACCAAACTTGTATAGAAGGTACACCCCTAAATTTGGACTTTATTCCTCTACCACCACCGCCTGGAAAAATGCCGCGGAGTATTTTTTTTTAATTATGGCTTATTAAGAGATATTATCCTGTATGCTACTGTCTTATGAAAGTTGTATAATTCTCAAAGCAAACCTGTGTTAAATAAAGCGCTGACAAAGACAAAATCAATTTCTGAGTATAACTTTGCCACCTCTTCTCAAAACAACAAAACACCTGCTCTCTACAAAGTTATAGCTACATTCCAGGCTACCTTCCCCCCTCTTCAGTATGTCCTTCAGCTCTTTCAAATTTTGTACAGGTATTTCTGAAATCTACCTGAATGTATATTATTACTTGGAAACTTAATGAAAGTCCTCTAAACTGATAGCTCAAGTTAACCCTTTTTTTTTTTTTTTGGATACCACAACAATGTCTAATAAATTTAATTTGACCCTCTTTTTAAAGAGTCCATATAAGGTTGTTGGGATTTTCTTTTCTTTTTTCTTTTTTCTTTTTGGATTCATTGATGTGTTGTTTAATTGTTTTGCCACTGTGCATAAGGTATCCAAAGGTCAATCTGGTGGTATGTGTGTGTGCATGTGTCTGTATGTGTGTGTACAGGCTGAGAATCATATTACCATTCCTAATGTTTGCCATACCTCACCAGTTTCAGTGTTTATAATCCTGAAAGTACCTGAGTTTATAAAAATTCAAAATCAGCTAGTAATCCATAAAGGAATGGGAAAGGAAGAAGGAAAAGATGATGATGTGAAATTATGGGTAACAAGTAGGTCAACAGCATTGGGGGTAGCTGGGAAGCCTCTGGCCTTGTACTTCCTTGTTTAACTCCCAGCTTTGCCATGACCAGTGTTTAACCTGTAACTATTTTTATCTGAACTTTCTAAATCTCATCTATAAAACTAGAGTATTTATAGGACTTTCCTCAGAGATTCACTGTGAGGATTAAATAAGACAATTCTCTCAATGTGCTAAGAACAGTAACTGGAACTAGGAAAACCCTCAAAAAGCATTACTTATTATTAAGAGCACCTCCTGTGTAGTCTGTAGTGAGCTTTATATGTGTTGCCTCATGTTCACAACACTGGAAGGTTAAATGATCTGCCCAAGATGGGGAAACACAGGAGTTTAGACAAGAATCTTATTTCAATGAATGTCCACTTACTGCTCTTTACCAAATCAAAGACCCATGGATTTGCAAGATGAATGCCTATTTCCAAGTATTAAAATGTGGGGGAAAATGTATTTCTCAGAAGGGAAATGTAGTAATGCTTATTCTAATACACTATAAGTTGTAGCTCTCCCTCAAATTTTCCTTTATTAAAACTGTCATAATATTAAAAACATTTTTAAACATTGTTAAACTTTTTTAAACATCAATTGAGGATATGTTTATTGTTTTTAGACAGAGAGGAAAGGAGAAAGAGAGAAACATCAATGTGAGAGAGAAACAACAATCAGTTGCCTTCCATTTTCACCCGAACTAGGAATCAAACCTGCACCCTACGTATGTGCCCTGACCGGAATTAAACACACAACCTTTTTGGTATACAGGATGATGCTCTAACCCAGCGGTTCTCAACCTGTGGGTCGTGACCATGGGAAAACACATATAGCGTATCAGATATTTACATTACAATTCATAACAGTAGCAAAATTACAGTTATGAAGTAGCAACGAATCAAAACATGAGGAACTGTATTAAAGGGTCACGGCATTAGGAAGGTTGAGAGCCACTGCAACCAATCCAGCCATGTGGCTGGGGTAATATTACAAATTTTGAGTCCATTTGAGCAAAAATAATTTAATCTGGCAATCCAATCTAGCAGATAGAAAGGAGCGCTGAAGAGCTGAACAAAATGAAAGACTTTTTGTGCAAGGTTACTTTCTTTTTAGGAAATGGCAAGGGTCTCTCCGGTAGGTCACCTAACTACTGCTGATCAGGTGGCTCCTGATCGACTGGTTTAATGCACTTCTAGGCAAGTCAGAACGGTACCTAAATTGTGAGGTCTCAGTTTGGTGCCATGGGACTCAGCAGGAGCATGTCCATTTGGGGCCTGTTGTCTTTTTTCTTTTTCTTTTTTAACAGCATGTTGTCCAATAATGGATGTGCCCATTGCCAGCATTATTTATTATCGAGATTATATATAAAGATGTCATTGTGGGGTTCCATGGCACTTTTTTTGTTTTTGTTTTTTTACTTTCCATTTTCATCACTTCATGATGTGATCCAGATACTTGGCAGATCAAGCTGGAAAACCACCCTTTTCTCTTCGAAAGAAAACTGCTAGGCAAGTGCATCATGGTATCCAAAACTGCCTCCTAATTTCAGTTTTGAACTAACTACTCTGTCGGGCACTTTAGCTGAGGCTGGGGAGACCTGGATGTGGAATCTCCCGTGGGAAACAGTGTGGTGTAGGAAATAAACTTGTTGTCTGGTGTGCAGGAACCATGTGCAGTTGAAACGTTTTCAGCACAAGGAGCTTTGAGAGTTTGGACAAATGAAATGCTCTATAAAATGACACAAACAATCCCACCCTGCCTACATCTGAACAGCAGGGTGAGGATCCAGGATCTAAGTCGTGTGAAATGGCATATGTGTGGAAGGGCTGACAAATGTAACCTTATTAATGTAACTGTTAATTGCTATAGCTTGTTATTTTTAGAGGGAATGAGATGGTGGAAGTTGGGCAAGTCACGAACAGAAAAGATATGTGCAGATATGATTGTGTATCTATTCTAAAAAGTCTAAAAGGATATATGTCAAAATGTTTACTGTGGTGGGCTTTTATATTTACTTCTGTACTTGTAGATTGCTTGAAGGACTTTTGCAACAAACATGTCTTTTTTTAAATAATATTTTTATTTCAATAAATTTCTCCAAAAACAACAAAGAACCCCCTTTTTTAAAAGCTGTGATTTGGTCAAATTGAATCCATTTTAACACATCTTATTCCAGGCCCTTCCTCCCTCCCCCCTAATATGTTATCAGATCATGTGAAAACCAGCCCCTACTAAACTATGTCCCTTTAAATTCTACAGCCTAATATTAGGTTGTTGTTGGTTTGGGTCAGATACTCATGCACAAGAATGGGATGCCTCTTTTGGAAGAGCAATGACTGATTCTCACACGACTGGTTATCAAGAGTTACAATCAAAAGGGAACCAATTTGAGCAGAGAATCAGCAGTTTCCTCAAATCAGAAATAACATCTCAGAAATGGGAAGTTTCCCATTAAAGTTTAAAGTCTAAAATGTACTTTAGGAAAACTAAACTATGGAGTTTCAGCTCGGTGGCCAGTCTTTGGTGCTTTTGCTAGTTGGACTTCCTCCTCTCACCTCAGAAATTGGTCACGTTTCCAGCTCTGTCTTCAGACAGGTCTTGGAGCAGCCTCTCGTGTGGAGACCTCCTCTAGGAGACCCCCTCTCTTCTTCTGTCTCCATGCATTGTTTGCATATAATCTCCAAATACATTTTTTCTAGCCCCAACCATCCTTTTCATTTCTGTAAACCTTTTCAATTATGAGCTCAATTTGGGTTCATTGCTGGTATCTCAACCCAAACATGCTCAACGCCAAATTAATCTTTTTGTTTGTTTTTTTGTACATCATAATTTTCCCCAACCAGGGCTGGCCAAGACCATCCCTTTATCTTAACTTGTCCCTTCTCTGTGTCCCTCTTCCCCCATAATCCTTTGCCTATATTTTTATTACAACATCTGCTTCTTCCCATGTCTACTCCCACCTCTCTGGTTCAGGCTCTTGCTTTAAAAAAAAAAGTATCATGAGTGAAGACAGACAAGCAATAGAAAGTCAGAGAAGCCCTCAAAGCCCTCACAATGGGACTAGCATGTGACTCAGAACTTGAAAGATATTCTCCTTAAGTGGAAAAAGTTACTTCAAAATAATGGTACAGCATCATTAGAGGCACCACGGGTGCAAAAATGCCTGGTATCATTAAAGAAGGGTAAGGAAGCAGGTGGGGCTTTCAGGGTGGGTGTGTCTAGATATTGCCAGTGATTATGCTGGACAGGTATGTTTATTCCTGGAAGACCTTGAATTTCATTCTGTAAGCAGTAGAAAAATACAGACTTATGTTATGAGAAAACCTGTTTAAAAACACCTGTGTGGTAGTTAAAGGAACAAAGCATGCAAGCATTAATGAGGGCCATAGGAATTGATACACAACATATTTGCTCTTAGAATCCATGGTTTCAGTGACTAGTTGCTTATGGGAGCAGGAAGGGTGGGAGATGAAGGTACTAGAAATGACTTTGAGTTTGGTAGCCCGGGAGTTTAAAAGAAAATTAACCAATGTTTAATTTGTGTTTGTGAGTGACAGTAGAGTTCAGTCTTAGGCATGCGGAGTGTGATGTGTCAGTGGGATATACAGGTGGAGGTGTCCAAAATACACTATTACCTCTGTGACGAAGATCTCCTAGGAAATCAATTTCTAGCTTCTGGTTGGATATGTGGCTTTTATGTATATATTTCATCAACAGAAAGTCAACCTGCCTAGTCCCGAACCCATCATGATCCCTTACCACAAACTACCTTCACTTTCCCACAGCTCCATTTTGGTTAATGACATTTTCATTTCCCAAACACCTCTTCTATTACCTATGGATTGTTTTCAATTCCTCTCTTTCCTTTGATGCTTGGGTTTAGTTAGGCACCAAGTCTTATTGATTTTTTCTTTACACTGTCTCTCACTTCCACATATCTTCTGCCTCTTCGAGCTCTACTGCTTAATGCTGGTTCTTATTATTTATAGCTTAATAACCACCTTCCAACAGGATCCTTGCTTCCAGTCATTCCCTAACAACCTACCACCAGGTTACTCTTCCTAAAACCCTACATTGATCTCATCACTTCCTTTCTCATAAACTTTTATTGACTTTCTGTCATCAACCAGAGAAAGTTCAAATTCCTTAATATTAAAAATTTAGAATATATCTACTCCAGCATTCCCTCCAATGAAACTGATCTATTTAGCATCTAAAAACCTATTTTCTCTCTCTCCCAGCATTGCTTCATTGCCTGCAATTTTATTGGAGTATATAGAGGATGAAAGGCATGTTTATAGAATTGCCTTGAAATCTATTATAGCATCCATAATAGAAGAGAGGGGCTTGGTATACTGGCAAAATCTCAAAGGGGACTTCACTGAATATACCTGACTAACCCTGCCATGCTAGTGGGCTCCAATCACAGCCCTAACGTTTAGAGAAGGGAAGAGAAAGAAAAGAAGAAATGAGGAAAGAAGGGAAGGCAGAGGAGATAAGAGAAGGATGTATAGGGATTAGCCAGGAATGACACATATACCAGAGATCTAAATAACAGCCTCTGTAAACTTAAAAGCAATTATCCTCTTATTTCTGAGCTTCTCAAGGGCAGACACCAGGTCTTGGTTCTCTGTTTCCTGGCATCCGGCACAAACCACAAACGCTGGCACATAGATGCTGCAAAGAACACAATTCTTAAAAGAATTGCCAGCAATTGACTTGTCTTCTTCAATGAAAGATCTCAGTTCTTTCACTATCTCCTCAGGTTGTATGTTGCAATCATAAAGATGTCTTTTGTTTTCCATGTGTCTTTTCCAAGATGTCCAGGAAAAACACACAGCATTCAAAAAAAGACTTTTTAAAATATGACATATAATGGAAAAACTGATTTCCCCCAAATGGTCTTTTCTTTTTAGTTCATTTCCAAAATCATACTTGACTTTCTGTCTTATTTCCACCTTATGAGAAACTTTAACCATTAACTCTCTCCAGCAACACTCATTCATTGTTAGTCACTGGTCTTCCTGTGCCGGTATAAAGTATCCCTCTTAATAAATGTATTACTCTGTGCTAGTTACTAATGAAGTTCATTCTTCTTGCCTCCACCTCTTCTCCATCTTGCCAGGCCATGTGGAATTCTAATCCTGTCCTGGATGCTAGCCTTCCTAGCTGACGATGGGTGTCATCTGCTAACAGCATGTATCATCTGTCAGCTTTAGAAGCTTATTTTCTGTTCTCCCCATGTAAATCATTGATGAAATATTAAAGAACCAGCCCCAGAATGGAGTTCTGTAGGACATGAGTTCTAATACCCCAAGTTTGACATGAGTGCCGTGGATAACAAAGACGACCCACCACAGAGCCACACTGCCCTGCTGGTTGATTGCAGTCCTAGGGAAGATAACCACAAGTCTTTCCCATAGTTGTGGAAAAAGTTAGGGAGAAACCTAACACACTGACTGCCCACTTTTCTGTTAGATACTGTGTGTGTGTTAATTGAATCAATCCGTCCACAGCTCTCTAAGGCAGTACAGTACAGTGGTTAACACCATGGATCCTGAGGTTGGATGTCTGTACTGCCTAAGGTTGCCATCCTTTAGAACTGTCTGACCTTGGCAAAATATTGTAGTTCTCTGCGCTTTAGTTTTATCATCTTAAAAATAAAGAGAATCGAATTCACCTCAGAGGATTGCTTTAAGGATCCCATTGCATATAAAGCATGTAAACAGTGACTGGCACATAGTGGATCATGTACACAATTTACTGTTGTTATTATTCCATAACCAACTTGAGGAAACTGGTATGCAGTAGAGCCAAAATTTGAGACCCAGAGGTTTCTGATTCCAATTCTTAAGCTCTTTCTACTCTGCTGTGCTAACTTTTACTTATTTATTTTTAAACATATTTTTATTAATTTCAGAGAGGAAGAGAGAGAGAGAAACATCAATGATGAGAGAGAATCATTGATTGGCTGCCTCCTGCATGCCCCCTATCAGGGACTGAGCCTTCAACGTGGGCATGTGTCCTAACTAGGAATCAAACCGTGACCTCCTGGTTTATAAATCAACGTTCAACCATCGATGCACACTAGCCAGGCTAATGTGCTAACTTTTTAAAAAATATATATTTTATTGATTTTTTACAGAGAGGAAGGGAGAGAGATAGAGAGTTGGAAACATCGATGAGAGAGAAACATCGACCAGCTGCCTCCTGCACACCTACTCCTGGGGATGTGCCTGCAACCCAGGTACATGCCCTTGACCGGAATCGAACCTGGGACCTTTCAGTCCGCAGGCCGACGCTCTATCCACTGAGCCAAACCGGTTTCAGCATAATGTGCTAACTTTTAAATTCATATCCCACATCTATAAAAATGAAAGGGTACTTTGCTAATTAGACCGGACGTCCTCCTGGACATCATTCTGGACGAAGTGGGGGCTGGAGGGAAGCTGCCTGGGTCAGGGGTGCCAGAGGGAAGCCGGTGCTAGCAGCAGGAGGAAGGAAGGCCTACTCTTACACGAATTTTCCTGCATCAGGCCTCTAGTATTTCCATAAGAGACATCAGGTGAAAATGGCAATAACAGTCAGAAATGCATTAGATTATACTAAAACCTTAGTATTTAAACGAGTATTTTTTAGTGGAGAGGTGTTTATATTTGATTAAAATCTTAAAAAAAACATTATTTTATAAGAGAAAAATAATCAACCTGAATTTAAAATAAAAATTCTAGAATCTTAGGTTTGAAAAACTATAGGGATCATCTAGTTTAATCTACAAGTTAATAAGACACTCTTTTGGAGTTTTTTCTTTTTACTACTTTTTTTCCTAATTACCTAGTGGTAAGTACTAGAAGTAGAAAACCTATAAAACCCTGAGAAGCCCAGAGGATGAAAATCACCCATAGTTCAACATGAATGGTAATCACTATTAATGTTTCTTGAATGTCCTCTGTAGTGTTATTTTTCCATACATACATTTTCTTTATACTATATACTGTATATGCTGTTTTAGTAGCCTGTTTTTTTAAACTTAGTAATAGATTTTAAGCATTTCCCATGTCTTTTTTTTTTATTTTTAACATCTGTAAAAAGATAAATCATATGAGAGTACCATAAATAATCTGACTACCCTCTTGTTGGACACTTAGCTTGGTTCTATTTTCTTTCCTACTATTATAAATAAAACTGTCACAAAGAGCCTTGTATTATGTTGTTGCATAATTCCCTCATTATGCACAAATCCTTTTTATCCTTAACAGATGGTAAGCCAGCCTCTGTTTGATCACTTCCAGTAACAGGGAGCTCACTTCTTTGCCAGACAGCTCATTCCACTTATGGGCAACTCTAATTGTTAGAAAGTTCTTTATTTTTAACCCAAATCTGTTCCTCTTAACTTACACTCGTTGATTCTAGTTTTGTGATCTGGAATTACCCAAAGCAATCTTTCCTTTTTCTATTTGGCAGCCCATCAAATACTTGAAGAATGCCATAATAAAACTCCCTAAGTATTCTCTTCCTGAAGATAAATACCCATGCTTATGAGGCTTATGATAAAAAAGGATGAGGAATTGGTAGCAGTAGGGGGTTCCTCATGAAAGATATATATTTAGTAACATCATATATCCCTTTTTGCTTTGGCCTCCTGGAAGCTCAGAGCCTAGTTGGTTGCCTCATCTGTGTAACAGTATAACCTTATCGGCTGCATATATGTGCACAATCTCTTCCCTTAGATCTGATCATTATGTTTTGCCTATATTTTTCCTGGATATTATTTTCTCCTAAATTTTTTTTAATGAAGTATATCCCTGTAAGCTCTGTACCTCTATACTCCATAGCACATGGTTTATTGTTTTTCTATTTCCTTTAGCCATTCTTTGTGTGACATTAATCATTTTTCTTCCCTCTCACCATTTCATTATACATGCATGTCTTTTACTCACCAAAGCTACGAAAACAATGGAATCATTTTAATTCCACGCCTCCCCCCTCCTTTTTTTTTGTTTTGTTTTTGGTGGAGAAGCTTAACAGAATGGGAGGATGGAAAAATAATCTCCATCATCCTGAATCATGAATAGTTTCTATCAAATTGTCAATATCCCCTCCGTCATCCAGCACCACCACTTTCCGTTCTCGAAAGAGTTAGAGCACATATCTCACCAGCCCTCCGATCAATGGTGAGTGAGCATGCATGTGGCACCACAGGGCTGACCAACCTTTCCAGACCCACATGAGAAGGGCTCCTCTGACAGGATGGGGTATTATCCTCATGTTAAACTAAGGGAGCAGAGGCTCCGGGAGCTGAGACTTGAACTCAGGTCCTCTCACTCTGAATCCGAAAGCCCACCCTCACCCCTAAAGCGCACGGGGTCCAGGAGAACTCTAGACTGACCCGGCCACAGCGATTCCAGTCCCGATGGACAGGAGGCAGGTGACTCTGCATGTGCCTCCTCGCACTCGGGAATCCAGCCCTGCTTATCCTCTTCCCACAGAGAGAAGCGCGGCGGCTGCCAGTTGCATATGGCTTGACGAAGATAGGAGAGGACATAGAGACGGCCCCCCTCCTCTCTCTGCTCCCCGATGGGAATCAAGCAGATTGTTTCCTATTTGGAGGAAGTGGATGTGAGAAACCTAAGGCAGCAGGCAAACCTCAAACGGGTGAGAAGAAAAACCACTCCCCCCGCTCCCTGGCGAGGCTCTGCCTGGAGGAGCCAGGTAGGAAGGCAGCAGGGCTGTCTGCGGGCCAGAGACTAGAATGGTTCTGCCCCAGGAGCTTCCTGCCTGCAGGTGGCCTCCCGAGGAGAGGCTGAGATGGCCCCGGGCCTCCCTGGCGGACCTGGCTGCCGGCAGGCTGGCCTGGTGCAACCGCTCAGGGTTGAAACCCTCTTAAAAATAGCTCGGTGCCTTTCTGGGTTGAGCCACTCGCACTTGAAAAGCTCTTTATTCTTGATAATGAATAGAGAGCAGGGACTTTTCACGGAAAAGGAAGCGCTCTAACATAAAACGGAGGCAGGCGGAGGGCAGTTCCTCTTTTGAAGGGCGGACAGAGAGGGCCGCAGCCCTCAGCTTTCACCGGCCTCAGCCCTCTCCTCGGACTATTCCTGGAATAGAGGCGTGGAGAGGCTTTGAGCGGCTCTTGCTGTCAGAAGCGTGCGTGTGGCGGGCAACGTTTCTTTTCAGGTGACAGCACTAGCTAGAGACCAGCAGAGCAGCCTGACGGTGAAATTTCAATCTAATTAATGGACGAAAGAAGCAAAAGACCTGAAAAAAAGAAAGAAAAATAAAGGCTTCCTCTTTGCTCTCCAGTTCCCTAAGGCTTGCACCATCCCCTGGAAGGTCCGAGGAGGGCAGGAAGCAAAAGGATGGGAGTGGGGGATCAGGGAGCTAGTGCCTACCTACCTTGGTGGGAAGGTGTGTACCGAGGAACCTCATTTGTCAGAGAAGACAGAATCTACAATTTATGCCTTTTCCCAGAAAGAAAAAGGAGTTCGGATAGAGAAATGAGGTGAAGCTCTTAGTCTACAATGTCAAGTCTTGTTTCAAAATAATGCATTTTCTTTAAATCAAATGAAATGCAACTAGCAGGATCCCGGAGAGCTGGCAAGAAATTCAACCTGAGCTATTCTCTGGGTCCCTTCTTTCCTCTACTCCTGAAATGAGCAGTGGGGGGCATCTGTGTTGCCTGGGAAAGTGGGGGTACAACATCTGAATGGGGCAGGGTAACCAAAGCTAGTTATTAGACAGAAAACTGCAAATCGCAGTGTCTTAAGATAAGTGTATTTCTTACTCACACCAAGTGTAACGTGCCATCCTGGTCAGGGAGCCATGCAGGGCAGCTCTCCTCAAGCGTTAGCTCAGGAATCTGGGTTCCATCCAGCATGGCTCTTCCAGCCAGGCTCTGGGCACTGCAATCCTTTGTTCATGCCCCTCAGACCAGAGAGAGATTGGAGGTGGTGATGGGAAGAGCATGAGGCATCCTGAAGAGCCGGGCATGGAAGTGGTGCACATTACTGCAGCCCGATGTTCTCAGCCAGGCTGTCACTTAGCTCCACTTAGATGCAGAGAAATAGAGCTGACCTGTGTGCCCAGGAAGGGGAGGTAAAGTAGCTATTGATGAAACTTAGCAATTTCTACCAAATAGCTAATCTTCAGGTCACATGATCTTTTCCTGTTATCTCTGTTCACTCCATTGGTTCACAGAAGCGTGGTGTTCTCTGCTGCGATGGGATTCAGTGAGGCCGGAGGCTGTACCCTCTGTGGTCTTTCTGCTTCCCCTGCTCTGGGGCATCATGGACCCAACAAATTCTAACCCTTCTCTGTTTAGAAAGAAATCTGTTTCTCCGTCTCTCTCTCTCTGATCTTCCTTTAGAACAGTGGTTCTCAACCTTCCTAATGCCGCAACCCTTTTATACAGTTCCTCATGTTGTGGTGACCCCCAATTTCATTGTTACAAATTGAACATAATTAAAGCATAGTGGTTAATCACAAAAAACAATATGTAATTATATATGTGTTTTCCGATGGTCTTAGGCGACCCCTGTGAAAGGGTCATTCGACTCCCAAAGGGATCGCGACCCACAGGTTGAGAACCGCTGCTCTAGCACTCCTAGCTTTTCAACATGCTCAGCCTTTCACATAAGATAAGAAGGAAAAATACCTTGAAACAATTTCAGCTTCAGTCAATTGATGACTCAACCACCTTCTTGGAATGAATGGAAGATAAAAATACAGACAGCACAATGCAAATCAATATTTCAATTAATCATCATGCCGCCAAAGTGCACCAAGCCCCCAGGCATTCATGAGACATTTGACTCAAACTTTCAAATTCAAGAAAGTCATCTTTTTTTAGATTTTTTTTTACTTCAGTTACAAGAAAAGGAAATAGCCCCATTTTTCAGCATTATTTTCATAAAAACAAAGAAGTCATAGCCACCATGATGGTATAAAGAGTAAGAACACAGACCATGCCCTGGCTGGGTAGCTCATTTGGTTGGAGGGTCATTCCATTACTCCAAGGTTGGGGGTTTGGTCCCTGGTCAGGGCACATACAAGAATCAACCAATGAATGCATGACTAGGTGGAACAACAAATCAATGTCTCTCTCTCTCTCTCTCTCTCTCTCTCTCCCCCCTTCTTCTCTCTCTCTCTCTAAAAGCAATTTAAAAACATCAAGATGGGGATGTGTGCCAGTTGACTAGGCTGTCACTAGCTAAGAAAGGTGATGCCACTTATAATTCTGAAAGTGAGCCAGAGCCTAATGCCTCAGCAAAATAACAAGTTACTACTGACTGTGGGTCTCTGAATCTCTTATACATAGTTGAAAATTTGGAGTGACAATTGCCATTGTTTGTTTTAATTTTTCAAGAAATAAGACTTGGTAGTAGTTGACCTGGTGGTTTCAATGAGTTCAAGTCTTTGGACCTTGGGAATTACATTCCCAAGGGAATTCAAGTGTCATTAAATAACCACAGAAATCTCAGAGGCATCGTGGCTCATGGGAGTGGATTCAAAAGACAAGATAAGGAGAAGGAGCCTGATTTTCAGAAGGGGGAAAGTGAGAATCATGGAAACTACAAATGTGTAACTTGGGGGCTGATCCATGGTAGTGCTCACCTAGATTTTACTAATAGATAATCTATAACTTCTTAAAAGGACATAACAATTGTTATGGACTGAATGCTTGTGTTCCCACCAACATGCATAGATGTTGAAACCATAATTCCCAATGTGATAGTATATGGAGATTGGGCCTTTGGGTGGTGATTAGGTCACAAGAGTGCAGCCACGATGATGGGATTAGTGCTTTTATAAGAAGAGACACCAAAGGCAGCATGCACTCACCGTTTCTCTCTCTCTGTCACCCTATGTGAGGATGTAAGGAGAAGATGGCAAACCAGAAAAAGAGCTCACCAGGTCCTGACCATGTTGGCACCTTGATCTCAGACTGCCCAGCCTCTAGTACTGTGACAAATAAATGTCTGTTGCTTATGCCACCAGTTTATGATAATTTGTTATAGCAATCTGCATTAAAACAATAATCACCTCAAATTATATTT
Source organism: Myotis davidii (assembly GCF_000327345.1). NCBI lineage: Eukaryota > Metazoa > Chordata > Mammalia > Chiroptera > Vespertilionidae > Myotis > Myotis davidii. Next base: position 2,459,760 of record NW_006293776.1, on the reverse strand, counting down.
TCAGTTTGCTGAAAATAAGTCATACCCAACTCATTTATTGTCCCTTTTTAGTTTTACTGTTAAATTATCAGATTAGGGGAATATTCTAGACCTGCTTTAATCTTGATTGTGTGGAAGGCTTCAATAGTAATATATTTTTATGGATTTGAAGCCATTGAACAATCAGAGTGTTGTTTAAGTTTGAATTGTGGGAAGAGTTAATTAATAATGCATTGCTCTTATGTGTCTAAATTCTGAAATATTGAATAAATAAACTAAAGAATCAACCCAACAGAGAAAAAATATATCTCAGCGTTGGGTAAAACTGATGGGAGAACATGGTTGATTATGTGCCCACAATCTGTCTTCTATTCTATATTCCAACCTTCACACAGTGAAATTTCCCCATCTGGTCATGGGCACAGTTGCACTACTGTGGGCCATCCCCTAGGGGGCACCTCAGTGCTTGGTAGAGGAGGACAGTTCATGCTCCTGAACAAAGACAGCTTCAAAGAACTTAGAGAGAACTTGGTCAGGCATGTTAAGTGCCTTCTCCAAAATCCACCAATCACCAAGCTTGGTTGGAGATAGAGGAAGTGAACCAGAAGTGGTAGAAGTTATGATCCCGACATTTCTGGAAGAGCAGATGTTCTTACTTTACCAGCCAAGTTAGGAATGCATGAAGAGGGATAGAGTGGCTGCTTTGGCAAACAGTGAGGGAAGCTAGAGTCAGTCTTCTCTTCTTGCTGCAGTTTCAGCCAACATTTTGCTATTTGATTCCTGTGAAGATATAGAAGGAATGTATATCTTTTTATTGAAGATGATATCAAAATAGGAAGAATAGCTGATATGACAAATGATGGAACCACAATTAATTAAAAATTACATCAACTGAATGCAACCTGGTTGGAATTGTCCAGATACAGCTGAATAGCAATACATATCACGGCCTTTATTGAGGTTAAAAAGTTTTTAAAAGGAAACTCCATACACAATGCAATTGCTCAGATACAGGGTAGAGACAGACAGCTTTGACATCAATTTATATAAAAATGTTCTAGGGGCTTTAGTTCATCTGAACTTAACATGACAACAATTATGTGTCTGATAAAAATGTTAATGCAGTCTCCAGCTGCATTTGTTCAATACAGTATATGATTGCTGAGAGTGTGTTCCGTGGCAGGTACTGTGTGTGTTGAGTCCGGGGAGTTGGTGGTGGCACAGTGTCTGGAGTTATCTCTCCAGTGAAGTGTACATACTTCAAGAGCCACATTAATGACCTAAAATGGAGCACTGGGGGGGGAAGGGGGAGGGAGGACTTAGTTCTATTTCTTCAAGTTTCCACTAGGTCACTTGTACTAACCCATGAGAACAATATATGAGTATTTTATTGGCAAGAATTATTTTACCTGGAAATGACAAAAATACCGACATAACTAGCTTAGACAAGTAGACAATTTGGTATCTTTTGTAATTAAAAAATATGAATGTAGAGCAAACACGCTGCCATTGGAGCTGGGAATCTATTTTTCTGCTCTTCTTTAAACTCTTTCAGCCTCTCAGTGGAGGCTTTTTTCAGACTGACTCCTCTCATGGTCAGAAAATGGCTACCATCTGTCCTGGGAAAAAATGCTTCTACATTAGAAAGTCTCTCTTCCAACCACTGAACCAAAGTGCTCACCTTTAGTCTGATTAGGCTAATGTGTATCACATGCTCATCCCTGGTCCAACAGCAGGCTCTAGAATAATGCACTGATTGGCTGAAGCCTACACGCTGGAATCAATCACTTGCAAGGGGATCAGTCACTATGATTGGCTGGAGTTGAGAATTGGGTCAGCTTTCTGAGATGTTTGGCCAACATGGAAGAGGAGGACTTGTGTAAATACTGTTCAGGTTCTGTTTGAAAGAAGGGAAATTGTGGGAATGGATGCTAAACAGGGAACCAGAGGAGAAAGATCTCATTGGATTGGTTAGCATGGGGAAGAGACACTAGACAGCTTTCCTTCCTCTATTTCAGGAAAACCTGTCTTCTCCTGGTGGTGGTGCCTGGCATTCTGTGGTAGTACGGGTAACTCTTACCCTCAGAGCCTTGCACAGTGGCGTAGATTCAATGGTCCTGCTTCTCTATGTCTGACTGTGTTGATAAATTCAGTGAGGCCGGGTTAGTGGGAAGGCTGATTGTGCATAAGGATGACCTTTTGCTCTTCATCTGTTGGATTCTTATGTCTACTTTTAATCAATTCATAACCAATGGAAGACATAATTATCATTCCTAAAAAAAATCTCAACAAGTATGCCCTCAGGAGCAAGCCAGCATCTAGGATTCTGTGAACTCTGTCACACAAAGGAAGGGAAGAGTTCAATATTGAGACATCAGCTGCCATCAGATGCCTAGGTGTAGCAGGCATTCTAAAAGTTCAAAGGGTGCAAATTTTCCCAGGCATAGCTGTGAAGGCTGCTCTGCTAGTAATAAGAAGCCTGTCATCGAATATATCCACACAAAGACTGGATGACAATCTTTCATGCAGACTTTAAAATGGAATTCTGCACCTTTGGGAAGTTGAACACCGTTATTTCTATAGTATAATCCAACATTAAGTTCTATGGAGTCCTGTTTTGTAGATATTTTAGACTTGTGGTTTTCAATGTGTGGTCCCTGGGGCAGCATCCGTGTCAACTGGGAAGTTGTTAGAAATGCAAATTATCAGGTGCCACCCTAGACCTTTCCTTATGAATTGAATTGTGTCCCTCTCAAAAAGCTGTGTTA
>NW_006293776.1:2450167-2456995 GCF_000327345.1 Myotis davidii | reverse complement strand
AGCACACCCCCAGTGGGGTGTGTGCAGGAGGCAGCTGATGGATGTTTCTAACTCTCTATCCCTCTTCCTTCCTCTCTGTAAAAAAATCAATAAAATATATTTTTAAAAAATAAATAAATAAAGTCTTAAATGCCAGTACATGAAAATGTGAAATAGAGTCATTGCCGATGTTATTAGCTAAGTTAAGATGAGGTCACACTGGAGTGGGGTGGGCCATTCATGCAATATTACGAGTGTCCTTACAAGAAGAAGAGTCAGATACACAGACACAGATACACAAGTGGAAAATACTATATGGTGATGGAGGCAGAGACTGGAGTTAAGCAGCTTCAAGTCAAGAATCACCAAATAGCTCTGGCCAGTGTGATCAATGGTTAGAGCATCAGCCTGCACACCAAAGGTTCACTGGCTCAATTCCAGTCAAAGGCACACACCTGTGTTGCAGGTTTGATTCCCAGCCCTGGTTGATAAACGTGCAGGAGGCAACCAATTAATATGTCTCTCTCACATTGATATTTCTCTCTCTCCTCCCTTCTCTCCTCCCTTCTCTCCTCTCCCCCACCCCCCACACACACATTTTCTCCCCCCTTCCAACTCCCTTCCCAGTCTCTCTGAAAACCTATGGGAAAATATCCCTGGGTGAGGATTTAAAAAAAAAATCACCAAAGATTGCCAGCAAGCCACAGAAGCTAGAAGAGTCAAGGAAGAATTTTTCCTACCTAAGGAAGGTTTCAGAGGGAGCATGGCCTTGCCAGCACCTTGATTTCAGACTGTTAGCCTCCAGAACTGAGAGAGAGAATACTTTTCTCTTGTTTTAAACCACCCAGTTTGTGGTAATTTGTTATGGCAGCCCTAGGAACCTAACACACCTACTGAATCAGAAACTCATATTGATGCCCAGCAATTTGTTGAATAAGCCCGCCAGGTGATTCTGATGAGTGCTAACATTTAAGAACCTGATTTCCATTCTAGAGTTAAAACAATGCCTCTCACTCTGATGAGCATGTGAATGAACTGGGATTTTAGTAGAAGGTAGTTTCCGATGCAGCGGATCCGTGGTAGAGCCTGAGATCCTGCATTTCCAAGGAGCTCCCATATGATGCCAAACTGCTGGCCCAAGAACCAGACTTTGAGTAGCAAGTATCTGGACCAGAACTGTCCAGTTGAACTTTCTACAGGGATGGAAATGTTCTATATCTATGCTGCCCAGCACGAAAGGCACTAGGCACATGTAGCTATTAGACACTTGAAATGTTGCTATTCTGAGAACTGAATTTTTAAATTTTATTTTATTTTTTAAATTAAATTTATATAGCCTGGGTATTAGTGCAGGGCATCATCTCCTTGCTCCTACACTTAAATGCCATGTCTTACAAAGCTTTCAAACCTCTCAACTTTTGTTTGCCTGAATTATTTGTAATTTAGCAGTCAGGACTGGTGGTGGTGTGCCCTATGCAAGAATATGTGTGCTCAGCCCTAACCGGTTTGGCTCAGTGGATAGAGCATCGGTCTGTGAACCAAAGGGTCCCAGGTTCGATGCCAGTCAAGGGCATGTGCCTTGGTTGTGGGCACATCCCCAGTGTCGGGTGTGCAGGAGACAGCTGATCGATGTTTCTCTCTCATTGATGTTTCTAACTTTCTATCCCTCTCTCTTCCTCTCTGTAAAAAAAAAAAAGTCAATAAAATATAGGGAATAAAAAGAATATGTGTGCTCAATAGTATATTAGGAGCCACTGGAGAACATCAAAATAGAGTGCAGGATCTTTGCCCTTAAGGAACTCCCCATTTATAACCAATTTTCAATTGTATTTCTACCAGTTTCTGCCAAGCCTGAAAGTGTTAGTTCAATGTTAAAGGGTGGGGGCGAGGGGAATTAAGTAATAATTAGAAGAGATGATGCTTGGCAGGGGCTTTTTTTTTTTTTTTTTTTAATCTCAAGGCTACCAGATTCTGTTCATGGAATTTAAGAACATGAGTGATTTGCATATGTTGCATAAATTTGCATCTTGTATTCAAGAGCCCTGACTCCAAGTCTATGAAGTATAATTTAATTAATTAGTAGAACCTACTAGTGTTGTATTCAGAACAGAACTCAGGGCATAACACACATGAAATAGCTAGCTATTGACAATTCAGGAGATTGCAGACCAGGTCAGGAGACACAAGAAAAGGAGCAGGAGAGGTTTCCAGCAGAAGGGGAAGGAGGTGTTAGGAGCTTTTTTATCACCCCTGACCCCTGCCATCTATGCACCTCAAGCCTTTGTGTTTTGGGTGGTTTATTTTCTACAAACAGCACTAGGTCATCAAATGAAGTTCCACAAGTGAATGGAAATACGCCTTTTGTGCCAGCGAGTGTCTGTTTCCTAGCCTTTGGCATCCTTACCCCTCTTGCCTTGCTTCTTTGCCTACCAGTGAATTCTGCACGGGTGTTAACAGGTAGTTTTAAAGAGAAAAAAGGGAGCCAAGGAGAAGATGGTAGGCCCTGAGATAGGAAGTTAAAATACACAGGCTCCTCGTCACCAAGGCGCTCAGCACTGCCGCGGGGGAGAGGGCCGGATGAGCAGTAGCTACCGTACTGTTTGTAAAGAGAAATGGTCTCCTAGGAAGAGGAGGGTCCCGAGGAGACAGAGATACACCGGCTCATGTGGAGGGGTGGGAGGAAAGTTTTCACACAGGAGGAGCTTAAAGAAAGAGAAGGACTGTGGGTGGGAGAGTGGATTCCAGGAAGAGAGAACAGCATGTGCAGAAACAGCATGGTGTGTTGAGCAAACTGTATGGCTCAATGTGAAGGGGAGGAGGGAGGTCAGGCAGAGGTACACAATCCAGACCAGCCTATAAATGCTTTATTAACTTGCTTTCAAGAGCGAGGGGAACGTCATTAAAGTGGGGCACTTTAGTTCACCTCACCTAGGAATGAAAACACGCCACAAATCTAAACACAAAAGCTAAAAATCTTTGCCCTAGGAACCAAGTCATCCCCCCCAAGCATCTCCTCACCGATGTCTGCTGTAAATCTGACCTTAACATTTCCTATACATGCCCCTTTCTAGGAGTACCAAGTTCTTTTATGACCCCTGTGGACTAGAAACAAGCACCTATCGAATACAAGCTCTGTTTTGCTGCCCATAGCTCATGTGCCCTACCTGCTGGGTGGACTGCAGAGGTCAGTTAGAGCTGAAGGGTTATTCAGAAATCATCTTGAACCTCAGGATCAAATGTGTGTAGCCCCCAAAGAAGCTACAGATTTATCTGGTCTCACCTCATGGCCACATCTGAGAGCCTCAGATCTCCCCCTGGCTGCTAAGCTTAAGGTCAGAGACTTAGTGCCTGCCCTTGCCTGGTCCCCAGAACCTGACGATATGGGAGGACTGACTTCCATTTCTCATTGATTTACTAAATATTTCAGAAAAAAGCAAAAGTTCAGAGTACAAAGTAACTAATACTCATGTATTTGCTCCTACCTTTAGGTGGAAAAAAAACATTTAACAATCAATTGCAGCTTCTGTCATATCTCTCCATAACCACATTCCTTTCCTTCCTTTCAAGAAGTGATCACTGTCCCAAATGTGGTGTTTCTTATACCAAATACTTGTCTTGATGTAGTTACTATGGTATATTGTGTTTTAAATATTTTATAAAAATGTTATCCAATGGTATCATGGTAAATGTTAATAACTGGCTCTCCAAGGAGGAAAAAAACCAAAACCAAACACTGATTTAAAATATGTGCCAATTTCCATGGTGTAAATATTCCCACCATGGCCACTTTCAAGCTACATGTGATGCCAGTGAACAAGGACTTGGTGAGCTCCACCAACTGACTGATTCATTATACTCTTCTATACATCCTGCAGTAACTTGATTTTTCTCTCAACATTATTATATTTTTCACTTCTTCTATATAGGATTAATTGTATTAAAATTTATTTTCCTTTTTTTCTTTCTCTTTTAAATATATTTTATTGAATTTTTTACAGAGAAGAAGGGAGAGGGATAGAGAGCTAGAAACATCGATGAGAGAGAAACATCAATCAGCTGCCTCCTGCACACCTCCCACTGGAGATGTGCCCACAACCAAGGTACATGCCCTTGACCAAAATCGAACCTGGGACCTTTCAGTCCGCAGGCCAACACTCTAACCACTGAGCCAAACCGGTTAGAGCTCATTTTCCTTTTGATGGACATTATGTTGCTCCCATTTTTTTTTGACCCTTAAAAAGAATACATACTTAGGAATCTTAAAATCATTTTTTTTTTAAAATCATTTTTGAATGCACTTCTTGGTGCACTGGCACAAAGGACTCCAAATCTCAGAGTGAAACTGCTTGGGTCTTAACTATGCAATGAGACACCATGACTAGATTTTGCCAGATTTTTCTCCTAAGTAGCTGCAACGATTTACCCTCCCACTAGTACTGGAGGAGAGTCTCATTACTCTCACTTTCTCCTATTCTTAGTTTTGACATATGTTATGGACTGAATTTTGTTCCCCTAAAACTCATATGTGAAGCTCCATTCCCCAATGTGACTGTATTTGGAGATAGAGTCTTTAAGAAGGAAATTAAGGTTAAATGAGGTCATCAAGGTGAGGTCTTAATCTGGTAGAATGGGTGACCTTAAGACAAGAGGAAGAGACAACAGAACTCGCTTTTGCTATTTCCACTGGTGAACAGGAGGACATGGTGAGAGGTGACCATCTACAAGGCAGTGAGTTCTCACCAGAAGTCAGATTTGCTGGTACCTTGATTGTGGACTTCTAGCCGACAAAACCGTGGGAAAATAAATGCTTGTGGTTTAAACCACCCAGTCTGTGGTTTCTTTATTATGGCAGCCCAGGAAGACTAATAAACAGACTTTAATTTTTGCCTTTAAACAGATGCAGTTTTCCTTTATCTTATTTTTAGAAACTCTTTGTTTCCTCCTAATCAAACCACAACTATTATCTTGTTCGAAGAAACTCCCAAACGGGCCTTTCCCTTAATGATTCACCTATTCACTTCTTTCCCAACTATTCCCTCTGCTGATCTGGGGCTGATTGTCTCAGATTCCTCAAACATAACTATGTTCATTCTCATCTCCGGACCTTGACCAGAATACCATGTCTTTCCCCCTAAGCACACCCAAATTCTACCTATTTTTAAATACACAACGCAAATTCCACTACGAGTTACGACTCCTGGTTCAAATGGAAGAAAATCCAAGCCCAGCCTCTGTAGGCACAAAATGGAAGTCTGGTTCCAGGAAGAACGGAAGAGCTTGTTGTCTCAGGGATGCCAGAGGCCCAACAGTGCTACTAGGTCCCTCTCTTCACGTCCAGTCTCTACCTCACCCCGCCTTGAACTTAACCTCTCCTTCTACAGACATCCTTCTTCTAGACTAAAGGGGGTGACAACGGGCCCCGGAAAGCTCCAAGCTTACATCATCCCTCTAATGCATAACCCACAAGAAAGAGCTTCCCTTCTCCCCTATTTGTGATCTCTGGTTGGAGGGTGTGGGGAGGGGGGGATGACTCATTGGCATAATTTGGGTCAAACACCATTCCTTTGTTCAGTCATTCCGGCTAGAAGGATATGATGCAGTGATAGCCAAGCCTGGGGCATATACTCGCATGTGTAGTCAGAAAGTTGCTTCACAGGAGGTTTTTGCGTTGTTATAATCACATGATATTGTGACTGGCAAACCTGCTAAAACCACATGGAAGGCAGAAGATCAAATCCCCTAAAGAAGGGATCTTTGATAAGGACAAGCAATGTTATCCACCTCATGCCCGGTCCAGGAGGCCTACCTTCTTCCTCCAGCCCTCATCTTTCCTCTTCACTTCTGAACTGATACTGTATCTGGATTATCTATCACGTATTGTGTGTTTCATACTAACTTATATTCTTCTTAAAGTTAGGGATCATGTCTTCACTTTCTGTGTACCCTTTGTAACCCCTAACAGAGAATCAAGGACATTTGAGGCATCTGCTAAATACTTACTGATTCTTAGAATCTGTGGCCTGCTATTTCTAATGCGAGCAGATCTTTTACATCCATTCCTATGGACTTCAACAGTAGTAGTTTTAACTCAGATTAGAATTATTTTGAAGTTATAATGTGATTCTGGAGCTAATAACACTGCCCAAAAGGTGTACGATGCACTGCAATGTAGGAAACACAGTCTATGATTCTTACAACTGGACAGAAGGCAGATGTTCTCCCCATTTTAGAGATGAAGACACTGAGGCCCAGTGTGGTTAATGTCTTGCCTAGAGTAGACCATCTGGTAAGCGGTAGAAGCAGGTTAGCCACATTTTGACTGGGCTTTGGGAGCAAAGCTTTTTGTCAACACCTCGGGAGGGCTGAGTTGTGGGAGGTGTGATGAGGAACTCTTCTGGAAACAGCACTCTGGGGGCCTGCCCTCAAGAAGCTCCGATGGCCTTTCCACCCTGAGAGGGTCCATGAATGGGTCAGCCTGTGGGGACCACCTACATTTGGGTACTCGCCGCCTGAAACGTGTGTTTGAAGCCTGGAACCAGAGCATCTATGTGGCCCCGGACATTACTGAGGAGGGATTTAGCCCACATTTAAATGCCAGATGATAGAAGCAAGTGGCAAAGCAGTGCGGGCATTTTTGCCAAGTTGGAATGGGAGCGAGTGTGACTAAGCCAATGGGACTAGAGGTGGCAAACAATTCGTGTCTGGTTGGAAGCACGCACTGTGTTGGCGATAACACTTCCAGAGCAAGCAAGGGTGACCATGAGCCCGTGTTCCAAGGAGCCCTGTGAAGGAATGAACTGCACACACTTCCGTCAGTTAACAGAAATTCACCACGGGGCCCATCCTTTA
>NW_006293776.1:2448193-2450010 GCF_000327345.1 Myotis davidii | reverse complement strand
GGCGGTGTCATCGCCAGCCTTCCCTGCCTGCTGCTAGCCCAGCAGAAGCTTGTAAAGGCAGAACTGCAGGGCCCAGACGTCTTGTTTCAGTTGCCTTTGCCAGGGAGTTGCTCCAGAGGAGGTTTGCATTGTGCTATAATCACATGGTTTGCAAAATGATAGCTAAAGAGTCTGTTAGCATTTCCACCTCAAACCTCATATTTTCAGCTGCTCAGTGACTCAAATATAAGAATTCTCTTTAGGCTGAAATTTGGCACACAGGGTCTTAGGCCCAGCTGGGGAGCAATTTCAACCTTTTTTTGGGACCGGATTTCAATAACATCCATTTGGCTGTTTTTGAATAACAGCAGAAGCACAACAGAAGAGAAGTTAGCATTTTTATAGCAATGTGTTACCATTATGTGACTCAGAAGCGGGTCCTGCGGTGGGGGTGGGGGGAACCCACACTAGCAGGACTCAAGAAACCCTAGCAGGTGATTAGCCTTTGAATGGACTAAGCATGTATACTATTTTCTTCAGTCTATATTAAAAACCCCAACCACTCGTCTGCTGTTCAGAACAGAGGAAAGGTTTTGTTTAATAACATATTGTGTTTTGAAAAAGCAAAGTTGACTCAGGAACAATGACACATACCAATGGATATGTGCAAACGGGGCAGTGGCAAATTGTAGGAGGCAACTGAGCTCCCAAATGTAAAGGGGAAAATGGCAAGGGGGCAGGAGACAGGGAGAGGAAGGCGGCACCATGATTGTAAAGATTTGAGGAATATTGCTGGTGATCTAAGCTCAGGGACCCAGGATCTGGTTCTTCCTTCTGGAAGAAATAAGACATCAGAACTGAGTTTCCCCCCTCCCTCCCCTGCTCACTAATGACAACTCATTCAATTACAAATGATAGAGTCAAAAACAAAACAAAACACAACAACCCAAAATAGAATGACACCAAACTCATTTTTTTTAAAATATATTTTTATTGATTTCAGAGAGGAAGGGAGAGGGAGAGAGAGAGAGATAGAAACATCAATGATGAGAGAGAATCATTGATTGGCTTCTTCCTGCATGCCCCACACAGGGGATCAAGCCCACAACCCAGAATTGAACCATGATCTCCTGTTTCATAGGTTAACGCTCAACCACGGAGACATGCTGGCTGGGCCAAACTTATTTTTTTAATGAAATATTTCAGAAAATTAAAGGAAGGCATAGAGAATAATATAACACATACCTATGTACCCACCACTCAGTATATGAAATAAAACACTACAAACACAATTGAAATCTCCTGCATGTGTTTATCACCTTTTTTGATGATTTCCTTGTCTCTTAATATGAATGTTTATTGTTGTCTCTTTATATAGGATATGTCTCCAGTTTGTATTTTATAGAAGTAACTAGAGGCCCGGTGCACAAAATTTGTGCAGGGGCGGGGGGTCCCTCAGCCCGGCCTGCACCCTCTTACAGTCCAGGACCCCTTGGGGGATGTACGGCTGCCAGCTTAGGCCCGCTCTCCTCTCGCAGTCCTGTAGCACTCACTCCTTACTGACTGCCTGCTTGTTGCTCCTTAGCGCTGCTGTGGAGGCAGGAGAGGCTCCCGCCACTGCCACTGCATTCACCAGCTGTGAGCTCAGCTTCTGGCTGAGCGCTGCTTCCCCTGTGGGAGCGCACTGACTATGAGGGGGCAGCTCCTGCGTTGAGCGTCTGCCCCCTGGTGCTCAGTGCGCATCATAGCAACCGGTCATTCTGGTCATTTTTCTGTAACGATCACTTAGGCTTTTATTATATAGATTATCTATGATTACTTCTCCCTTCTACATTATT
>NW_006293776.1:2440598-2448130 GCF_000327345.1 Myotis davidii | reverse complement strand
TAGGTACTACCACTGAGCAGTAGTCACCTATATCAAAGTTGGGAACTTGAGATTCAAAGGTACCTTTCTTGGTTAAAGTGAAATGAAGACAGTTTTCCTCACCCACTGAACCACTGTGAAAATGATGCCCTAACACACCTTAGGAACTTTCTGGCTGTTCGATAGTAGGGACTGAGCCCAGAATCTCTAAATTCCAGCCTTTTTATGCTTTCTGTCCAACCTTCCTCTTCTGCAGTTTAGGAAAGCTGCCTACTGACATGGCCATCAGCCTCCTTCCTTCTGTACTGATGAGCGCCTTTGCAAATAGAAGCCTTCACTTACAGGCACATTGACTGAGGTTCTCTCCTGATCTCCTAACCATGACCCCAGGGAAAGTGTCTAACCAGGCTATAGAGAGGTCAGTTCTAAGCCTTGGAAAGCCATTTGACCCAAGAATCCCCAATGCAGCAGGAGCAGAAATCCTGGCAGTTCCCTTTCTAGAAGCCATACCCCACGGATTCCTGGCTCTTAAACCCCTGCTTTTACCCAGGCAGCAGGTAGCCATGTGCTTCAGGATGGTCAGGCCCCTCCCCACGCCTACGGCAAGGAGGAGCACTGCACACTGGGCCAGAACCTGGGCTCATGATTCCTTCATCTAGCAGCTGTGTGACTTCAGGTAAATTGCAAAAACGCCGGGTCTCAGCTTGAGCCTTCTTGTCAGAGATGGTTATAGCTGACACACTGGGTTTGGCAGAGTTTAAAAGAACAAAGAACCTGGGAATTTGTTAATGTGGTTGAGTCACTAAATTTGCAAAGCTTAGTACATAAGCTCCCTGAAGGCAGGGTTTTTTTTTTTCTGTTTTATTCACTCAAACATCTCCAGCACCTAAGGCAGTGTCTGGCATATTGTAGGTATTCAGTAAATATGGATTGAATTGAGTTGACTTGAATCCCAGACTCACCAAATTTCAGACAAGACTTTTTGTTATATGAGGCAATGAAAATCTTTACTTGTAGCCAAAAGCATCTTGGTGTACAGATACCATGTGTATGGACAATGCCATCCTTTTCCTAAGCCCTCACACCTAAACAACCATAGCTGTGATAGGAACTAAGTTAATACAGCGTGACTCTAGGGCAGTGATGGCGAACCTATGACACGCGAACTCATTTTTTTGGTTGATTTTTCTTTGTTAAATGGCATTTAAATATGTAAAATAAATATCAAAAAATAAGTTCTGTTTTGCTATGGTTGCAAATATCAAACAATTTCTGTATGTGACACGGCACCAGAGTGAAGTTAGGGTTTTTCAAAATGTGGACACGCCAAGCTAAAGGCTCGCCATCACTGCTCTAGGACAGAGTACCAATGCAACGTGATGGCCACAACCCAATTTGTACAACCGCACTGACAGCTGAGTCATTTGCACCTATATTGTGCTCCTTATGGGACTCTCTTATTATCATGAGTATTGAACTCCAAGAGACTTTATTAGTCCCAGTTACTTGGATTTTTAAGATATATCAATTTAGCCCTGGCCAGTTTGGCTCAGTGGATAGAGCTTCGGCCTGCAGACTGAAATGTCCTAGGTTCGATTCTGGTCAAGGGCATGTACCTTGGTTTCGGGCACATCCCCCGTGGGGAGTGTGCAGTAGGCAGCTGGTCGATGTTTCTCTCTCATCGACGTTTCTAACTCTCTATCTCTCTCCTTTCCTCTCTGTAAAAACTCAATAAAATATATTTTTAAAAAAATATATATAAGTCTTTGTTTTACTATGGTTGCAAATATCAAAAAATTTCTCTATGTGACATGGCACCAGAGTTAAATTAGGGTTTTTCAAAATGCTGACACGCCGAGCTCAAAAGGTTCACCATCACTGCCTAGGGCCACAGTTAATTCATTCAGGGCTGAGTACCTGACTCACACTGGGCCGATCATAGTCTTTCTCCGGGAATTCAGAGTTAGACTAAGAGATTCAAGCTCAGTCTTGCTGCTTTTTGAAATGGGAGGAATATGAACGTGCGGCCTGTTGGCAGTTGTATTTCCTGGCTGTACTCAGGAGCACCGCACACAGGTTAGCAGCCGGCAAGAGGTCAGGCCGGAGCAGATGAACGGAGAACAAAGAACAGGAAGAGACAGACTGCTCATAATACTTCAGTGAGGTTCCAGTTGTTTCTGACACCCACCTACATTTCAGTCTTTGGGATCTGGGAAGCACAGCGATTTTTTAAATAATCCAGTCCCCTCTTTCCTTAGGGATTTTGAATTGGGTCCCTGCTACTTCCAGAGAGAAGATTCTGAGTTTTAAAGATTATAGCTATGAATTCTGAGCAAACTACTCCTTACTTCCTAGAACTCATATGTATCTCTGTAGATGAAAACTTTTTTATAAAGTGGAAACACAGAGGGACAAATATGACCCCAAACATAACCGTAAACCATTGGAAACTTACACCATGAACAAGCTATATGAGGCCAGGTTGTGTCCAGGCTACCTTTAAGCCATCCTTTACAGCCTTGCAGTCCACCCCTTTCTTTGTTCATACAAAGGTGAGGGCTAACCTGAGATTCTTCCAGAGTTACAGTGCTGGGCTCTGCCACCATCCCTGGTTATTCCCGGTGGCAGACTCCATAACTGAAGACCCTTTCTGCTTTTAGCTGTTCTGTATTTAACTCTTGCGGTTCTCTTATGGGGGTATGAGCTTCAAATCACTGCATGCTCACGCTTTTATTTTTGTTTTACTGAGGCTTTCATGTACAATTCTGAGAACTCACTATCTCCATCAACCTGACATTGTCGCTGTGTTCCGTGCTGATAATTGTTCACTAGACTACAAGGACCATCTGGTCTAAGGCCATGGCTCTGCTTACCGTTTCTGCAGCTGCCTGCACATCTGCATGTTCTCGTTTACCCTTTGATTACGGTCTGCTGCCCATTGCATGCTGGCAAAGGCCTGGGGACTGCATCTGCTTGAATGTGGTTTGTGGGTCTCTGAGTACAGAGCAGTGCGTGGCTTGGAACACTGAAAACATTACTCTCAGAAAACTGGATTCAGGGAGTCATGATAAATTAAAATGATGAGTGAAATTTGAGTCCGGGAATAGGTACTGAATTCCATATTCAACTCCTAGCTAAGAATGACTATTTTAAATGTTCCCACCTTTCAATGCTTTGATCTGAAGCCTACTCACACAATGGTTATTTCCTTATAAGTACTTGCTAGTTAAGTTAGCTGTTTAAGCATTGAGTTTTTATTTAGGCCTTTTAGAATTGCTCACCCTATATTCTTACTCTTTGACATGTATTACCCTATTCATTCTCTCTCTCTCTCTCTCTCTCTCTCTCTCTCTCTCTCTCTCTCTCTCTCTCTCTCCACACACACACACACACACACACACACACACACACACACACTCATTTGAAAAATCAGGCCTTAATGCTGGATCTATACTTGGCCAACATCTTCAAGGTCACTGATGTTATTTGCCTCTGCTGTGTGGGAGCCAAAGAGAGTGAGTCATCAGGGTGAATAATACCTCTGTAATACTACCAGATTGTGTTTGTCTCCACTTCAAAGCTTTTAGTTTTAACAGAATAGTATTTCTTCATCCCGCCCACCCAAACGGCAGTCTGGTGAGAGGCAATGGTTAGATGAACAGTAACATCGTTTCCATAAAATGGACTATGCCCACCCCACCATGCACTCCTCCTCCCCTATTTTCAGGTGAAATTATTTTCTTCTTTATTTTTTTCCTTCCTTTCCTCTTTCCTTTATTCTTTCTTGCCTTTCCTTCTTTTCTTCCTTCCCTCCTCCCTTCCCACTCTTTGCCTCCTTCCCTTCTTCCTTTTTTTCTTTCATTTCTTCTTTCTTTCTTTTTGCCTCACCTAGGATTATAATTATGCTTTTCTTAATCAGTCTCCAGTCACTACTGTCCCTTTAATCCTTTATTTTCTTTTCTATCCAAAAGTGAGTTTGTGACTTTGAATTTGTCAAACAAAGGGGGAAAAATAGAAAAAACAAAGATGGGAAGGAAGGGAGGAAGGAAGGAAGGGAGGAAGGAAGGGAGGAAGGAAGGAAGGAAGGAAGGAAGGAAAAGAGAAAGAATCTCTTCCCATTTCCACAGCAGAATCCTTATGTTTCTTCTGGCAAGGACTCTTTATTTTAAAAGTCATGTGCCTTCGGAAGAACTGCAGCGCAGAGTTGTCCTGATGAAAAGAATAATGGCAGGCCTGGCCAACGTGGCTCAGTGGGTGAGCACTGGCCTGTGAGCCCGGAGGTGGCAGTTCAATTCCCTATCAGGGCACATGCCCAGGTTTTGGTCTCAATCCTCAGTGGGGGACATACAGAAGGCAGCTGATCAATGATTCCCTCTCATCATTGATGTTTCTGTCCCTCTCTCCCTCTTTGTTTCTCTCTCTAAAATCAATAAAAACGTATTTTTTTTAAAAGAATAATGGCAGAACTACCATTATTAATCACCCAACCAAGGTGCCAGGTGCTTTATACACACATTTCACTAAATTCTCATAACTAAAATAAGCCTTAGTATCTTTGTTTTATATATATATATTATATAATTGATTTTTTACCGAGAGGAAGGGAGAAGGATAGAGGGTTAGAAACATCAATGAGCGAGAAACATCGATCAGCTGCCTCCTGCACACCCGCTACTGGGGGTGTGCCTTCAGCCAAGGTACATGCCCTTGACCGGTATCGAACCTGGGACCCTTCAGTTCACAGGCCGATGCTCTATCCACTGAGCCAAACCGGTTAGGGCCTTAGTATCTTTTTTATACATGAGAAAAGTGAGGTTCAGAGATATTGAATAATTTGCCCAAGGTCACAGCTAATAAGCAGGAAGGAGAACCATAGCTAACTCTATATGATACCAACACCCATGCCTTTTGCTCAACTACTTGGAGGAGAGAGAAGATATTAATCAGTCCTGAATTCTTAGTGTTCCCATGCCCTTCATTTCTAGATGCCAGTTTATGGAACAACTTGAAAGAGTATAATTTCCTTTGATCATTCCCATGTCACTTCAACCCAAAGCATGCCCTCATTGTTTCTGATGGTATTTAGGAGTTTTTTTTGCACATTAGTGAATGACATATCTTAGACATTTTGCCAATCTTCATTCATGTCCTCCATGTGTAATCAAAGTTTCTGTAGATCTAATGTAATGGTATGATTGATATAAAAAACTTGGAACTTTTGATAATGAAAAAGAGTGCTATTAATAACTATGCTGGATAACCCAGGGTTGCCCCAGGCACTCTGGGATATATGGCACCCCCATAGGACAAACTATAACCAAGCTAATGCCTCCTATGGACAAAGAGAGTATGGATAGTCCAGCCTTAACTAGACACTAAGCAACACAAGAGAAGAAAGGGTTTAGGGAAGGAAGCTAGAATTACCAGACCCAAACCTCTGTCTCACAAGCAATTGCTGCATTCCTGGGTCTGGCTGTGTGTAATGGGAGAGCAAGGAAAGCTGGAAATAACTCAAAATTAGAATGCTCGTTGTCCCTACTCCTTAAGGAAGTGGTTCTCAAGCTTCAGTTTACTTAGGAATCATCATTTTTTTTAAATTTACTTATTTTTATAACAATTGTGTTTTTATTGATTTTAGAGCAAGGAAGGAGGAGGGAGGGAGGGAGAGAGAGAGAGAGCGAGAGAGAGAGAGAGAGAGAAATGAGAAAAACATCAATTGGTTGCCTTCTGTACTTGGTCCCAACCTGGGATCAAACCTGCAACCTGGGTATGTGCTCTGACAGGGAATTGAACCCACCACCTTTCAGTGTATGGGATAATACTCTGAACAACTGAGCCACTCAGGCCAGAGCCATCATTTTTATTTAAAACTAGTTCCCCGGTGCACAGATTCGTGCACATTGAAAGGAAATTAATTAGAAGGTGGCCGGCAGGGTGGGACTGGGCAAGATGGGCCTGACAGGCCCTGGAGCCAAACTCCCCGACCGGTCACACCTGGGGTGGTGCCATAGCTTGAAGGGCATCTGCGAAGTGAGTGTGGTTCCTCCAGCTGGTGGGGGTCCCTCAGCCTGGCCTGTGGGGATTGGGCCGAAACTGGTTCTCCGACATCCCCTGAGGGGTCCCAGATTGCGAGAGGTCGGTCCTCGGGTGACACACCTCAGAATCAGGCTCCCTCCTCTTCGATTTTGGGTGTGTCACCCAAGAACCACAGCTGCCAAGTCACTGCAGCTTGGCAGCTCCTGCGTAGAGCGTCTGCCCCCTGGTGGTCAGTGTGCATCATAGCTACCAGTCAGATGGTCAGACAGTCACTTAGCCTTTTATACCAGTAGATGAGGATCCCTGACCTCCACACCTTAGAGATATTGAAAATATAGTCCGAGGTAGGCTGAGGAACCTGCATTTTAAAGCCCCCATAGGGATTTTGATCTAAGTTATGAACTACTCTGGGAAGGAAAACAGTGTTTTATGATATGAAGACTTTGCATACTTACTCTACAAAGACAAGCGCAATTTCAGAGGAATTCCCTGCAGGACTTAATAACACAATTGCTTACAACATGAAGATTTGCTCCCAGATACCATCTGTATGACCTGAATCACCATTTAAATCAAATAATTTAAACCATGTTAACTTTATAATTACTATCAACATAGATTCAGGGAGTCTTAGACACAAATACACATACACACACACTTTCAGTATTTTTCTATTAAATTCAAAGAAAATAGAGAACCAAATTTCCATGCTTTCTGATAATCGCAGTAATAATAGCTGCCATACATTGAGCAATGTTCTTGTGCCAGGCACTCATATACATTACCTTGAACCCCCAAACCCACAAAGTAAGTCATGTTAGCTCTGTTTTATAGATGATAGGCCACAGGCTCATAGAAGTAGTGACTTGCCCAAAGTCTCACAGTCAGTAACTGCAGACCTGAAACCAGGTAGGTCCGCTGCCTTGACCTTGATAAATTTAGTGAACACATGGGCACCCTGTATTAAAAATACTTGTTGGAAGGTCACATCATGCATGTAAGCTGGTAAGACCTTTCTAGAAGAATAACTCATGGACGGAGAGAAGGCCTGAATGCTGACTTTGAGAAATGCTAAGGCATAAAGCTGATTGATTATTGGTTAACATTTAGGAAACTGGAGGGGCGGGGCGGGGGAGGGTGGCAACAACTAACCATTTTCCAGGCTGGCCTTTGGATTGATCTCTTTTGTTGGTTGTGCTGCTGCTGTGCTCTTTATTCATATTTTCAAGGAAACACAAGTAAAGCGACTGTTCCATGAGTGTGCCCCTCCCTGCAGTCTGCCTGCGCCTCCTGAGCCCCACCCGGGCTCCATACGCAGCGCGTCCTGCGGAGGGCCTGGTGGCAGCTGCACGTTGGTGTGTGACACATTGGGTAGTCATATTTCTCTTCCCCGTGGCCCTCCAAAGCCCTTTCCAACATAACTTTTCCCCATCTGTTCTCGTTTGCACTGCATAATAGGAGACAGGTTTTGGAACTTGGGATTCAAAAAAACATTAAGAGAAAATAAAAATGAGATG
>NW_006293776.1:2429247-2440554 GCF_000327345.1 Myotis davidii | reverse complement strand
CCCCCCCCCCCCCCGCACCCCCACTCCCTCCTCAGTTACTGGGATCATTACCAGAGTATTAAATCGATCAAGTTTTTACTCTGGTCTAGTTGATTCTCTGTATGTGTAGAAATATGAGCGCATTTGAAAATCTCTTTAAACTGCCTGCATAACAATAAGATCGACAGCCTGGCCCAGTCATTAGCAGACACAGCGTTGCCCAGTACCTGACTTAAAGTTTTTCCACATTTGCTTAGAATCTCTAATAAGTTTCGTTAATTGCCTCACGCCTCCAGTTCGTTCTCTATGAAATGGAATGTGTGATGTGAATTTTAGAATCCTTGGAGACAGGGTTTGCCAAAGTGCCATAAGCCCACCTCTGTGTGTGTATGAATGATTTTGGAATCTTTAAATTTTAAAAAGCAAGAAATTTCTTCTGATGTATTGGGGGGGGGGTACAAATGACACAATATACCCATGATTTCACAGGCATTTTTTTAAAAAATATATATTTTATTGATATTTTACAGAGAGGAAGGGAGAGGGATAGAGAGTTAGAAACATTGATGAGAGAGAAACATCGATCAGCTGCCTCCTGCACATCTCCTACTGGGGATGTGCCTGCAACCCAGGTACATGCCCTTGACCGGAATCGAACATGGGACCCTTCAGTCCACAGCCGACGCTCTATCCACTGAGCCAAACCGGTTTCGGCATTTCACAGATATTTTTGCATGGGATGAGGCTAAACGAGGTATTTGCCTTTAAAAAGTGAACAAGTTTAAAGAAAAATATTCGGTAACAATAAAAGTGAATATGGCAGAACAAGAACAGGAGTGGGAGGACTGTAGCAGAGCAGTGGTTCGATTCTTCTCTATGGCTCTTTAGTGGAAAGCTTTCTTGGATGGGCCTCTGACAACAATATTGGATGAACCATCATCCCTGGGCCACAGTGTGCTGTCCTCCGTCTCAAGGGGCTCCTGCCCCAAAGCCAGACCCATCAGTGTCTTCCCGTTTCCCATCAGAGCTTGGAAGGAGAGGTGCGAGATATAAAACTCAGGACAGGGTCCTTATTTGTTCATTCTGCTGTTAAGAGTGCCAGGTGCAGAGAGGTGATCTGTATTGACTCCTCCAGCAGCCCCTTTGGAGCTGAAGACGCTCTGGTATAGTAATCACTTCCATAACGCCCACTGTCACTTTCCCCCAAATACCCAGTTATTTGTGAGAAAGGTGGTGGTAAGATTAATAAGAAGCGTGGTGGTAACCGCACATACCCAGGCCCTGTACCACCTCCCCTGCATGCCCTATGTGCCCGCATCTAATAGCCTCAGCTCCCTCAGGAGGCAGGTAGCAGTATCTCCTCCACTTAAAGAAAAGAAGACGGAGGTTATAGAGTCAGAAAGTGCTAGAACCCGTGCACAGCACCAGGACTGCCTCACTGCAGACATAGCAACTTGTTTTTTTTAAACTTTGAGCTTCTTTGCTACTCAGAGTAGTGAAACGTCTTATTCCCATCTCCGTCTTTCAGTTGTTTCCGTCACCCACTCCCCCACCACCTACCGCTCCAAGAATTTTTGTCCAATTATACCAGCCAGTACAGTTGTATGACTCTCCTTTTTAAACTCAAATGGTAGCATATGACCCAATTTCTTGAACTTCGCTCCCCTCAATCCAGTTTCTACTATATTGAGGAGCTCATATCAATATATTAAGAACTTCCTTTAAAAAAAAAAGCTTCACAGTGTTCCATTGTAAGGATGTATCATACATTAGGGACTCAGTATCCTATTAATACATTTAGGTTGTTTTCAACCTTTGACTTTTACATGTAGTGCTAGAATGAAAACCATGTATGTACACCATTGCACATTGGGTGAGGATATGTGCAGGAAATACTCCTAGAATGGAATTGCAAGGTCAAAGGGCATGTGCACTTGTAATTAGGCACTATAATATCAAGTTGCCTTCCACAGTTCCAATTCGACCATAATGTATGGGAATAACTTACAGTATCTTTGACGATTTCAAGTTCTTTTTCTACTCCTGCGTCTGAAAGTTTCACCTTCTCTAAAATATCTCACATTGTTTTATTAAAAAGAAAAACATAAGACTTACAGTTTGTTTCTGCCCCGTGGTCCACACACACACACACACACACACACACACACACACACACACACACACACACAGAGATTATTTTCCTGCTGTACATTTTCACCTACTTTGCTTAGAGCTCCCCCTAGCTTCCAACGGAAGGTTGGAGGGTAAACAGTTTAATGGCTGGGATACTCTGAGCAAGTGGGGGCCTGCTTCCCCGCTCCACCAGCAGATGATCCATCTCCAGGCCGTTTACCACTGAGCCTTCCCACGGGGTTTCCAAAAACATCTCCTTCCACTGTCAAGCATGCCCGCCACAAAGCCTCCTGCCCCCAACCTTCCGAATAGTTTGCACCAATTACATCTCTGTTGCCACACCACTCTATTTATGCTTCACATTCTTTGGGCGGTTAATGGCTTTGTGGAAATCTAAAACAGCCCCTCCTCAGGAAGTGGTAAAAGTCTCTTGGAATAACAGAAACAAGTCTTAAAAGAGGTCTTGGATGCATCAGCATTTTCCATTAAAAACCCTAAGAAGTAATGACATGCAGAAAAATTCAAGATGATCTAATGACCAGGAACCGAAATCTGATACATTCCCATGGATACAAGTCCTTTAAGGATGCACAATCAAAACATGTCAAAAGGAGGGACAGAAGCACCCTCCCTCCACCTCCCTTCTTCACAAATTCATGTCCCTTCTCCTTCAAGTCGTTTCTAGATATTGATTATTTAGCAAAGAGACGAACCAGAAGCAGGGTCCTTCTTTGTGGTAAGAAGGCTTCGTCTTCTCAGGAACTCCATCCAGTTCAGTTCAGAAACTTTCAAACATGGTTTTAAAAGGCTTTTGTGAGTCAACTGTTAGTGAGTCACACAAAAGGGGCCTTTATTAACAAGCATATTCTGTTCATTAAAGAGAAATGAAAGCCTCAGAATAATTCCCCAAATGTTTAAAGAGAAAACAAAAAACAATGTGGTAAACATATCAGGACTTGATGAGCTGTCTAGGTAATTGGTTGTTTCTGTGCACCTGGCTCCAAAGACAATATTTAATGTGTAATCTGTTCCTTTTGCTTGGGGAAGGAAGGGCAACTCTACCCCCCGGATCACATCTGCATTAAAAGTAGGGGCGGCGGAGCTTGTTTTCGTGAGTGGAAATTTATGCACATGAGTTGTCTTTTACATCAAGACAGCAATTATACCCTAGAAATGCAGTCTGCTGGAGAAAATGACATATTCCAATGCGAGGGAACAAAAGCCTAATGCTAAGGGGACATTAACAGGGTTGAGAACCCCCTCCCAACAATTAACAGGATCATTTACAAAATCTGCAATCTATAAAATTATTTTAAAAACATGTTTTTCAAAACAAGTGGCTTTTTCTCTTTCTTTAAAAAAAAAATAGCAGCAACCATGCAGAAATTCCACGGTAACAAATAATATTTTTAAAATCTCTTTAGATAGATTAAGGACTGAAATAAACTCCCAAGAGTTTGTGACCTCTGGTTTAACAACCTTATAAGGACTGTGGGGAAAATGTGGCCAAGAATTTGTCATTTTTATGTGAGGAAGTTGTGTTGTTTGAAAGCAACTATTTCTCATCAGAATTCTAGAAGACAGGAAGTTTGCATACAGCACATTTGAATAATGAGTCCCTATGAGCTAAAACTGGTTTTAAAAATGCTTTGTTGGTTGACTTTAAAAAGGACAAAGCTCACCCTGGCTGGTGTGGCTCAGTTGGTTGAGCATCATCCCATGCACCGAAAAGTCACCAGTTGGATTCCTGGTCAGGGCACATGCCCAGGTTTTGGGTTAGGACCCCAGTTGGGGTGAGTACTGGAGGCAGCCAATCTCACATCAGTGTTTCTCTCTCTCTCTCTCTCTCTCTCTCTCTCTCTCTCAAATCAGTAAGAACATATTTTTAAAAAATCTATTTAAAAAATAATAAAAAGGACATAGCTGGAGCTATTGAAATAGATTTAACTTTTGGTTCCTTCTCTGGAGCCTGTAAGAAATAGAGGAGAAAGGATGTGTTTTCCACTCTCTTTCCCCCTGTGTCTTCTCCACCTTTGTGCTTCCTGGGAACATCTAGATTACCAATGGCCACACTTTATTTCCTGTACTAATTTTATCACCAATAGAAAGATACTAGCATAAGCTCTGCTTAACTAAAATAGGTTACAGCAAGTGAATTTGTTTTTGAGGTCTTCTAAGTTTTTAATAGTTGATCCTAATTTTTGCTGAATGTGCATTTTTATTAGTTTTGCTTCAAATTCTAGTGGAAGCACTAAAACTTTTTATGGATCTGCTATAAGATTTTATCCTTTGTTTTATTCTTGAAAAACTTGAGATTTTCAATTAATTTTGGTATATTTTCAGAAAGTTAACATTTATAGAGTAACTTCAATGGGGCAGGCAATGAGGAAAAGCAAGCTACAAATTCTAAATTCTGACTATGAAAATACGAGGAATTTTAAATGTAAACAAACATCGAAGAAGTAGGGTATAAGTGTGTTGTTTTTTTTTTAAAAAAACAAACATTTTCTGAACCACCAGATTGCTAAAATCATAAATACTGTAAAATGATGGCATGACAACATGATATATGGGAAGGAGTGTGCTAGAATGGGATGAAAAGACCTGAATTCTACATTGTACTGATTAACTACCTCTTTTGCGGGAACTCACTCAAATTCTAGAATTCTCTCAAATTCTTTAAGCCTCTGTGTGTGTGTGTGTGTGTGTGTGTGTGTGTGTGTATTTATACTTATATTTATTTATATATATTTAATTGATTTTTAGAGAGAGAGGAAGGGAGAGAAAGAGAGAAACATTGATCTGAAAGCATAACCTTGTAAGGTAGGGATGTTACACCTTCCCATCAATGTTTCTTTTTCTCTCTCCTCCTTCCTACCCTACCAGGGACTGAAACCTGGGCATATGCCCTGACTGGAATGGAACCATCATCATCAACAACAACAAAAACAAAAATAAGAAGGTTGGGTAGACGGGGAGGATGAACTGATCCCCAAACTAAAGGAGACTTCCTAAAAGGCCATACAACCAAATGATATACGTAACCATTGTCCAGATTCTCATTTGATCAAAGACTTTTCTGAGAAAATCTAGGCAAATAGAATCTGACCTGGGGATTGGACATACCAAGTAATCATTAATTTTGTTAGGAATCCACTAATTTTGTTAGGCGTGATAATAACGTTATGATTGGGTAAGCAAATGCCCATTGTTTTAGAGATGCTTGTTGAAATATGAAGGAATTGAACAACATAATGGCTGAAGTTTATTTATTTATTTTTAAAAAATATATTTTAATGATTTTTTACAGAGAGGAAGGGAGAGAGATAGAGAGTTAGAAACATCGATGAGAGAGAAACATCAATCAGCTGCCTCCCGCACACCCCTCACTGGAGATGTGCCCACAACCAAGGCACGTGCCCCTGACCGGAATTGAACCTGGGACCCTTGCGTCCGCAGGCCGACACTCTATCCACTGAGCCAAACCAGTCAGGGCTGAAGTTTATTTTTAAATAGTACCCCTGCATTCAGAACAGAAAACCCCACCACTGTACTTCAATGGCTGAAGAGTGATGACTGTTAATATATAAAGCAATTTAAAAATTTTTCACAACCAAATAGTACCTAATTCAGGCTGTGTTTGATTATTCAGTGTTACTGGTGTCTGAAACATAACTGAAAATCAAGTGGAAGCAGATAATTCACAGTGGAAGAATTTCTGATGAATACTTGATTTGTCAACAAATCTACACTTTTAAAATATTTTTATTTTTGTCAACAGGGAACCCAGATCTCTAGCAGCAAGAGTAAGCTTTTCCAAACTGAAAGCGCATCTCAGCTCTATGAGGGGTTGTGTGTAACCACCTTTGCTGTGTCTTCACTGAGATCAATAAATTGCCTTTTCCTCTCACTCTTTTCACCGAATAGGTTATGTGGACATTTTTTTTTTTTAAATCCAGAAATAATCACTGTCATCAACACTTTTTTCCTGCTGTTTTTGTATTTCTTTTCCCTCTCAAGGTCCTTTCCATTAGAAAGAGTTTAAAGTGTTTTCACATTTAGAAACTCCAGTTTCTTAGATGTGAACAGTATAACATCTTTAGCTGTTAAAAAGTGAGACGTTTACGACCTTTGTTCCAAATTGGATCTCTGTGTTGGAAACTGGAGGATTTGGTAATCTTTTGTGCTCTGCGGTGGAGCACTAGGAGGAACTGAGTCATAGTTAAAGTTCAGACTGTTCACTGGCTTAAAAACTCATGTCTGTCAAAGAGAGACGTGGAGTGAGGCTTGGTGCATTTTACATATACCCTCGTACCGACTGGCCCGGGGTTGACATTACCCTTCATAGGGATGGATGAATTTGAGGGAATACAACTTATCTGGCTACCTAGGAAAATCAAAGGCAGGTTTTATATTATTGGTAATAAATACAGGACAATTTTGGGAGCTTTAGAATGAAACTGGCAAACAAGTGTTTAATGAAAATATAAGGAATTTCACAGACTGCCCCCTCCTTCATCCTTAGGAATTTCTTTGGTACCACAGACTTGAAGAGTCCCCTTGAGAAAGGGAATCAGTTCCACTGCAAAAATGAGGGAAATAATAAGTGAAAACCAAGTTAATCTTTAAAAGTGTGTATAGATTGGAATTCCTACCTTCAGTGCTCAGCAAGAAAGAAAAAGAAAAAAGCTCTTTATACTCTTATCAATAAAAATAACACTAACATTCTAATGGAAAAAGAGGTAAAGGTCATTAAATGAGAAGAAAATTAGAAAAATACAAGCAGTTGATATATGTATGAGTAAGGGAGAGCCTCATTAGCAATCAAATAAATGCAAATTAAAACAGATTTTTTTAAATTTCCACATTGGCAAGGATAAGAGGTATAGTGACAAAGAGAGTAAAGGGTGTGGTGAACTGGACAAGCCATTGGAAACAATTTAAATTACTTGGTAATTGAAAATAGGATATAGTTTCCTACTTTTAGAAATCTATCCTAAGGAAATAATGAGATGGTGCTAAAAGTTGTGGTATATCTATAGGTTTAAATCAGTAAAAAAAAAATCATACTCTCAGAGAATATGTAATGCCTTGAAAATGTTAACAATATAACTAAGAAGAGTATAAGAAAACTATGTTATTGATATATATGACTACGCATAGAAAAGACCAATAGGACATTATCTAAAGTACATATGCCTACTTACTTATTAGAAATAGTAAAATTGTGATTTACCATCTTTGAAATACTTTTCTCTATTACCTCTGTATATTTATTTTTATAGTAAACACTGGTTTATTTGAATTTTACTTCTAATTGATATTTGTTTATTTTTATTATAAAAGTAACAATTGCTGCAAAACTTCTAGAAAAATACAACTTAAGAATAAAAAGCATAATTATGATGACAGACTGCTAATGTCTATAGTGTTTTACTTGGGGTGGATGATGCTTTAAAATTGATACAGAAATAGTTGGACAACTCTGTGAATCTACTAAATGCCATTGAATTTTCACTCTATTTTATTTTTTAAATTAAAAATTTGTATTAGGCAATACATTCACATGTTTCAAACAAAAAAAACTACAAAACTATATTCAGTAAAAAGTTCCTCTCTTTCCCCACTGAATTTCCACTTTAACTGAGTGAATTGTGTGGTATGAATTATATCTCAATGAAGCAGCTATAAAAAAGGGAAGAGTATAATGATCACCGCATTGCCACATCCCCAGATTACCACTGTCAGCCTTCCAAGCTCATTTCTGTGCATCATACATGCTGGTTTAAAGAATACAGATCGGATCATACCATGCATACTGTTTAAAACGTGTATTTAATTACAACGTGTATAACTTTATGATCAGAAAGTACAATCGGGCTGAAGGGTACTTAGGAGAACCCAGCTGAAGTGAGGAGTGGGTTGCATTTCAGAGGTCTTTCAGTTTTGAAATTCTGCGAGTTGAGTTGGAATTCTTAAGAAACTTGTTTTCTGAAGTTGCTGATACTGCATTGGACTCGGAGCTTAAGATTTCAAGGAACTGACGGGAGGCCAGCGTGACTGGAGTGAAAGGGATATGGGGAGAAATGGCTCTCCAGATCCAGCGTCATAGCCACCTGGGAAACCTTGAGGAGATCTTTTTGGGACAAATGTTTTCACATGTAAAAAGAATGGCTGGGACTACATGAGATTTTGGTAGCTTTCAAATTTCAAGTTTTGTGAGTCTTTGCTTCCCTGAGTGGGGACACAATAACAGTAGTCAAAACTTGCGTGTAATGCCGAAACCGGTTTGGCTCAGTGGATAGAGCGTCGGCCTGCGGACTGAAAGGTCCCAGGTTCGATTCCGGTCAAGGGCATGTACCTTGGTTGCGGGCACATCCCCAGTGGGGAGTGTGCAGGAGGCAGCTGGTCGATGTTTCTCTCTCATCGATGTTTCTAACTCTCTATCTCTCTCCTTTCCTCTCTGTAAAAACTCAATAAAATATATTAAAAAAAAACTTGCGTGTAATAACTTTGTTGTAATAGCAAAGACTATTTATCAATAGGGACTGGTAATCTTTAAGATACACTGTTATGCTGATTTTAAAAAAAGGAAAGTTAAGGAGAGTGTACATAGAGTATGCTACTAATCTTTGCTAAAGCAAAAGAGAATACACATATGCATTCATATGTCTACAAATTTCTGTAGGGATACATACTTAGAAGCTTGCATTAGGGAGAGGGAACTGGGTGGCTGGGCAACAGGTCCTTCTGGAACTTACTTTTCACTATGCAATATATCCTTTAGTACTTGTGTATTTTGTAATGCTGGATTCTACCAAGATTATATTTGAAGTATGAAATAATTATTAGGAAAAAAATTTTGTTAACAAAGGAATGTGGAGGTCTTGGGTAAAGGATAATGATAAATTGTAATGATAAATGATCCTAAGCAAAGCTGTCACTCACTCCTTTGCTTAAGACCTTTTAATCCCTACCCTTGCCCAGTCCTTGTGAGACCCTCGTGATTGGGCCAGCCACCTCAGTCCTCTTCTATGGCCATTGCTCCGCATGTCCCTTTCATTCCAGTCACGCTGGCCTCCTGTCAGTTCCTTGAAATCTTAAGCTCCACGTCCAATGCAGTATCAGCAACTTCAGAAAACAAGTTTCTTAAGAATTCCAACTCAACTCGCGGAATTTCAAAACCGAAAGACCTCTGAAATGCAACCCACTCCTCACTTGAAGTTATCTGCCTAAGGTCATACGGCAGTCCTCCGCCATTTGTAATTAATCTTAGCAGCTGCTCCCTGGGGTTTCATTAAACAAAAGTAGGTTAATAAGCTCGGCTGGTTTGGCTCCGTGGATTAACATTGTCCCATGCACCAAGAGATCACCGGTTTAATTCCTGGTCAAGGCACATGGCCAAGTTGTGGCTTGATCCCCAGTAGGGGGCCTGCAGGAGACAATCAATTCATGTTGATGTTTCTCTCTCATGGATGTTTCTACCTCTGTCCCTCTCACTTCCTCTCTCTCTAAAGGATCAATAAAAACACACTTTTTAAAAAATAGCAAAAGTAATTTATTTTAAAAAGTAGGTTAATAAAAAGGCAGCCTTTGGATTTTGGATATTGGTAGAGTGGGGCTACACAAAAATTTGGAAAATTAATTTGATTTCTTCTCCATGAAAATGTCTTTATGATGCCAATGCTCAGAGGGACCATCAGGCAAAAGAATGTTCCCTAAAAGTGAAAAGCCACTGTAATGCTGGATTTACTGAGATTATATTTGAAGTATATTTGCTTAATTTGAGGAAGAAATTAATTTGATCATACTGTGGGCATTCATACATGGACTAGCTTTTAAAAATCCACAAATTAGCCCTAGCCGGTTTGGCTCAATGGATAGAGTGTTGGCCTGTGGACTGAAGGGTCCCGGGTTCGATTCCAGTCAAGGGCACATGCCTGGGTTGCGGGCTCAATCCCCAGTGGGGGGGCATGCAGGAGGCAGCCAATCAATAATTCTCTCTCATCATTGATGTTTCTATCTCCCTCTCCGTTCCTCTCTGAAATCAATAAAAATGTATTTAAAATTTAAAAAATCCACAAATTAACCGAAGTTAGTATATTAGAAACTCAAACACCTTCAGAATGTGAGCAAGACCATGATCAGGCCTGGTGGCCATCTAGCCATCAAGGTTACAAGGAAATGCTCACAAAGATGCTGGCAGAGGATGAGAAGGCTGAATCCTCTGGGAAATGTTCTTCAGAACAAAATGGACCTACCAGCAGAGCACAAACATGTCAAATAAGAATTTCATTCTCTACACCTTACCTCCCACTTCACAAATATAAATCCATAAACATTCTTCACTAATTAGGTTTTGTTCCATGATTGTCAGACCCTTTAAAAATAGGTGAATTTCTATTTTTATAATGTTTATTATTTCTATTTATAAAAGTAATGTTATAGAAAAGTTGGAACACACAGACATGTGTAAAGAAAGTGTCAACCATATCCATGATCCAAAGATAATTACTGCACATCCTGGAATATTTTCTTATAGTCTTTCATCTTTGTGTATGTATATGTGAGGGGAGGGATTCATGTGTTTATGCGGGTTACGGAACTGGAATATTACATTCAAATTTCATTCTTTCAACTTATGCTTTATTGTTGGCATTTCCAAAATTGTTAATTATTCTTTTATACAAATTTTTGTGTAATTGATGACTATTTTCACTGCACAAATTCCTAAAATGGGATTAAAGTATACCACGGTATAGACATTTTAAGACATTTGATACATATTACCTAATTATTTTCAAGAAATTGTTTTCCACTTTACATTCTCTATAGCAATGGAGTGTCCTTTATAAAATCAGTCTTACCAATAGAGAATATGTTCAGTTGCTGACAAATTGTGTGAAATATTTTATCTCAGTTTTGTTTGCATTACCTTTTCTTCAATTTGTAAACTTTTTCCCAATGTTCATATGTAATACTTTTGTCTTTGGTTATTCATAACATCTGCTCAACTTTCTATTTAAGTGTGCATTTTGTTGATTTGTACAAGTTTTTTAAAAAAACATACTAAAAGATTTTAACCTTTTGAGTATACACTGAGTGGCCAGATTATTATGACCGCCCCATCAGTACTTTGTTGGGCCACCTTTTGCCTTCAGTACTGCGGCGATTCTTCTTGGCATTGACTCCACC
>NW_006293776.1:2423692-2429127 GCF_000327345.1 Myotis davidii | reverse complement strand
AAATGATGCCAGGAAAACATGCCCCAAACCATAACACTGCCCCCACCAGCTTGAAGGGTTGTACTCATGCATGTGGGGTACATGCTTTCATGCTGTTTCCGCTAAATTCTCACTCTGCCATCTGCATGATGCAACTGGAAACGTGATTCATCAGACCACATGACTTTTTTCCAATGCTTGACTATCCAGTCTTTGTGTTCCTGTGTGAATTGGAGACGTTTTATCTTGGTAACTGCACACAGCAAAGGTGTCCGAACAGGCCTTCAGCTTCCATATCCCATATGATGCAGGGTACGGCTAACTTGCCTACAAACGTCAGGTGGTCATAATAATCTGGCCACTCAGGGTATGTTGTAAGAAGCTTCACTACTTGGCTTTCCCCCCTTTCTCTTTTTTAGAAAAACAGTTTTATTGATTTTAGGGAGAGAGGAAGGGAAGGAGAGAGAAATACGGATGTGAGAGAGCAACATCAATCAGTTGCCTCCCATAGGCGCCTGGATCAGGGATAGAACCCGCAAACTAGGTATGTGCCCTGACCCAGAATCAAACTGCAACCTTTTTGTGTATGGGACAGCATTCCAACCAACTGAACCACCCTGCCCAGCACCTTTCTTTTGATTGTTTCTTTAAAAAATTTTTAGGAAAAAAATTTTACATAATTGAGCCGACCAATCTTTTTAATTTTTTTCTATAGCTTTTATTTAGAAAGTCCTTTTCTCATCCAAAGGTAAGTATCTACCTATATTTGCTTTGCATTAATTTTATAATTAAAACATTTTTTGACTCTTTTTTTCCTCCTGGGAATATTTTCAGAAAAGATGTGAGAAGATATTTTCCCCCAAGTACTTCAACGTCGTTTTAATGAATAATCTTTCCTTTCTGCAATGGTTTTGTAATGACTCTTTTAACACATGGTTGGCCCATAGCCACACATTGGTTCGCATGTAACCTTCTGTGCCAGGAGTGACTGGCTTAACTTTCCCAAGTGTTTAGTAACTGTAGGCAGCTTGAGGACTCCTTGTGTAGTGTAGCTCCCACAGTTCCTTGAATACGGTAGATGACCAATAAAGTCTTGTATAAAATAAACAATTAATGAGTCATTCATACACCTGGGAAAGTTTAACTGGAAGATAAATAAGTGTCTGTCCTGACTGGTTAAATGTTTACCGTTTAGGGGAAAGGGTGCTAGGTCTGATAGGATTTTTAGTGACCCCTTCAGGTTATGATTTTCTCTTCCACCCCCTACTATTCTGATCCAGTCACTTTGATCTTTGGAACATAGTATTGGTTTTGTTATGGGCCTCAGGATTAGGACAAATTCCAGATGTCAAGGCCTTTTAATTCATCTTCTCCAAGAAAAGTTATGATGCAGCTGGGTCAGTATTTCTCATGCTTGAATAATGAACAGGCATCTTTAAAAGGCAAAAAAATTCCCACAGACCCTCAGTGATGCCTTCAATTATTTTTATGATAATATTAAAGGCCCGATGCATGAAATTTGTGCAAGAGTAGGCCTTCCTTCCTAGGGCTACTGGCACTGGCCCTCTTGCTCCCAGGACCCAGGCGTCCCCTGTGGTCCCGGCTTTGTCTAGAAGGTCATCCAGAAGGATGTCTGGTCTAATTAGCATATTATGCTTTTATTGTTGTAGAGCATTTGAATAAATTGCATTTCTTATAGATACACAGCAAAAAAGAGTACTAGGGTCATAGTTGCATGATAGTCATATGATCCAGAATGTCATTAATTTCTCTAATATGATATTAATTTCTTTGAAAAATATAACTGAAGCAGAAGCACAAATTTCATAGATTTCTTTAAGAACATGGAGATCTCCTAAGGGTCTGGGTCTTAGTTTCAGTCTAAAAATATGTATATATATCTAAAAGGCTAATATGCTAAGTGTCTGACCGTCTGACCGGTCGCTATGATGCGCACTGAACACCAGGGGGCAGACGTTTAATGCAGGAGCTGCTGTGATGCGCACAGAAAAATGGCACCACGGACCTGGTGCCCGCAAAGCAACACTCGGCTTCCCCCAAGTGGGACACAGGCCCCGCCACTACCCCAGAACAACAGCCCACCAAATAGCAGCCGTTGCCACCATGGCGCAAAATGTGGCCCACAGCTCAGCCCAGCCCGGAAACAGTGGCTGTGGTCAGTGGGTAATGATGTAATGTTTTTGTTGACATTCTGAAGCCAAAATTGTCGACAGAATATGTCTGAAGACCAACTATTGCCACAACATACCTACCTCTGAAGCCGAAAGAAGCCGTCATCGTCGTTGACAGAATGTGTCTGAAGACCAACTATTGGCACAACCTACCTTTGAAGCTGACAGAAAGAGACGTCAGTGACAGAATATGTTGTTATTGTTTATTTATTAATCAATTTATGTTATTTTCACGTACATTTTACTAATTTTCTTTCATCTCTGATACTTCTACTATAGAGAAAGGGTGAATAGTGATATTAAAATATTTCTTCTAACTAATTTCCTTTCAATGTGCACAAATTTGTGTACTGGGCCACTAGTATAGTGATCGGCAAACTCATTAGTCAACAGAGCCAAATATAAACAGTACAATGATTGAAATTTCTTTTTAGAGCCAAATTTTTTAAACTTAAACTATATAGGTAGGTACATTGTCATTAACTTAATTAGGGTACTCCTAAGGCTTAGGAAGAGCCACACTCAAGGGGCCAAAGAGCCGCATGTGGCTCGCGAGCTGCAGTTTGCCAACCACTGCACTAATAGAATCAGTTTACCATAAACTACATCCAACCCTCAAACTCTGCCTGTTTTTTAAGTAGTTTGATTGCCTACCTAGTCTTCAGTGCTCAACTTAAATGTGAACAATCACTAAACTAGACATAAACTAATCTCCATATCCTTGTCACCATTACACCACTGTACAAAAACTGAATATAAACAGCAACTATAAAACCCATGCTTCAAATAACTTTATTTAATGAGATAGTTGATTTTGTTTTGCTGGACAAAAGTGTCTGCTCACATCATAAACACAGTACTAATGCCTGCTAGGAGCAGGGCTTTTTAGTTCTCTGTGCCCATACTGAGGAACAGACTTAATCAGAATTTGTTCATTTCTTCAACCATTAATCTTTATTTTTCTTCAAGAAACCTTTAGAAATTGAATAGCAGTACATTAATCAATCAGGATTCTCATCAACAACAACAGCTCTCAAACACCCTACCAAATTGCTGATGGAAGTTGATATGTACAACTAAGCTAAGTTTTGCTTTATGAGTGTTAAAAAACCATGCTTTCTTCTACCACCGTAAAAGAAAAACTCTCTAGAACCAAAAATAAAATAGCTTCAGGATGAAAGAAAATCACTCAATGTAGTTGCCTGCTTAAATACTTTAAGTGAAATCATTTTTTAAAATTACAATTAATATTCTGTATCACATCTAAGTGCAGAGAAGCCATAGTTATTGTCTGTAAGTCTAAGATCTTAGCCATAACAAGGAAGCTCTCTGCAAAATTCTACAAAATAAATTCCCTAAATTTTATAGGAAAAGACTGTACAGGACTTTTAGGTTGCTCAAGACCCCATTTCCCAATAGTTTTGGAAAGCTGTTGACTTTTAGAAATGAACATGTTGATCTGGGCGTAAAGGAGGAGGATATGCAGAAAACAGAAGAGATGCCAACTCACAATGCAGCAGGCAATTAATTAACAAGAGTCCTGCTCCTTGAAACATATGACGGAGATCTGAGACTCTTAGAATAACAGAAGATGCAGTTCTTCCAAGTTTCTTTAGTGGCGTGTTTTCCACCTGAGTTAAATCAATGGATTATATGTTAGGGTAAGGCAGTGGTTCTCAATAGGGGACTATTTTGCCCCCAGAAGGCATTTGGCAATGTCTAGAGACATTTTTGGTTGTCAGAACTACGGAAAAAAGGCATCCCACTTGCATCTAATGAACGGAGGTTAAGGATGCTGCAAAATATCTTACCATGTACCAGACAGCCCCAACAATTATTCAGCCAAAGATGTCAATGGTACCAAGGTTGAGAAACCCTGCATTAAAGGTGTCCAAAGCCAAAGGACTGTGTCCTTGTGTGGATAAGGCTTGTGTGGAGGGCTGTATCCTCCAGCTACACACACACACACACACACACACACACACACACACATTGAAGGATTGTATCCTTCCATCAATTTACGTTACAAGGCCAGAAGAACTACCCAGAATCCTCCCAGATAGATTCCTGGAATACAAGTTAGTCACAAAAGGGTGAGTTAAAGGATTTTCTGCATTGAGCCAGCCACAAATAAGAAGGAACCAGTGCTGAAGAAACAGATAAAAGGGAGTTTAAACAGGATTCACTAGTTCATCTATTCATTTATTCAGCAAACCTTTATGGAGCACCCACATGTGCCACTCTGCTAGGCAAGATGATACACGGTGAACGCAGTCAAACCTGGTCCTTGCCCTCATGGGGCTTACAGCCCAGACGAGACTATAGAGAAGGCTGCCAACAAGGGCCAGTAAAATGAAGCCCGTAATGCGCAGGCCTGAGAACATGTACACAGCGGCTGGAAAGACCTCCCCACATGTGCGATCTCATTGGCACCACACAACAAGCCTCATGAGACAGGCTCTATTCCCTTCTTAGAGAGGTAAAAACTGAGCCCAAGGTCACACAGTTTCTAACTGGCCAAGTAACACTGCAGTCCCTGTTATATTTTTCTAAAGAGCAAGGATACAGCGAGGCACTCCTGCGTGATCTGACCTGGAATCTCCTTTCCTGATCCGCACCAATCACATAGGAACAAAGCCCTCCCCTTATGAAAAAGAAATGTGCCCGGCCATCTCCCTCTTCTTGCTTCTGTAATACCTGGGATTCCTTTCTAGCTGTTCCATGTATATGTGCCTTGTGTTCCTAATTAGATTGTAAACTCCTGACCTGCAGGGCCCAGATCTTCCATTTCCTTTGCAACCTTTTGCAGCACTGCAGTCACCCAATAAATGCCTGCTGCATACATGACTCTAGAAATAAAAATACTTTATGGTATTCCCATTTATGGCTTTCCTGCTTTTATTTTGCTTTGAGATCGGACTGTACATTGTAAGCTTCTAGAGACTCTAGTCTAGAGGGTAGAGAAAATGGCTTGGTGCTTTCCTTACACTCGCAGGCATCATGTAAAATTTGACCCTTGCCTGCCTTTCTGAGGCTCTGGATAATATTAGCCCACTGGAGTGTTTTTGTGTTCCCCAGGACCGGGGTTGTCAGCCTCTCTTCGGCGGGGAATGTTCCTTCCTTTCCACTGTAAGCTCCCATGGCGCCTAGGACAGGGCTCGATGACTGCAGACCCCCCATACCACCCCTCCTCTCAACCCCGTATATCTTTATTACTAATGAGGCGGACCGGGAAAATGGCAAGCTCCGAGGAACAAGTGGAAG
>NW_006293776.1:2419144-2422696 GCF_000327345.1 Myotis davidii | reverse complement strand
TGCGGTGCCTCCCCCTCGCTTTCATTCTTTTCTCCCCGAAGCTCGATCCCCTCTCGGTGGGGGAAGCAGCCTCGGAGCAAAACTGCCTGGCTTCGGGCCTGAACTGCTGCTGGGGTGTGGGAGAGGGCAGAGGCATGGAGCCGCATGTGGCGGTGTGCAGTGTGTCTGTGTCTGTGTGTCTGGGTGTATGTAGATGTATGTGGTGAACTCCTCCAGGCTGAGCGCCTGTGACTCGTAAGTTGATCTGTCTCTCCGCGCCGCGGGGCTCACCTTCCTAGCTGATCTGGGTAGGGAGTGAAGGGATGGGCGAAACACCCCCACCCTCAAAATATCCGGCTCTTCCAAGAAGAATTTTCTTTTGGAGAGACAGCCAATAAACTCTGCTCAACTCCCTCCCTCCCTCCGTTCTTCCTAGCTGCAGTTTCAAAAAGCTTCAAAGCCAGGAATGTGGGATTCATCTTCGGATCCCCAGAAGGCAAATGTGGTTACAGATGTTGCACGGTACTTCGCCAAGTTTAAAACCCTGCCTTCAACGCTGTAACCAAAACAGTGAGGCTAGAACCCGGGGCGCGCTGGGGAGAGACGTGGGCCTCTGGGGCCGCCGGATTCCCTAACTTCCGTCTGCTTCTAGACTGGCTCGGCTCTGTCCAGTTTGTGCCAGAAAAGTCTCCCACCCCCATTCTTGTCCCCGGAGGTTTGAACGCCCCTTGCATGGGAGAAAAGCTCTCTAGACTCTCTGAGAGGAAGCAACTTAGGGAAGAAGACATTCCACTTAGTAGAAGAAGAAAAGCCTTGGTTAAAAAGTTGTGCTTAATTTGGCTCTGGAAAGAGGTAGCCAAGTCATACAATGGGGTTTTTTTTTTTTTACTTTTATTGGGTTTTCTTTTCTTTTTTTTTTTGAGTTGTGTTAATTGGGAGTTACATGAGAAGAAAGGACTGATCTCGTATATATTTTGTATATTTTCTGAAAAAAGGCTTCAAATTGAGACATGACCCAGTGGTTTTAAAGAACCCTGCTGGAGAGATGCAGACAGCCCAAAAAATAGACACCACCTCCCTTCCCCCCCACCAAAAAAAAAAAAAAAATTCTTCCTGGAAAGGTGGTGATAAGAAATTTCAGAGATGGGCTGATCCAAGTGGCGGGCCTTAAATGGAAACACCATAGTGTGCCCTGGCACTTGTCTCTGGAGGTGGGTGGCTGGCTAGGGGCCCGGGGTTGGGCAGCCAGCAGACACTAGGCTTGTGCTGACCTCAGACACTGGGCTTGACATCCAGCTTTACAGTATGCTTAAGTGTGAAATATGGGCTCACTCATTTCACTGATGGGGACACAGGGGTCGGGAAGATATCTTAGGCTGAGACAGGGCTTGGGTCATCGGGTTTCTCACACGAAATTGCTGTTTATGTGTGATTCAGTTTCTGTCCTGGAATTAAAAAACAACAACAGAAGTCCTTTGAAGCTGAAATATGTAGGCCTTAAAGTGGTGGAATTGCACATCGAATAATAGCATTTGTACTGTTACTCATGCAGATACTCCAAGGTGGTGAATGATGTTGCAGTAAATTGTAGAGATGCCCCAAATCAAGGGCTGGGATGGGTATAGATTAGGTTCATGCTCTTCGTTTCCAGTAGTACACAGGTGAGTTTTACTTGAAATGGTGAGAGTGGTTTTAAATAAAATTTGATTGAGGTAGTAGTTGTACAACTTTTGTACCTTGGGAGAGAGTGATCATTTGGATCCAGTAAGTTTCACGTTATCTCTTAAGAATAGTGAGGATGTGGAGTAAAGATGGAGGAGTATGCCGCACTGAGGAATGTAATTACAGGCATAACTTGGAGGTGTTGCAAGTTCCTTCCCAGACCATCACAAAGCCAGTATCACAATAAGGTGGAGGAGGAGGGTCTTGCCTTCGCTTTGTGAAAAAGCCAGCAGCTGTGAAACGCAATAAAGCGGAGCACAATAAACAAGATATGCCTGTAAATTTCGGACATGAGGAACTTAATTCCAGTAACAGTGATTTTTTTCCCCGCAAAGTAATGATTTTCCAAAATTTTTGCACCTGTCCATGGAACAGATAACAGCGATTGGATCAGTACAGAGAGACTAGGTCTCTCTCTCACCCTAGATTGCACTGAGCTAGTCCCCTGAGGATCACGATAGGTTTCCAGGTAAGGCTAGGTTGAGTAGTGAAGCCTTTTGGGAGAGGGAGGGACTGGGCAGAAGTGGACTTGAAAAGGATCCTGCTATTCAAGGTCATGAGGTGAAGATGGAATCAATGCACTTACAGGGTGTTTTAGGCAAAAAGGAGCTGGGACCTGGGAACTGTCCTCTGTGCTTGTTCTGTTGGGTCCCTACATCTGGATTGATTTTTATGGGAAGGCATCCGCACACAACTTGTTAGAATTTAGGGAGAAGTAAACTATTGACAGTGGCAAAGCCCCTTGATATGTTTTGAGTGAACTTGATGACAGAGGTGATGATTGGGGGAGGGGGACTAGGTATGTAGTACTAGGCACAGTGCTTAGCTCTCGCATGTACTTTTTAATTACATTTTACAATAACCATATGTTTTATTATTACTTTACTCCTTTCCAATAAGAAATTGAGGCTCGGCAACATTGAGTTGCCCAGTGTTGTAGAACTAGGGAATGGGGACTAGGGGTTTGAATTGGGAGTTGGTGGGATTCTTGAACCCATGATCTTGCCACTTTCTCCAGCGTTTGCCAAATTTCATTCATTCATGCATTGTCTCCAGGAGTTTACCATAGCTATGTTAAGTCTCACTTACTCTATTGTAGGTTGTTTTTTTTGTGTGTTTTTTTTTTAAAGTAACAAACACCTTTTCAAAGACATCATCTTTTAAGAGGAAACTATATCATAGTCATATTGGAAAGCCAACTCACTTATTAGGAATAGGAGATAATTATAAAGATGCATTTACTCCTATTGAACCCTCAAATTCAGGATAATTATCTGGGGATTGTGTGTGTGTGTGTGTGTGTGTGTGTGTGTGTGTGTGTGTGTTGAAACATGGGGATAATGTGGAGGAGGTGGGTAGATGACACAGTATTGGTGATATTCTGGTTTGGGGTTCAGTAATAGGTTCATGGGTGCCAATTTGACTTTAGACTTTATCACCTACATACATGATGCATAATTTTTATAGAAGATAATTAAACATAACCATTAACATAATGATTACTTGGGGAATACTTCACTGCACTGTTCTGATTTAGCGTGGTGCCTGTGTGAAGTAGGCACATAAGAACAAATGGCTGATTGACAAGACCCTAGGTGATAATTTAAAGCAAAGATGATTGTTGTTATACAAGTAAGACTGAGGCATATCCCCCCTATTTTCTCCCGCTTCCACTCTCACTTCCAATACAGGTTTTCTCTGCTCTCTGAATTGGAGTGTTCCTATGAAAGCTTTCCTAAGCTAAAATGGCATAAAGCAAAAAAAAGCAATTACCATTCATTTATATGGAAAAATTTTTGAACATCATCAGACCCCCAAAATAACCTACTAAATCATACCAAATAACACATA
>NW_006293776.1:2402173-2418997 GCF_000327345.1 Myotis davidii | reverse complement strand
ATGCACAGAATAAATGGAGATAAAGCATAGATGCTCATAGACACAGTTCAGAGCTCGGGCAGTCCATGCTGGGATGCTGAGTGTGGTTCCTGGGAAAGGAGCGTGGGGGTACCACTCATCGCCACTCGGGGTGCTGCTGCCTCTATAAGGGCTCCCTGAAAAGAAAATGCTAGTTTTCTTTTGGACTTTTTTTTTCATAAAAGCAAAAATCCTCTTTTGATTTCTTCCTGTTAGTAAAAACAGGTACTAATGAAGGTCTTTTGTAAAAGCAAAGTGGTGTAACATGAACTTTGAAAAGCCGGGGATTCCTGGATTGAGACTAAAATAATAGCATGGGCTGCCGCGGCGCTTCTGACTGTGGTTATGGGAGAGCTGGCACTTCTCAACATCACCTTGTCTTACACATCGAGTGCTCCGGATGGGACAAAGAGTGCTGTCATGACGTGTTCAAATGCTTTGGCTTTTACCGAGTGGTAAGGGAGAATTTTCAGACCTGGGAAGCCCGTATTTAAGTTAAGGCAGTGCCTGGGTCAACTGTTAACAGCATTCAACTGGTGAGGCTGGGAAATGAAGCCATTGGCGATTTTAACTGGAGTTCACATAGTCTCTTGTTTTATTTTGCCAAAGCAAGTATTGGGCATGGTGGCTTTATTCCTGGAAATGAGGATTTGAACTGGGTTTCCTGGTACAGAATGCCTTCTTTGATCTCCTGCAGTGAAAACCCCGTGTTTCTTTCTGCGGCCAGTTCCAGCGCTCGGAAGGACCAAGTGGAAGGTTTACCTCTTCTTGTTAGCAGTTGGCCATGGACCGCTTTCGCTTGCCATGCTCGTTTAAGAATCAGAAGTTCCAAACCAGGATCTGGCTGTTGGAAAGGGCATTCCAATTAAAGACGCCTTTTGAAAGAGCTTCATCAAGTTGTTGTGCTTGGCACTCCGTGGCCTTTGGTTCAGATGGGATGTAGTTTTGCTTGAACTTACGCTCTCAAAATTAATAAGAGACCCAGCGGCTTCCTTTTCACAGTTAAAACAAATACCTCCCTGCCCCCAGTGCTCAAACCGACGGCACCGCTGAATAGTATTCCTGTGTTCTTATATGCATTTCTGGAAATCCGAGCTTGTTTGTACGTCGGAAGCCTCTTCTGGGACCCAGGAGAACTTTGTTTTCCAGAGACACCACCACTCAGTTGTTTGATTTTGGGGTTTTCGTCTCTGACCAACATTCCACTCTGCCCATTATGGTTGCTTCATTGTTTGCTCTGGGTATTTGGCTTTTATTTCTGTGACTGGGAGAGTGACTTTACATTTTAGTCTTTCCAATTTGTGAGAAGGTTGCTTTTTTGGAGGATGGGGCCAGGTCAGGGGTCCCATTTAGCACAGGCCCTGACGTGTCTCCGATGGTTTAGTTCTCTCGTCACCAGCCAGGCTCAGCTTGGAGTTGCTGTTCCTCTGCATTGCCCTTCCCCCCACTTTTGGGGAGAGCCCGATTCTTCAGGGCTCAGAATAATCTCATTGCAAGCAAGCATGCTGCCCGGATTTTGCCTTTTGACATTTTTTTTTCCTAGCGTTTTATCATCTTCACGGCTTATTCTGGGACAGGATTGATCTCTTTGAGGGCAAGGACTTCAAGTTATTTATTCCTCCATTTATTTGTTCCACGCAATTCATTCCCCTTCACCAATTTAAAACCTTTTAAATTCTCGCACTGGGCTCCTTGAGGGCAAGGACTGTGTCTTATTCATCTTTTGTCTATCTCTTGCACCTAACACAACGTCTGGCCTAGACCACGCAGCCAATAAATCGTTTTTTAATTGTGGGGAGAATGAATGGATGGTTGCATGTTAGGGGAGCATAGGAACCCAGTCCTCTAGGGAATCCGTCTCAGAGAAGATGATACCAGACACAGTGGTCCTTAGGAATGAGTGTAGGAAGCAGGGACAGAAGACATTCTAGGTAGAAGGAACTGTTTTTTTATACAGCCCTTTTAAAACAAAACATTGTAGCTTATACTTGGTGAATTCAACAAAGATCTATATGTATGTGTTTCCTTTTCTGATTGTATTTGGATTTAAGGGGGATACCTCCTGTCTTAGGAAGAATACCTCAGCTAATGTTTTATGTCCCGCCGAGCAAGCCACCGATGTGTATGGCTGGGACCGACACACTTGGTGCATGACTCCCTTTCACTGACTTCCTCCTGTTGTGCTGTTCTCACACCGTTGACAGTGAAGACAGTGAAGTAGACAGAGCTCATGTGAGGGGTGGAATGTGGGCAACCTCTCTGGAAATGATTGAGAACCAAAGTGAACTCCTCTTTTGATAGGTTTTAAGGGCTAATTTGGGTGGGCATGCAACCAAGATCTTGAATACTGGGTGGCCGGGAGACTTGGTCATCTGTGAAAGCAGGATGGGCCTTTGCTAGCCACCGTGCAGCATGGATGCCAGTGAAAATAAGATTGCTCTAGTTTTTGCTCCTTTTTTAGCCAATTATGGAACATTTACTGATCCAAGTTCTAAAAAGTAACCTTGACTTTGATGAGAAATGCACTGTGAAGGTATTAAGGAAGGTAGGAGTGATCTTGGACAAAACTGGATATTAGATATGGGATGATACTTGGCGATTAGAGAGAGGGTACTGAGAAAAATGTGCAATAAAAAGAACTTGAGAAAAAGCATTTTTGGTGTACAGGGGCCAGAGTGAGTATGTGTGTGTGTGTGTGTATGTGTGTGTGTGTGTGTGTGTTTGTGTGTGTGTGTGTGTGTGTATAATGATATTTTTATTGATTTCAGCAAAGAAGGGAGAGGGAGAAAGAGAGAGAGAAACATTAATGATGAGAGAAAACCATTATCATTGATCTGCTGCCTCATGCACACCCCGCACTGGGGATCATGCCCGCAACTTGGGCATGTGCCCTGACGGGGAACCAAACCCTGACCTCCTGGTTCATAGGTCTACGCTCAACCACTGGGCATACCAGCTGGGCATGAGGAGATATTTTAAACCAAGTTCTGCATCCACCACTATTGGAGCTATGACTGAATGCAGTTCCACTCTGGGTGAAAATACAATGTACTTGTCACTCTCCGTAAGTGGTATGTGAATGCTTCTTAGGAGATGCCACCCGAAAGCTGGAGCTTTTGTACTTGTAACTTGATGGTGGGGACTTGTACAAAATAGAAATAATATGTAGGAAGAAAAAGTGGGTGGTTTTCTAGAGTTACCCCCTACCTTCCTTTTTGGGAATAAGGCAAATGGTAAGGGACTAGTGTGCCAAACGGAATTTTTTTTTATCCACTTTTGAACTTAAAGAACTGAACCGTTGTGCACAACAGGTGGCAAGAACAACTATTCTCTGACTTTATGAGTATGGCCTAGTAAAAAATGGAAAAGCTCAGTCTCAGATTATATAAACATGAATGTTCAATTTCAGTGTTTTGAAAACATTTTTGACTCTCAGCAATTCATTTTTCATCATGACTGAGTACACACATACATACATATTAAAAATAAAGCAGAATTGCAATTTTAATAATGCAGTACTTCCCAATTTCTACTCAATTTTTTATTAAAAAATTTTTGGTCTCTGTCTACTAAATTGATTTTACAACTAGTTAATGGGTTCTAACCAGCAGTTTGAACCCCTCTCCCCAAAACAAAACAAAACTATTCTAGGTATTGTGGAAATCAGCCTTAATTTTTTTTTATTGAACAGTTGCTAATCTGGGTGAGAATTTTGTTTTTCTTTTTGTATGAGTCTCAGTCGTTCTACAGAAGGTCCACACCCCAGTGCTCCCCCACCACCTCCTCACCCCATTGTTCTTTTCTCTGTGTAGGGGTCTCTGCTTGTTTCTATAAATCAGATTAAAGTGACTAATATGTGCTTTGGACCAGCTCCAAGAGTTCATTCTCATCTTGATCCCAATCAGCATCAAAGATGGGGCTAATTAATTTAAGCTGGTGTTTATTTAGATGATATTTTAATGGGATGGCGGCTTTCAGTAATGCGGGGGCAGCGGGAGTGCCTGTACAGGTCAGGTGCACCGAAAGGACAGCAGAGAAGTGGCGAAGATGACCCCAGACACCCATCGTTCAGAAAGGCAAACAGCTCTTTGCATTGAAAGATGTAACTAAAAGTTTAGTTGGTGGCAGCAGTCATCATCGTCATGGTCCTTATTAAGGTTTCCCTGCCTTGCCACTGCCCCTTCATCTTTTCCCCTCTTTGTCCTTCCTGTCTTAAGCATTTATCAAGTTGAGTAAAACTGAGTCGAACTTCAGATACACTTGAGTAAGAGATCGAAGGATCACACAGCTATGTGTGGCAGGATGCTGAGTACCTTGGTCACAAGATACAGAGATAAAGATCAACCAACACCTTTGAGGAAGTGGCTGTCTGGCCGGCCTCGGAAAGATACCATTTTGATGTTATCGTTTTGAGAGTTATCTCTATGTGTGTAGGTTGCGGAATAGGCAACATTCCAAAACAAGGGAATGGGGCAAGTAAGCGTGAGTAGTTGGCTTTTGTATAGGAGCCAAGTTGTACAAAACACAGTTGCACATACTTTTAATCAGTAGAATCAGACACAGTGCCTTGAGGTGCAGCTTCTTGGAAAGACATCAAGACTTGAGACAACTGGAAGGAACAGCGGATTGATGTCTCTGATTTGCACTAATTCCAGGGGCCAAGTATACTGAGTAGGGTGACCAATACTTTTTAAGTCAGTAGGTTGCACATCCTTCCCACCTTCTCCACCCCACCCCCAAACATAGATGGTAACTCCTGGAAGTTCTTTGTGATGTGACAAGACTGTATAGAGTACCTTAAAGGGAGCACTGTAAAAGAAAGCTTA
Organism: Myotis davidii; assembly: GCF_000327345.1. NCBI lineage: Eukaryota > Metazoa > Chordata > Mammalia > Chiroptera > Vespertilionidae > Myotis > Myotis davidii. The sequence continues at coordinate 2,414,153 of NW_006293776.1, read as the reverse complement.
GCAGTGGAGATTTAGAGCCAAATTATGGTTGATTTTGAATGCTAGGCTAATGTTTTTAGACTTGATTCTAAAACTAGCACCAATAATAATACATAATACATCTGAAGGAGGCTCTGGTCAGGCCCCTTAAATTCTCCTTTGAATGCTCACACCCACTCCTTGAGGCACCTACTCTTTTTATGCCTATTTTACAGGAGAAACGGAGACTCAGAAGGGTGATGGGAAATGTTGAAGGTCACATGTCTGAACTTATAACCCAGGCCGTACATTCCCAAGTCATCATGCTCTATAGCTGGTGGTGCCGGGGCTGACTATACCTCATAGCTGTGTCCTGTTTGATAACGCATTTAAAACTTTTATTTTTGAAATGGTTCCCAACATTTGAATGTGGGGAAGTTTCCCACTAAAAGTCCAAATTTCCACCTGCTCCTGCAAAGTTGAAAGCTCTGGCAGCACCAGGCCCGTATTCCTGCAGAAACCTGCCGAAGATCCTTGTAATTATGTCTGTCTGAGGAGACATGTATGCTGTGTTCACCACAGCCCCAGCTCATTCCTGTTTTCTCCCAGACACGGAGGCCCCAGCATCACAAACAACCCTATCCCCCTCCCTCCCTCCCTGCTTCCCTCCCTTCCTTCTTTCCTAGCCTGCCTTACTCCTGCGTGCTAACTGCGTTGTCCCTATAGGCATATGAGTTTGAGACCCCGGTTTGATAGCCTTCTGTTGGTCACAGATGAATTAGTCTAGTGGAGAGTGTGGATGCCCAGGAGCTAAAGGTACAAGAGAGTGGGTAGAATCAGGGTTTTGGCCTTGGGCTGCGGAAGCCATAGGGTGAATAAATCATTTTTTGTTGTTGTTGTTGTTGTTGCAAAGAGAGGGAAGGATGGGTGGGGAGCAAACGTATCTGACTTTGGAACCTGGATGATTGGGAGAATGGTATTGATCTTAAAAAACAAAACAAAAAAAACAAAACAAAACCAGTAGGTTGTTAGGAGGAGTTGGTTTGGGATAGGGCATGGTGTTGAGTTTGAGCTTCTGGTGGAACGAGTACAAAGAAAAGGGCTTGTTGAGTCTAGTGAGGCGTGGAAAATGTGGCATGGGAGCCCTGGTGGATAAGGATGGGAGCTGTGGCTTTGTATTAGCAGTTAGTTTTGTGAGAGAGGATGCAAAAAAAGGGCCATACTGGGGCATCGGATCTAGGGGAGAGGCCCCTTTTGGAAATGGGAAGAAGTGGGCTAAAGTTTGAATGATAAAATGAACCAGCTACAAACAGTTCAAAGTCTCTTATTGACTTTTTTGGGTCAAGTGCCCTATCTTGCAAATAATCAAATGTTTATCCGAATAAAGGAGTGCAATAACAGTCTGCGACATTTGAACATGGGAACTGATAAACATCTGCTACAGAATCAAAGACAGGTCTACTGTTTGATGGGTGACATCTGTACCTTATGCTTATGCCTATTCCGCAGAGCCTTACCTATTTAGGTGAAAGGGATTCTAACAATGATTTTTTTGTGTCACAGGTGCTAGACAAAGTGGTTGCTGGAGCCCGGAGATGGGGAATGACTGCCTGGCATTTATTCTTGCCTTTAGCCAGTTTAGAATGGAATGTCCTTTTAAACGTCAGATGATTTTCTTCTTTATCTCGGAGTGTTTATTTGGGATTCTCTCCAACTCATTGTTACTTAATCAGTGAGGTCCACCCCAGTTGCTCCCCTTCTCCCACTTGGTTCTGTTTTGATCCTTAAAGGGCTTATTGTTTTAGGCCATTCTCAGCACAGGTGGAGTGAATCCTTCTCAGATGTGGGTATTGAGCATGGAAATCTTCCAGGAGGGCATTTCATTTGTTCTCAGGGACATTTTTTGTCTTGAATGTTGGTCTTTTTGGGCCACACACCTTTTTTTTTTCCCTGTTAATGCTCACCCAAGGATATTTTCCCCATTGATTTTTAGAGAGAGTGGAAGGAAGGTAGGGGCGCCGATACACACACACACACACACACACACACACACATCGATTGGTTGCCTCCCACACGCACCCCAGCTGAGGCCGGAGATCGAACCTACAACTCAGGTACGTGCCCTAGACTGGAAATTGAACCCACGACCCTTCTGTGCGTGGGCCAATGCTTTAACCACTTAGATACTGGCCACGGCCATACAACTTTTTTTTAAAAGAAAAATTCAAATTGGTGGTTTTATTTCTAATTCATAGATAGCTTTATTTCATCACATGTGCATGCTAACATGGGTTTCTGTGATTTTTTTCCTTCAAATCATATATTTTTATTCATTGTGATATTTTACATTTTAGGAAAGATATTTATGTTATGTTACATGTGCTCAATAAGAGATTTAAAAGATAGGAAAAGTATATAGTGACAGGTAACTTTTGTCCTCCAGTCTTTTCCTTTGCCTTCCTGGAGAAAAACCATTACTAAAATTAATATAGTTTTCCTGTGGTGCTCTCTACATTTGCAAACATATACTAATGTATTTTTCCTATACATATTGTACCCATTTCAGTTCTGTACCTGGCTGTCTTCACTTAACAATGTATCTGGGAAATTTTTTCCTATCAGTATAAACATTTCCTTTATTCTTTTAAAAGGGACTCCATTGTGTGAATGTATCACAATTTATTTAACTAGTCTTTTACTTGCTATTTTAGGTAATATTATGTTACAATGTTGCAGTGACTGTTCTTACATGCACTACTCCACCTTCTTACTGATTTCTATATTGATGTAGATGTGGATCTACCTGTCTTTCTCTTGCATATCTTGGGGTAAATATCAAGAATTGACATTGCTGAAGCAAAGGCCATTTACATTTTTCATTACAGTACAGGTTGTGCTATGACTAGGGGTTTGGAGTTGTATTAGTGAAGCCGTGTGGCCTGATGGAAATGGGAAAGCAATACGACTCAGCCACTAGTTTGATCTCTGGTGTAAACCAGGTTTGTGGCCCAGGAAAGTCACGTTCTTAAACTCTTTATTTGTTATCTTTTTCTTATCTGTCAAGAAGGGCATAGGCTCAGCTATTTCTGAAGTTTGAGAATTTGTTGGTTCACTTTCAATCTCCCTTCTTGTTGGTCCTTCCAGTAAATGGAGCTTGATGGTTTTTTTTCCCTTGTGAAAGTTTTGAGTCTGCGAAGAGCCCTGGGCTTCAGAAGCCTTGCTAACCACAGCTTTACTTTGATTGTTTTAAAGCACTCTGTCTGGTTTGTGCTTTGAGTTAAAAGCAGACCTTATATGGCTGATTATCTTTTTTCCTTTTTTTTTTTAATACAGTGAGTTGTAAGTGGGCCAAGAAACTCATATTGTCAGCATTTTATTATTGATCAAGAATAGAGGCAATGGATTTTTAGACTTAGAGAAAAATTTTATTTTTATAATAGCCCCCCCCCCCAAAAAAAGCAATAGGCAAATGATAGACAGCCTTTAAGAAACAGCAACATTTTATTTATGACTTTGGAGCAGACCAGAGCAGTCAGCTTTTGATCTTTCACAGTATTTTGTAATATGAAGAGGGCAAATGGGGATTATTGGAAAATCTGAGGTATTTACCTGGTATGGTTTAATAAGATGGTTGGCGTTTCTGGCAGTTACCAAATTAGATGTACTTAAATATTCAAACCCAAGTAAAGAAAATTTAATGTAGCATTCATGTTTATTCCCTGTACTGCATTTTTTTTTCTTTAGAATTGGCCCCTCAAAATTAAGTAATGTCCTGGATATTTTCATTTGAAAGACTTGGAAATTTGGGGCTGCTAATGTAAATGTAATTTTCCTGAAAATATTTTGAGTTCTTGGTTACTCATTTAGAAAAAAATCACTTAAGTTCTTTAAGTATACAAATTTATTCATCTAGCTGTAGAGTAGCAAAGAAAAATGGAAACAATTTTTCTACAGTAACCTACATATATAACTTATGTTATATATTTATAACATGTAACATTATGTAATTACTAAAATATTATTCTACATGAATTTTCAGGGACAGATCTTACCTTAAAATTACCTTCGCAAAGAGGATTTTGTTGGCGTTTTTATCTAGTTTGATTCTTTTTTTTGTATATTTATCTTGCATATACCAGTACTTCTATATATGCTGGCAGTATATCTGTAGATAAATACCAAGACCAGGGACTATGTTTGTTTGTTTGTTTGTGTGTGTGTGTGTGTGTGTGTGTGTGTCTCCTGTGCGTTGTATATACTACGTTAGGCATGCAGACATTTTTGAAATGAATGAATGATGATGGGAAGTATACAAGACAACGTTCCGTAGAAAAAGCAGGACACTCAAACAGTACAACTTCATATACATAAGTTATGTATAGTTTCATAGTACAATTCCATAAACATAAACAGACATAAAACATAGTATAAGTCCAGATTTGTAGTTATTTGCATATGGATATAGAGGGGAGGAAAAAGACCGATAGGAAAGAATACCAACATATTAACAGCGATCACCTCTGGGCTGTGAGTCGTACATAATTTGGAAGAGAAATGTTTAAATACAAAGGAGTGAAGTAAATATTGGAAGATTATGTCACCTCGGTAATGTATTTTGCCCTTTCAGTATTAAAGGTGGTCACCTTACCTAAAATGATGTATTACAGTATCATGCCCTTTTCTCCTCCTGCGTAAAATGTACTGTATCTCTGTAGTGTGACAGGTTTTATATCTGCTTTAGAATTAAATTATGATCTGTGAGTTGCACTTTTAAGAAACTGGTTTTAATTTCACATCAGTTGGAGTTAAAGGGTAGTGAAAGTATATTAGATCTAGTACAAGTGTCTAATTATAATTATTGACACATTTTCAAATGCTCTTTTGAGTGTGATGCATTGCCTATGATTTTGACAGCTGTGACTACATTAAACCTGCTGGAGTACTCTTTTCACAAAGGTTTGTTTAAACTTAAAATTGCCAGAAGGATTCTCTACAAAGTAGACGAACACAGGTTTAGAGGTCAAATGGTGTTTGATTTCCCACTGTGCTTGGTGATTTTAGTCTGTTAAATGTTAATCAGAAGATTATCTGGGTTTCGTTTTCATTGCAAGAAACCAGGGACATTTTATTTTTTGTGTGTAAATAACAGATGATGCTAATCCCTTCTGATCTGAACTCTGCAATGTGAACATAGATTCTACTTATGACTCTGGTTGAAGTCCCCAACCACAGAACTTCAATCAGCAGATTTGATTCTGCAGAACAGCCTTATTTTTGAAAAGTCTTTCCTATGCCAAGTCCATACGTTACCTCCTTTGCGTGGCCACGGCCTCCTTTGATGTAGATTTGCTGAGTAGTTACAGTGTGCCAGGCACTGGGCACAGGATGGCTGTCAGACAGCTGCCTAGGGAGAGGCAGAGAAATAAGCAATCAAGCTGCAACAGAGCAGAGCAGCAAAACAGAGCTCTAAACAAAAAACAGAGCTGCCACCTTCTCTGGGGAATGATGCTCTTGACCACCTGGAAGGGTAAGTTGGAAGTTATCCGCTGGGAAAAGCACCTTTGAGGCACAGTGGCTTACAGGAAAGATAGCATCCTTTATTTAATTTATTTTTTAAAGGAAAACCACAACGTACCACTAATCTTCATTCTAGGATATTTTGGAGTTAAAGGGTAGTGAAAGTATATGATGTTTAGCACAAGTGTCCAATTATAATTATTGACACATTTTCAAATACACAAAATGTATGTACCTTGATTTTTAGACAGAGTGGAAAGGAGGAGAGACACACAGAGAAACATCAATGTGAGAGAGACACATCCATTGGTTGCCTCCCGCATAGGGATTGAGCCTGCAACCGAGGTATGTGCCCTTACCCGGAATTGAACCCAGGACCCTTCGGTCCTCAGGCTGACATTCTATCCACTGAGCCATACCAGCTAGGGCAAGACAGCGTCCTTTGGAATTGAACATGACCAGAGCCCTGCTACTCAAAAGTGTGATCCTGGATCCCCAGTGACAGCATCATTTGGGAGCAAGCATCACGAGAAATGGCAGGTCTCAGGTCTACCCCAGTCCTGAATCAGAGCCAGTATTGCAGCACTCTCCCCCGGCGATTGAAATGCTTCTACAAGTTTGAGAAACATTGGACTGAAGCACAAGAAGGGACAAAAGATAGGAGAGCTGGGAAAGTGGGCGGGCCTCCTGCTAAGGAGTCGGGTCCATTTTAAAGCATAGGATTTGATAATGAAGAAGTAACATGATCAGATGTATATTTTCCTGAAATTTTCTAAAAGTATGGGAAGGCTACACTTACAAGAAATTTCTCAAAATCTAAATAATTAAGTGTTTCACAAAAAGTCCGGCTTCAAATATTTTGAGGATTGCAGGACAGTCCATCCTTCTCTCAGACAGTGTAAAAGACCATAGTGTATTGGACGTTCTGAGAAGCGGGCATTGAGGAAAACCATTAACGTAATCATTTATCCTGGGATATCCCTGGGGTCTCTCAAGTTCATTCCATAGTGGAACCATTTGTAGCCACACAGCTGTTAATGCCCTGGGGAGCGTGGATAGCATTTTGCTGAACACATTTTGGAAATGCTGGCACTCATGTCTGAACTTCCGACACTGTCTTCTCTGAGTAGGGTGACCAGCTGCCCCATTTGCCTGGGACGGAGAGGTATCTCAGGATGACAGACTTTCAGTGCTAATGTCCTGGGCAGACCAGGGTGACTGGGGCACCCTTTCTGCTCACCATACATATAACTGTGTATTTACTTTCTTTAGAAGGGCTCAGCCTTTTCCCTTACATGCCCGTCTCAGGTTTATTCTAATGTCCGCACTTTGGAAGCACGTGGGCAGTTTACAGAGCTGAGGCCCATCCCCACCCCATGAGGCTCTGATTTAGTTGGTCTGGGATGTCCCCTAGGTGGTGGCATGTTTAAAGGTCCCCAGGTTATTCTAACGCGCGTGAAATTTTTTCCAATGCAGCCTCAATGTGCACCTTGCGAATTTATTTTAATATACATCAGAAGAAAGCATTAATCATTGAAAGGAAAAGAAAACATTTTACAACCACGTAACATCACCTTGGGGGATCATCAGTAGTACGTGCTCCACACTTTGAAAAACACTCATGGAGAGGCCGGGGGAGCAACATTTTGGCCAAGGAATAGTGAGAAATGTGGCTGGAGAGGCTGGTGGAAGTTTCAGAGTTGTGGTAACTGATCTGAGCTGGGGTGGCAGGAGGAGAATTGAGCGATGGATGGTGATCACATGACAGAAGAAGGAGGAGTGGTGAATGCAGGGAAGTGAGGGGCTCAATTTGACAAGTCCTGTTTGCGGGGCTGTGGGATGTCCAGGTAGAGCCGTGTAACGGGTCATCAGAAGAAGCGTTACAGCTCAGAAGAAAGGGCTGGAGACTGACGAGAGTCACTCCAAGTTGTGGCAGTGAAGTGCAGGGTGGGGATTGGATTGCCTCGGAGAAGGGGGAGAAGGGGATCCGCCCCTGGGTCCACAGGATGAGTGCAGGCAGAAGCCCCCTAAGAGAAGAGTGGGAGCAGCCCTAGGAGTAGGAGGGATGCTAAAGAGACTATGTCTTCCTTCACTCACCCAGAGAAAGGGAAAGCTGTTCTATGGTCGTCCGTGAACCAAGTAGACAAGCTCTAGTCTAGAGGGCAGTTTGTTTGGGTAACTTAGGCTGTCATTAGTCATGTTTGCGTAAGTTTAGCAGGAGGGAGGAAACAAGGTTATAGTGGGTCGAAGAAGGAGGTGGCTAGAGCAGTGACTCTTGCTTAGAAAGTTTTAACTGAAGAAAAAGCCTGGGATAGTGTGGGACCTTAGGGAATAAGGTTTGGAGAGTAGTCATCTTTTGGTTACTCGTGGAAATTATTTCAACAAGGAATAAACATTACCATCCGTAGTCATATATTCACAGAAAAATTGCCAGAGTCCTATGGGGCTCCATAAAATTGCTTTCCTTTCAAATCATAGCCATTCACCTTTTGTCCCCTTTTCCCCTTATTATTCCCTGGACACAACAGTGTCACGTTCTGAATTTATATGTTTATAAATGTCATTAAAAATTTTTTTTAATGGCGATAAGTCAGCATGTGATTCAGTATTCAACATTTGTTCTTATGCAGCTCACCTTTGTGGTAGGCTTTGCAGTTTTCCAGAGCAACTCCAAATCCTTATGTGAGCCTCTTAACCTTTTACAGTAGACAGGGCTGAAAATAGTATTATTCCATTTTACAGAAAGAAAAAAAAAGAGGAAAAACCTTGTCATTTAAATATATGCAGAAGGCCTTGCCTATGATGAATGACTTAGTGATGGATCCAGCGTGGAATCCTTTGTTTGTTTGTGAATAGTACTTCCCTTATATGTACTTCCCTTATATTTGGGGAGGGTGTGGGTGGACAGCATGTCCTTCTGCGTCCCCCACCGCCCCAATTAGTTTTCAATTGCTTGAGGGCTGAGACCAAGTGTTCATGGTGGAGTTGTTTCTTGACTCCTTTACTCACTGCTATGTGGAGGCCTTGGGAGGTGGTGGTGGGCAGGAGGGTCCATTGGCCCAGGCTTCCCACTCGCCAGGGGCTTCCCATGGGTCTTGCCATTACTTGTGAATGTTAAGGCCTAGAAATACACCAACAGGGCCGAAAGAAGGCGGATCATACAACTATGAACTTGTGTCTCATTATTGGACCATATAACTATCTTGAGTCTAGCCTAATCATATTGCCTGTTACATTCACAGATATTTGAAACATACACAGTTTTTGTCGCTCTGTTTTGGCATTTCGCCTGATCACCCGTAACTGCTCACCTGCCTGCCTCGTTGCCCCTAACCACGCTGCCTGCTTGCCTGATCACCCTAACCATTCGCCTGCCTGCCTGATCGCCCCTAACTGCTCCCCCTGCCTGCCTGATCACCCATCACCATTCTGCCTGCCTGCCTCATTGCCCCTAACTGTCTCTGCCTTGGCCCCCGCCATGGTGGCTTCATCTAGAAGGACGTCTAGAAGGTCGTTCGGCTGTCTGGTCTAATTAGCATATTACTCTTTTATTATTATAGACTAGAGGCCTGGTGCATGGATTCATGCACCAGTGGGGTCCCTCGCCCTGGCCTGCGTCCTCTCACAATCCGGGACCTCTCAGGGGATGTCGGATAGCCGGTTTTGGCCTGATCCCCTCAGGCCCAATCCAGACAGGAGGGAGCCGGATCCCCACAGGCCCAATCCAGACGGAGGGAGCCCAATCCTGTGCGTTGAGCATCTGTCCCCTGGGTGGTCAGTGTACATCATAGTGACCGATTGTTCGGTTGCTTAGGCTTTTATATATAGAGATACCAGATGGCATCTACCAGGAAAGAGTCTCAGACCCCTCTGGACTCACAGGGGCCCTCCTTGGTGACTGAGACACTGGTGCGTGTGTGCAGGGATGTGAAGCTGAGTCCGCGCCTCTCACGGAGCTCACAGTCCAGTAAAGCTGATGTTGTTTCTACATGGCACATAATGGACACGCAGTAAATACTTCTTATTTCGAATCAAGGGAAATGTTATTTGGGGTTACATATTCTCCTTATTATCCTAGTGGACCACTGTCGATTTTAAAAAAAACCACGATCTTTCCTGTGAATCATTGAAGATACGGTGTTAGGATATGGGGAAGGAGAATGATGAAAGAGAATAAAGAAATGGAATCAGCAAGTTTTAGGACAGGAGACCGAGAGGTTTTGAGTGAGCGTGAAAAGTTGAAAGCAGGAGGGAGGCCCTCGGGGGAAACTGGAAAGATATGGAGACACTTTTAACAGAGCACAGAGAGGAGATGAGGACAACACAGAAGTCATTCAAATCTGGTGCTGTATTAGAGGGGAAAACAGAGGGCTTCTTCAACCTTAATTATAGCCACAGGGCAAAAGCACGTTACAGCACTCTTTTCTTCCTGTTCTTAGGGCTGGTGGTATGTCATCGCTTTTGTAGAGTCATATCTAAGAATCTGTGCTTCAGCCTACATGAAAACTTACTGTTTTTTAGGGTGCGGTGAGTTGAGGAAGAGGAATGAAAATTTGACTCCCTTTCTTGTATTTACATTAAAATGTCAAGCCACTTTCTCATTATGAAGCAAGGAACTTTTTAGTCATTGGGATTTAGGCAGATGAGTTAATGTTTGGTCATCACAAAATGTACCATTAGGAGCTTGTTTCTCTTGAGAGGAGAGAAAGGCAAAATATGAGTCAGACAGAGCATAAAGTCATTTCCCTGCACTTAATTCAGCCACCCTCCTGCCGAAGGCCCGTCAGCTCACAAGGGTAAGTGGGATGGTAATGACCGCTGGCTTTCACAGCGGGGACTGTACAGCTTCTAAAGCCTTTCCCCAAGGCCACCCAGAGTTTTGCTCTGACTCTTGTATATAAAGTTGGTGCTTCTGATGAGCGGGCACAGGTTAGAGCTGTTTTTCTGGGGAAGGGGCTTTAGTCAGTTTGCAGCCATCTGCGAGCTGAATGGGTCAGAGTTTTCTTTTGTGAGGGGGGTGCCAAAGTTGGACACTGGCATTTATGAAGCCCGTTAGAAGGCTTCATAACATTGGGCAGGTGTAAAGCTTGTTGTATGGATAAACACTGTGCTGTGCATTTTGTATTTGCCAGTTCGGTGGCAAAGTGCCACCCTTCTCTTCCTTTCTCTTTGCTCTTGATCTTCCAGCTCTTTCTACATTGTGTTCCATTTTCCTGGCATGGAGGTAAGTGTCAAAATGTGGTGCAGATTTCTAACTAACTAGAAGTGTCTAAGGGAGATGGATGTGAAATGCGAGGAATAAAAAAATGCTTCCATCTTCTTTTTCTTTCTTCAAACTCCTCTGTGGTCTATTTGATTCATGCTTTTACCCATTTCTTTTATTTTTATTACCAATGCTGTTTTAGGCCCTGTGCTGATAGGTGATGGCGAAACAGGGACCAAAGGTGCTATTGCTAGCGTCAAGGAGAATTCACACTTGGTGAGGGAAACACGTGAATCAGCGGTTACAGTATAGCTCACCACATGCTATCACCACGGCCTGTGGCAGGTGCAGCCGTGAGGTCAGAGGAGGAACACCTAACCTGGTGTGGTGGGGAGGATGTAGGGAAGGTTCTGACCTAAGGAGGTACTAAATGCACACTTTACGATTCACTGCATATTATCCTGGCAATGTGGGGGCAGGGTATTCTAGCATAGGGAACATTTGGTGTAAAGGTCAAAGGCACGTAGTTTGTTTGTTTGTTTGTTTATTTATTTATTTTTTATGTTAATCCTCACCAGAGGATATTTTTCCATTGATTTTTAAAGGGAAAATGGAAGAGAGAGGGAAAGACAGAGAGAAACTTTGATGTGAGAGAAACACATCGATTGCTTCCCTCCTACATGAGCCCTGACCAGGGCCCGGGCCGGGAGGAGCCTGCAACCAAGATACGTGCCCTTGACTGGAATCAAACCCTGGACCCTTTGGTCCGCAGGCTGATACTCTCTCCACTGAGCCAAACTGGCTAGGGCTGAAGGCACATAGTTTAGTTTAACTACAGTTTAGGATACGTATGGGGATCAATGTGAAAGGTGGATGAAGGCTACATGATGAAGATACTACCAAACTATGCTAGCCAGTAGGGAAGTGGAGGTAGGAGAAAGATCTGATTGGATTTGGATTTTGAAACAAACGCTGGCAGCAGTTTTTGAGCATGATCTTTAAAGTTTCCTATCTATCCATCTATACCAGGGGTCCTCAAACTACGGCCCGCGTGCCACATGCAAATACAAATATTGTATTTGTTCCCGTTTTGTTTTTTTACTTCAAAATAAGATATGTGCAGCGTGCATAGGAATTTGTTCATAGTTTTTTTTGAAACTATAGTCCGGCCCTCCAACTGTCTGAGGGACAGTGAACTGGCCCCCTGTTTAAAAAGTTTGAGGACCCCTGATATTGAGAATCCATTTGAAAAAATACTTAGTAGCTTAGGTTATTTTCTTTTAAACTCCATTTAAACATGTT
>NW_006293776.1:2393210-2398160 GCF_000327345.1 Myotis davidii | reverse complement strand
TGGGGCCTCAGCTGGGAGTGCTTGAAGGTTGGGGGCTAGAACCATCTGAAGGTTGATTCACTCACATGGCTGGCAGGTGATGCTGGCAGTCGGCTGGGAGCTCAGCTGGGGCTGTCAGCCGGAACACCAACATGTGGTCTCTGCGTAGGCTATTTTGAGCTTCCTCAGAGCATGGCCGCTGAGTTCCAAGGGTAAGTGTCTCAGGAGACTGGAAACAGAAGCGGCTCATTTCTTAAGGCTTGATCCTAGAAACTGTTATGGTGTCACTTCTACCATAATCTTTTGGTCATGCTGTTACAGAGCCCAGACTCAAGAAGAGAGGATATACATCCATCTCAAGGAGGGAAGAGAGACTAATTTTGGGGCCATGTTTTAAGTCTGCCACCGCCTCCTATTCACCAGACTTCCTCTGTACTCAACTGTGTTTGAGTTCCTCTTTCCGTGATCCCCTCCCAGTTCAAATGCCATTTCTCTTCCACACAGCCTTTCTCATAGCTCCTCCACTGGCCCAAACCAATTTCTCCTTCCTCCGTGTTTCCATAGCACTCATCACTATTTATATTCTTCTGTAATTATTTTTCTTTCTTTTTATATGAATAGATTATAAACTCTTTGAAAGTAAGGACCATATCTTGTTTTCCTTTGCATAGCTCATAGCAGATAGGTTCCATGAATTGAACATTCAGTATCTAACTGAGTCTCAAATTTGGGACCCAGATGGGTTGGGACTTGGCAGTGGTTAAGTAGAAATTTTTAATGAGAAAATTAAAAACTTTCCTTTTAATACAGATGGTTTCCAAACTATTTTTATATTGGCTCTCTGTTGTAAAGTAAAATTTCTATATTTTTCTCCCCTCTAGTCATAAAATTAGGAGAGATTAGCCCTTTTAATATTATCAACATCTTCTTCCTGTTCAGTTTATTCTCTATCCATGATTTACTGGGTCAATTTAGTGAGTCATCATCACCATTAGAAGTAAAAGGAAATAAAAGTTGGGAGTGAAAACTCACATATTATGCCTTAGCCACTGTGGCTGAGTTGGTTGAGTGTCGTTCTGTGCACTGAAGGGTCTGGGGTTCAATTACCAGTCAGGGCACATACCCTGGGTGTGGGTTCCAACCCTTAAAAAGTTTGAGGACCCCTGACCTATACTGTGGACTGAGTGGTGTGTGTTCTCCTCACATTCATGTGTTGAAGTACCGTACTATCCCCCAATGGGATGGTATTTGAAGATGAGGTCTCTGGGAGATAATTAAGTTTAGATGAGGTATTGAGCATGGGATCCTCATAATAGGAGTAGGGCCCTTATAAGAAGAGATACCAGAGAGCTTGCCTCTCTCTGCCATGGAAGACACAGCCAGAAGGTGAACCAGGAAGAGAGTCCTTCTCAGGAGCTGAACTGGCCGGCACCTTGGTCTTGGACCTCCCACGTCCCAGCCTCCAGAACTGTGAGAAAATAAATCTCTGTTATTTAAGCCAGTCAGCCTATGCTATTCTGTTAGGGCATTCTGAGCAGACTAAATACAATCTATTTTATTATCTGGGTAATTGTGAAACTAGGAACAGGAAGGATATTACAGTAATTCAAATAAGTAACAATCATTTGGCTGCTGTGGTCTGTTTGGAAAAATATTGGAGCCTGGAACTATTCATTGTAGCTTAAACACTAGTTTTGAGTTATTATTGTTAAAATGTCACTGCTATGATAAGTCTGTGGGAGAACTTTCTCAAACATCTCAACATGCTATTTATTAAAGTAATCTATGAATGCCCAGTCTTTTTATTGTCTTTTATTCTGCATCTTGGTACGGCCGGATTATCATTACCTAATATACCTCAGGGTTAAATCTGTTAGACAGTCCTTCCCTGCTTTGTCTAGTTTTGGCACTATGACATTTTGACTGTTTCAAAGGCATTGACGTTTGTGTGATTTTAAGGGATTCCATGTAAACTGTATTTACTGGGAATTAATACCATTTAGAGGGTCATGGACTTAGGCCAGTGATGGCGAACCTATGACACATGTGTTAGAGGTGACACGCGAATTCATGTTTTTGGTTGATTTTTCTTTGTTAAATGGCATTTAAATATATAAAATAAATATCAAAAATATAAGTCTTCGTTTTACTATGGTTGCAAATATCAAAAAATTTCAATATGTGACACGAGACCAGAGTTAAGTTAGGGTTTTTCAAAATGCTGACACGCTGAGCTCAAAAGGTTCCCCATCACTGAACTAGGCAGACAGTGTTATTTGTCGTAAAATCGGTCCCTATCTTCTGTGTGTTTGCATAATTATTGAAGAGAATACTTTTAAGTACTTGTGTTTGTACACGTGGGGATGTGTCTTCAACATGTTCTCCGGCACTTGCTCTGTGCCAGCATTTTCAGGTCGAGTCTCGTCTCCTTTCCCTAGGCCTTGCTTGCTCCTTATTTTTTCTCTGCCCTTTCCCCTCAACCTTCTCCAATTCACTCTCTTTGTTGTTTTTCCTCTTGAGCTTAGAAACAGGCTTATATCTTCTGTATCATTAAAGCGATGCTTCCTAAGGAAGCGTTCCAAGAAACGAGTCCACGTTCATTGCTACCGCCACCTCTTCAGCCTGTGGTCATCGTTCTTTCTCTGCCCATATCCTTCGAAGTTGCTCCGTTCATGAAATGTTTCTGAGAGATGGGCTGAGACCTGATGCACGCGTCTCAGGGGTGTCCTTGACTTCCATGGGGGTCTCTTCTTAGTGGTAGACTCATAGGGCTGGGGGGAGTTATTTAGTCCCACCATCCAGGGCCTGCAGTTGCCCTGCATTATATGTACCCTCTGAGTGAACCCCTAGGCTTCGTTGAAATTCTGCGAAGTTAGGAGATGCAGTATCTACTAAGACCTCACTCAGGCTTTGGACAACTCTGACTGTTATAAGGTGGTTATTATTTTATTATTTAAAATTTATTTTGTCTGCAATACATGCAACTTCTATTTATCCTTTTTAAAAATATGTTTTTATTGATTTTAGAGAGAGGAAGGAGAGGGAGGGAGGGGGGAGAGTGAGAGCGAGAAAGAGAGAAAGAAAGAAAGAAAGAAAGGAAGGAAGAAAGAAAGAAAGATGTGAGAAACATAGATCAGCTGCCTCCTGCATGCCCCCCACTAGGAATTGATCCCACAGTCCGGGCATGTTCCCTGTCTGGGAATCAAACCTGTGACCTCTCAGTGCATGGAATAAGCTCAACCAACCGAGCTTATCCTTTTTGGTTATAGTTCTTTTTAAGCTACACAGACTAGAGTATGATGCTATATTTATCTGATTTGAACTGTAATAATATACACCCCAATTTTCTGTTATCCAAGCAAAAATCTCTCCAGAGCTTCCAAGTGGTCCTCACCATCCTGCCCACAGTCCCTCGTGCTTCTGTTTCACTGAAAGTCTTAAAATTGGTATCTAGACCTATTGCCATATTCCTGACTGGATTTTTCTCTCCTCTAATTTTTTGACATACAGGCTTGCCAAAGTGCTGCATTTCTGATAGCTACATTGTGATACTTGCTGAGTTGACTACCAACAAAAATCTCAAAGTCTTTATTACAGACGCTGCTGCTAGGTCTCGCTTCCCTTGCTTTCTTCTTGTCTACTTGTGCCCTTGTCTTTTATTCCCTTTACAACATGTAGGACCTTCAATTTAACTTGACTGTTTTTCAGTTTGTCAGGGCTCACCTACACCAATAGCCAGTTGCACACGCTGGGTTCCATTTCCATAACTTTGGGAAGACATGAGTTCTTTACATACAGCGCCCTCTGAGAGCAGTAACTTACAGATACATCTGCTTATCTTTTTTGTCCATCTGGATCTTTCATAAGAGACTTTATCAAATGCCTCACTAAAATCTAGAAGGGTGTGTTTCCTTGAACTTCTAGTTTCCGAAGCTTATTGAAAAAGGATAACATCGATCAGCCGCCTCCCGCACATCCCCCATCGGAGGTGTGCCCATAACCCAGGTACATGCCCTTGACCGGAACCGAACCCGGGACCCTTCAGTCCGCAGGCCGACGCTCTATCCACTGAGCCAAACCGGTTTCGGCGGGATTATTACTTTTTAAATGTTTAAAATCTATTCTCAAAATTTGTCTGGGACTTTGCCCTGTGTCTCTCATCTGTTTTCATTATTTCCTCATTTTTATTTTTCAAAGCATCTATTGATCGCTTAGTCCTTTCAGACTTGGTTCTCTGCCGACTTCGACTTCCTTGTTCCTTTCCCTGGGGACCATTCCCTCCCCCCATCCCCCAATTCTGGGATTTTCTGAGATAGCTTGTTCCTCTCTTATTAGTCTTCCTCCTCTAAGATTCTCCATACCTGAATTGTCCATTATGGTAGCCACTAGTCACAATTTACATAGAGATGTAATTGCCTCTAAGGAATCTACTGACTTCAAATTGAAAGCCAGAGCAGGAATCGCTGACACATGGAGTAGAAGGTTAAGGTTGACTATTCTGGGAATCAAGAGAGGAACACGGAGAAGTAAGTGGTCACGATTTAACTTGCTTGTTGCTGTTGCCAGGTTATACATGATTATTTGTGGCCCTGTCTACTGTTAACAGGGAGTCATTTTACAAATAAGTATTAATAAATTTGTGTGTAGAGTATTTTAAAAATAAAAATCCTATGTTTCGTGTGCCAAGAGATAATAAATAAGCTTTGGAAGCAAAACAAGTCCTTAAGTTTTGACTTGTGATTCTGCAAAGTGATGTTATTTGAATAGAGCTAGGTTATTTGACTACTACACATTAACGTTTATTTTCATTTTCCAGTGTTGGAGTAATTTTTTTGTGCTTCAGTTTTTGTAAGTACTTATACACTTAATGTTTCTTATTTACTAAGCAACCTTTAAAAGGTATTCATAATAGTAAAGAATGAAGAACGTTGGAAGTATTTAAAAATAATGTTTGATTTTCAAAATTCCTAG
>NW_006293776.1:2392063-2393137 GCF_000327345.1 Myotis davidii | reverse complement strand
GAATTTGGAAACAATGGTCCATAGTGCTTGTCCCAAGTACTGTTTGTTCCTGATCTGTAATGTGATAGGTACAGACATTGAGATGAAGTGTTTAGACACTGTTATGGCACTTTGACGTTGCCATGACTGGACATGTGATCAGTGGACCCAACTCACAGGACAGTGTTTTACAAAAGCTCTGGTTGGTTTTGGAAGGTAAATTTAGTTGGATAAGCACTGGCCTAGGTGAGAGATGCTGATGGCTTAGACCAGGCTTGGAGGTATGAGAAGAGGTTCGTTGGAATCAGGGTGTACTTTGAAGATAGAGCCAGTGGGATTTGCTACTAGATTAAATGTCAGATTATTTTAGATTATCTTTCCCTCTTAAGCATTTTGTTTGGACAGTTACGAGATCTGCACCCAAGAGTGTTGTATCTACCTCAAGTGCTTCTCTGAGCTTGCTGGAAATTTCCTTGAATGCTGCTGCTAATATAACCTTCCAACCTAATCATATAATTGACTTGACCTTCAACCCATCAATTCTCACCCTTGTATAGAGAAGACCGCTTAGGTTGGCTTTTAAGACATGTGGCATCTTCCTTCTGACTTTTCTTCAGGGTTAGCTTCTCCCATGTCCTCTTGTACTAACTACACAGTTCTAGTCAATCTACAACTGCACAGTACACCACCCTAAATGTAGTGGCATAAAACGACAACCATTTTATTATGCTCACAGTTTAGTGAGTCAGGGATTTGGAAAGTGCACAGTAAGGACAGCTGGTCTGTGTTCCGCAATGCCTGGGGCCTCAGCTGGGAGTGCTTGAAGGTTGGGGGCTAGAACCATCTGAAGGTTGATTCACTCACATGGCTGGCAGGTGATGCTGGCAGTCGGCTGGGAGCTCAGCTGGGGCTGTCGGAACACCAACCAACATGTGGTCTCTGCGTAGGCTATTTTGAGCTTCCTCAGAGCATGGCCGCTGAGTTCCAAGGGTAAGTGTCTCAGGAGACTGGAAACAGAAGCGGCTCATTTCTTAAGGCTTGATCCTAGAAACTGTTATGGTGTCACTTCTACCATAATCTTTTGGTCATGCTGTT
>NW_006293776.1:2384827-2391123 GCF_000327345.1 Myotis davidii | reverse complement strand
CCCCCCCGTCTCCCCTCTCCCCTCTTCCTCTCCCTCTCCCTTGGGAAAAAAAGTCAATAAAAACACACCCTTGAGTGAGGATTAACAACCCCTCCCCACGTTGTAAGAGTGAGAATTGCTTTATGAAAGTTTTTAATTTTATGCATGTATGCATGTAATAAGTTGAAATGTAAGATTTTTTTAAATTATAGTTGGAGGTAAAAACTTTTGAAAGGCACTCTCCTATGGAACCCCCTCTAAAGTCTTAGTATGCTAGTTTGTTTGTTATGTTTCTGTATTTTTAGTTTATTCCTTTGGTGGCCTTTCTCAGGGCTTAACTGCAAATCCTCCTGGGGACCATATATATAAATCCTTTATACTCAGTCTTCTCTTTGCCCATCTAACCTCTTTTTATCACAAACCTCAGTGCCCCAGTGTGACATATGTTGTTTTCCTTCTTCTCCTTTGTAGACTTTAAGCCTAATTTCCTGTTTTCAAGAGGAGAAGAGATGGAATCAGCTTATTCCCTTTTCCTCTTTTCTGCTTTTATTGGGGTAGAGCACAGATACAACAAAATACAGAAGTCCTAAGCACACAGCTGAATACATTTTTACATCTGTATTCATCTATGTAAGGATCACACAGATGACAATCTAAAACATTTCATCACCCCAGAAGGAAACAGCTTATTCTTAAACCCTTTCTGGAGTGAGGTGGGTGGGTAAGTTAGAAGATTCTCTCCACCTTCCCTGTATGGGCATATGTAGGTGATCATGTTGAGTTTTAAGTAGCACAAAGGTTTAAAGCAACTGAGTTAGGAATTGTTGAAACAGAGGACGTTGAACGTGAACTTTGGAAGAATACAACAGGAGCAGCTAGGGTGAGCCAAGGGGAAAACCAACCAAGAATCCTTCCTGAAAGAATTTAGGGGATGAAAGGTTTATCTGAATTTCAGAGGAGAAAACATAAAACGTGGTTTGCTATTCCCACTGGGACACACTATGAAAAACTTAGTATCTGAAACAACACAGATTAATTCTCTTGTAGTTCTGGAGACTCTTGAGAGGAAAGACCACTTCCTTTGGCTTGTGGCCCCCTCCTCCATCTTCAAAGCCCAGCCCTTCTCTCTGTGTTTGCATTAGTCACATGGCCTTCTCTCCTGAGTTAAACCTCCTGCTGCCTTCCTTTTAAAAGGACACTTTAGTTTATGGCCCACCCACCCGGATCATCCAGGATCATCCCCGCTGTCTCAAGACCCTTGGTTTAATCACCTCTGCAAAATGCCTTTGTCACGTAAGGTAACAGTCACAGATTCTGGGCATTAGACTCTGGATACTTGGTTTCTGTTCTTCACCAATCGTTCCTCACAAAAGGAAGGTCTGCTGAATATTTGCTTCGGATTCCCTTTTCTTTTAAATATTAGATTAATTTTTCTTAAATGCCACATTGTACATTTTATTCCCTTGCTCGAATGTCTTTGGTGACTCCTCTATTAGCTAATAAAATTAATATGACCTAGATACACATTCAAGTCGCTATTTCACCCCAAGTTACATTCCAAGCTTTTCTTTCTCTCATCTCTAATGTAGCAGCTTGCATTTCTTCATTGTTCTTCTACCACCAGCTTGTCTCTCTCCTGGTGTGGTGTCTTCCTCCTGCCTGGGCCCACCCTCGTAGACCTTCCCCCCAGCGGCGTTTTTCTCACCATCTCTAAGTTTCCTTGGGCTTGGATAGCAAATGAACACATACTTGGTGGCTGGGAACAAGAAACGTTTTCTTTCACAGTTGGGAGAACAGAAGTCTCCAGTCAAGCTGTAGGGCTCCACGCTTCTCAGAGGGCTCCAGGGGACAGTCCTTCTAGTCCTTCCCAGCCTCTCCCAGCTTTGGGTGGCTCCTGGTGTTTCTTGGTTTGTGGCTGCATGACCATCCCTTCCCTGCTTCCATTGTCACATGGCCTTCTCCTGTTTTCCTTTGTGTGTCCTGTATAAGGACATTTGTAATTGGTTTTGGGGCCCACCTGGATAATCCAGGACAATCTCATCTTGAGATCCATATTTAATTACATCTGCAAAGACCTTTTTGCCAACTAAAACCCCATTCACAGGTTCTAGCAGTTAGGTGTGGATATATCTTTTATTTTTTTTTTTGGTGGGGGGGGGGGCACCATTCAACAAACTACACCACCTCAGCCTGCAGCCAGAGAGTCTTTCTTTGATCTTTTGACATGACTGGCATCACTACATGATTTGACACCCCTCATCTCTGTCCCATTCTTCTGCCCTTTAATGGATAACTCCTGCCTCGTTTTCTAGAACAGTGGTCAGCAAACCACGGCTCCTGAACCACATGTGGCTCTTTGGCCCCTCGAGTGTGGCTCTTCCACAAAATACCACATGCGGGCTCGCACGTACAGTGCGATTGAAACTTCGTGGCCCACGTGCAGAAGTTGGTTTTCGGAAAGGAGATAGACGAAACAAGTATACAAGACGAGTGTGGATGGGAGAGTTGGAAGGGGGCGACCTCAGCGAACGTACCTCAATCAGATTGAGTACTGTTTTTAGCAAAGGCCAGCTTAGGAGTACCCTAACTAAGTTAATAATAATGTACCTACCTATATAGTTTAAGTTTAAAAAATTTGGCTCTCAAAAGAAATTTCAATCGTTGTACTGTTGATAGTTGGCTCTGTTGACTAATGAGTTTGCCGACCACTGTTCTAGACGATGAGCCCTTGAGGGCCAGAGGTTTCTTTTGCTCTGCAGCCCCGAGCTCCTGGCTAGCCACATGGTGCTTAAGAAGCTGAAAAATGAAACAAAAGATGGGATGTAAAAGTGCTGGCATGGTGATTGTGAGGGTGCTATTTTGAAAGACAGGAAGTGGTCTTTCTCCCTGCAAGGCTTTTGTTTATTAATTTCTGGCCGTTTTCTTTTGGGAGCTGTTTCTTCCTCAGGAAGATAAGTGAGTGGTTGGGAGGGAGCAGAGCTGATGGGCACTGCGGAGCTGAAACAGCAGCGCGAAGCCTCTGCGGGGAAGGGCAGGCCCGGCAGGGACCACGGGCTTGGAGGGCTGCCAGGTGAAGCCGACAGGCCCAGGCCGATGGGCAGATCCGTCACTGTTAGTTGGAAATTGGTCGTGCCCGGTCTCCCGGGAGCCTTTATCTTCACTGGAATCCTTTCCAGGGGGTTTTACAAACCTAGAAGACAGTCCTTGTAGGCGCCTGAACTGGATCCCCCTCAGCACAACGGAGGGCCGTGCCAAGGGCAGCCGCCGACCTGGCTGTCCCTGCGGAGATGCCTCAGAGCTTCACCTGCCCTGCCGGCTGGTGCTGCTTGGCCTGCCCTGGGCACAGGTGCCCTTTAAAGCTCAGCAGTCAGCACAGGTCTCTGGCTGCTTCCCCAACCATTTTCTCTTCTTCATTTGGCTGAATTTCAAGGTTATCAGATAATATCTTTTTCTTCTAGTTTCAGTCTTTGAATGGATGCTGGCACGTCTAACCCTGTAATAGTTTAAGTTGTGCTCTGATGTGTTTTGTACTAAGCAGTTTGAAGGTGACTGAGTTCAGCCTTTGTGGTATTTTCAAGCTGATGATACCTTCCTTTGGAGTTTTTTTTTTTACATCCACGAGTCCTAATATCACTGCATAAGCCTGTGAAATGTGAGCATCACTTACAGGGGCAGCATTCTATAGCAAGGTTGCTCCACAAAGGCGCGCGTTAATCCTTTCCCATAATATTGTGGCTGGAAAGGAATGCAGAGACTGTATCATAATGGGTGATGGTGTCAGGCAAGTGTGGGTTTCAATTTCATTCTGCCACTTTCCAGCTTTGTGACATTAGGGAAGTTACTTAGCCTCTCTGAGCTTCCAAAGTGTAGATAATAATTCCTATTGTATTACTATCCATGTGGGGAGGATTGAGTGTGGTAATACGTATGCAAATCTCTAGCGTAGCAGTATCTGGTACCTGGGAAGTGTTCAAAAAATTGTGGCTGCTATTACTATTTATTTTGCAGAAAAAACCAGGCACTAGCAATATTTAGGAATGTTTCCAAGTCTCCCACAGTAAGCATCTAACTTGCAGGATTTAGTCAGCAGAACATGAGTGTGTTGTGTTAGGCAGTGCTGACTACACCGGTCATTACAATCTGGCTGTATGGTATTTATTGGATTAGTTTGTAGAAAGATAGGAAAATGACATGAATAAAAACACACTTATTGACTATATTACTGAGCCTGAGCATCCATCATTTTTCAGCTCCTTAAAGCTACACTTCCCATTAGTTCAAGGTCTGTACCTCCAAACTCAAAGGAAGGATATAATTTAGACTATGGTTTAATTAGTGTTAAATTTGTATTTATAGGAATAATTTCGTGACTGTTAAAATCTGAGAGGTTTATTCAATATCACGTGGCTTTTATAATAGAGATGTGATTAGATATATTATTCTTTGTATTAAGAAACCTTGAATTCATTTGACTTGTGATTCTGCAAAGTGATGTTATTTGAATAGAGCTAGGTTATTTGACTACTACACATTAACGTTTATTTTCATTTTCCAGTGTTGGAGTAATTTTTTTGTGCTTCAGTTTTTGTAAGTACTTATACACTTAATGTTTCTTATTTACTAAGCAACCTTTAAAAGGTATTCATAATAGTAAAGAATGAAGAACGTTGGAAGTATTTAAAAATAATGTTTGATTTTCAAAATTTCTAGGAATTCAATTTCTTGTTCCCAAATCTCATGGGGGGAAAAAATCATAGTAGATGAACCTTAGAACAGTCCCCTGCCCAGAGTCAATATTTTGGATTAAAATGACTTCTCCTAAGCCGCTCTGTATATGAGATCATTTCTGGGATTTTCAGGGAGAAAATAAAAGTCAGGGTACAAAGTGCTAGAAATTGAGAAGAAAGGGTCATCATGTGACCTGGAATATTGGTGGTGTGAGTGGCTGTTGAAGACTTTCTAGAGTTAATTGGTTTATGAGTTGAATTCCTTACTTAAGGGCATATGTTACAATGGAGGGAATCTTCTCAGATTTGGGGTCTTATAGCAGGAAGACATGGTTAGATGAATGAAAGAAATAACTTCCAGGTGGAGTTTTCTGGCTGCATGTAGATTTGCATTGCATGTGCTGTTGTACCTCTATGGCCGAAACAGTGCCTGGCTAGTTGTGGGTGCTCAGTACTTAATGGTTAAGTACATGAATGATGATAGGAAGAAAAGGCAGTGAACTCGGTTCAGAATACCCTCTGTGCTCTATGCAGGTGGGGCAGTTATATGTTCGGACACCAACTGTATGCCAGTGCAGTGCCAGGCCCTGATGGACCACTCACTGCCCAGAGATGAATGGTACACCAGACCTTAATCCAGGGCCCTCTTCAGTATTTGGATCGTGGTAGTTTCAACTTTTCAACAGTGGCTGGAACAAGGGCTATTTTAGAATGACTTTTCCCAAAGTAGTGGGGTGACCTCTGGGTTCAGAGGATAGGGTGGATCTTCAGACATTAAGCCTAAGCCAGTCCTGAGAATTTCGGTGTACTTCTGTGTCTCTCAGAAGCATCCAGCTAAATATGGTCATTTATTTATTTACATGACTTCCTTGTCTAAGCAGTCTCAGTGCTCTTCTTGTCCTTCTTTCTGTTTTCCCCACATGAGGAGACAGGGCAAGCTCCCTCCACCCCCATCCTATGTCCTAAATTCCTGGTATAAAAGAATTAATATAAAGGTTTGATATTCCTCATAATTGTCATGCTTGAAAGGGGTTGAGAGTGAGTTGGTCTCATGCCCTCCCTTGTTCTTTCCCTCCCTCCCTTCTATCACAATCTTGAGCCTTTGTGCTCTGCAGTTTTTCCTAAGGACCAAACTGCGATCTCATTCTTGTGGTTTGCATCTTTGAAGTCTCCCTTTGATCTTTGAGGATCGGAAGCCAAGTATGGACAAGAGGAGGGTGAGAAGCATGGCTTGCCAGAGCATGGAGTGAGCTCCTAGGCACATTCCGTCATTTTTGCCATACGTGGTTGTGCTGACTCTCTTGGGGGAAACGGCCTGCAGGTCTGTTCCCCACGGGGGAGCAGGAATTGTGGTTGCTGTCAGGCCCGCAGCCAGGAGGATATTTATAGTTGTAGTGAGTGGCTGCAAGCCCACCCTAGTTCTGGATATGCCGCCCGTCTTAAAGTCCCCGGTGTTCTTCAACCAAACCCTGCCCTTGTTGGCCAGACAGTAGTTAATGATAAAGCCAGGAGGACTGCAGGATGTGGCCCGCGTGATCGCCTTGGCGGTGGTCGGCCTGCAGGTGCTTGTGCTTTGTCTGGCCTGCACCT
>NW_006293776.1:2370560-2384743 GCF_000327345.1 Myotis davidii | reverse complement strand
CTCCCACCTCTGTGCAGGGCTGGCCTTTCCCTGAGTCGGCTCCATTGACATGGTGCTGACGGACCACTCACTGCCCAGAGTCCACTTTCCCTGTGCCACAAGGTCCACGTGGGGTTGAGATTATGACACCGAAAGAGAACGTGGGCCATGAATTTAGCTCATTTCTCCTTGAACTCAGGTCAGATATTTCGACTTCCTTGCAGAAGGGGCCCAAATCAGGTGAGGGTTTGCATATTTTAGCACCCATTAGCATAGAAGGATTAGAGGAGAAAAGTGAAAGAGCAAGTTCTAACAGGGAAGAACCCAGAATGCAATGTTTTGTTGTTGTTTATGTGATAAAGTATAACATGTGCATTTGTATGAACCGGTGGGTGTTTTGTGGGTGGCGTGATGGTTCATCTGTTAGTTCGCATGTGCAAGTGACAGAAAATGCAGCCTAGACTAGTCTTAATAAGACGAAGACACTAATGGCTGCCATTCTGGGGAGGCCTGGGCAGGCTTGGTTTCTGAGCTGGGTTGACCCAGGACTCAAGCGGTGACCCTGGGACCCTGTTCTTCCTTCCTTATTATTCTTTCTCTGTCAGCTCTTTTCTCATGAAGCCTCTCCCTTGTGGTAGCGAAGTGGCTATGGCATATTCTCTCAGGTTCAAGTATAATGAGAAAAATCAAACTTTTTTTTTTTTTTTTAGCAGTTCCTGTAAAATCCAGAGAGGTCCAATCTGATTTGACCAGCCGAGGCTACATCCTACCCCACAGTCGAATGCAGTGTGCTGATTGGTGTAGCCCCAGTGTTCAGGCAGACTAGGAGGGGGCATATCCCCAGTCCAGAGTCAGTGGTGGTAGGAAGTGGGTGGTGGTGGGAGTGGAGAGTACCCAAGCAGTGCCTACAAAACGATTCTATGAAGTACGTATTGGAGGCTTTGTCCTGCTGATAGAGTCTCTTGCTCTTGGACCTCCTGCATTGTTGTATAATGGTTATCACCTGGGCTTTCAGGAAGGGATACCTTCTGGGTGTGTTTTCTAGGTAAGCCTGGTGTCCCCTAAAAGCTGAGGGCCAGTGATTTTGCTGATGCCCCAGGGATGCTCACTGCAGGATATCAAATTGCAGGAGGTCTTAATGGCTGCCCTGCTAGGTAGCTCCATGGTGTGACATTAACTGTTAGCTTCCACCATTTGCCATTACACCAAAGATTGTGGCTGGACAGCCATTCTGGACGTATGTTTTGTATGTCGCGGAAAACACGTGTTCTGTTTCTCTCTGGCCATTCAGATTCATTTTGGGTGACTGTCCTGTCGGCTTGGGGCTGAGGAGAGGGGAGGGAAGGCTGCATTTTGGCAGCGCTTCAAGCCTGGAGCAGCATCCTGCAGCCAGCACCATAAGCTGTATAATTTGTCCACAGAGGCCTATGCATTATAGAAATGAAAATTCCTTCTCTGACAGCCTTCATTGCTTAGCACGCAGCAATTTGGCTGTCAGAAACAGCTGGCCCTGCAGGGTGGGACAATGGAAAGGCGAGACCAGAGAGAGGCCAGTGCTTACTCAAATCTCCCACTGTGAGAGGATCAGGTTTCGGAGACTGTCATTAACCACAGACTGCCAGGGGCTGCGAGGCGAACTTCCAGGGAGCAGGAGCCTGTGGCTCAGACAGTTAGTGATTTTCCCCTTTTTATTTATTTATTTTTTTGCTGAATGGAACAAAAAGATAAATTTAAAATAAACTATTAACCTTCATGGACTCTCCCATGTTGGCGTTCCCTAAATGTTCTGATTGTGCCTTCTACTTGGTCAGGAGCTTTTGTGGGAAAGTCAGTCCCTTCTAACTTAGGTATAGCAGCTATTGGTGCATTTTAGAAACCTGAAAAAAGGAGTGGGGATGAAGCGCCTAAGGCGTTGCCTGACATCAGCACGTTTGAGGTCTGCAACCTTTAGGTTCTACTGATAGAGAAGCAATGCTGGAAGGACCCACATTGAGGGCCCATGGAGCCATGTTCAAGCATGAAGTAGAAAGCCCATATATACTGTCCCCAGATGCATGTGCTGGGGAGAGGAAAGGGACAGGGTTGCTGGGTGGCTTGAGCCACACAGCTCTGCCTTGTGAATCTGCAGTGTGGCTGGCTCAGTGCATTTTCCTGTATTGATTCCATGACTCACGGAGCATGATCTCAGCAGAAAGCACACTTAAACTACAGAGGAGACAGCTGTCTGTTACAGGAGGACATGTTTTTTGGGTTCAGTGGCGCCAATTTTTTTCCTATTAGTTTGTAAACTAGAGATGTACTCACTCACTTGTATTGTCCCATAAAGGGTCTTTTTAATTTTCCTTTTTGAAAAAAAAGCATTCTTTTAACAATCATCTAAATATTCTTGACTTATTTCACAACTGAGCTTCCCATCTAGGATGCAGTAATATTTTTTCCTTTTTTTAAAGCTACATGTTAAAATGGGCTCCCCCCCCCCCCATACACACACACAGCAAATGTCTAGAGGAAGTCTAAAGAAATGTGGTGGGAAGCATTTTGCCTTTTTGAAGTGAACAGCATTTCAGAGATGTTGGTGGCGCAAGATAAGTTCGGCTATTGGAATTTAGTTGTTGTTCACTGTGGCTGGAGCTGTATTTCCCCTGTTCCCTCTAAATCTGTTTCCCTTTTATATGATAGAGGCTGAAGTTCCCAGATGTTGTTTGGATTAACGAGTGTGTATGTGGGGAGGGGAAAAAAAAAAGCTTTCTTAATGATAATAACAGAGTCAGACTGGCTGGTTCTGTACTGACAGGAAAATGGAGAGATAAAAACTCCATTAATGGTGTGTGCACTGCCTAAGTAGCCAATAAAACAATGCTGTCCTCACTGGAAACCGGTTCCAGACTGGCAGCGCCCGTGCCAACTGCAGGAGACAACAGCTGCAAAGAGGGGCAGAAGTATTCAGTCAAGAGTCTGTGTTAAGTGACTGGCTTGGGGGCGGTTCTTTTGTTCTCCTTCTCTTCCTCCTTCGTCCTCCTCCTCCTCTTCCTACTTTTGCCCCTTTTTCCTGATGAGCCCTTCTTAATGCTCGAGGTTCCAGAAACTGAACCACATCTGATTAAAGCTTAATGGTTACTTGCAGAATGAAGTTGGCTGGCTGGTGGTTTCCAAGCCTATCTTTCTGGGTTAGTTTGATTTTCTGACAGCAGAAATTGTTAATTTATATAAAATGTATCCAAGAGTTACTGTCAAAGTTTGATAGTTCTAGTTAAGAACCAGGAGAATAGTCTCTTGTCAAAGATGTAACACTAGTTCCCCCAAAATATCTTTGAATTTCTATGCTTAAAATTAGTAACAAAATTTTTAATTTTTTTATTTTTGGTCATATCTCATTTTGGAGAGTGGCAAAGGCTGGGTTAAGTCATGTTTATTCTGTGTGTACTTCTGAGTAAAGCCTTCTGCTCAGACCCTGGGCCAACAAAGCCACTCTAACTTGGGGAACTTACTCTCTGTTCTGGCCAGGTGAGCCTCAGGTCGCCAGGAGAGGGAAGGAAAGAGGCGCTAGTTGAGAGGGATAGAAAGGCAGCTCTGAAAATTCAAGAGAGGTGATCTGTCGACCTAAGTCCTGTACTCATTTCCTGTGAGTTAAAATCTATTACTCTGACTTTTTACTTTTTGGTGTATGAGGGGGAGAGAGTAGATACATATTTGAGTGTTTACTTTTCTGCCACGCAATGAACACAGACTTTCCATATACAGTGGGGCCTTGACTTACGAGTTTAATTTGTTCCGTGATGA
The DNA here is from genome assembly GCF_000327345.1 of Myotis davidii. Taxonomy (NCBI): domain Eukaryota; kingdom Metazoa; phylum Chordata; class Mammalia; order Chiroptera; family Vespertilionidae; genus Myotis; species Myotis davidii. The sequence goes on along the minus strand of NW_006293776.1, from coordinate 2,380,984 downwards.
AGCTCCTAACTCAAATTACTCGTATGTCAAATCATAAAGTGAACGAGCGAGACACGTGATGCCGGGCTGATGTGGCGTTCACTGTGACGTTTGCTGCGCCAACTAGCGGTGGGGTATCTGAAGCTGGCTCGTAACCTGAATTTTAGCTCGCAACTCAAAGCAAAAAATCGGCCGAGAGACGGCTCGTATCTCGAAAAACTCGTTAGTCAGGACACTCGTAAGTCAAGACCCCACTGTATGAGAAAGTTGGTATCTGCAGCCTTCCTTTTTCAGGTAAAAGGGACAGAAATCTTGAGGAATTAAGTTTCTCAGGGCTGTAGAGTCTGTTCCTCCCATGCTTGGGTGCAGCTGGAATGAAACAAGTGATATGAACCAACAGTATGTTAATTATTGCCCATAATTGCAGTGGACATCCAAAGAGGAGCTGTGGGGCTTTATCCAGTGTTTGGCAAACCGCGGCTTGTGAGCCACATGCGGCTCTTTGGCCCCTTGAGTGTGGCTCTTCCACAAAATACCACGTGCGGGTGTGCATGTACAATGCGATTGAAACTCCGTGGCCCATGCGGAGACGTCGGTATTTTGCGGAAGAGCCACACTCAAGGCGCCAAAGAGCTGCATGCGGATCGCGAGCCGCAGTTTGCCAACCACTGATCTAGACCCATCAGAATGCTGGTGGTTGGGGTAGGGATACACACTGCTTTTATTTTATTTATGTATTTAAATATGTTTTTATTGATTTGTATAGAGAGAGGAAAGCAGAGGGATAGAGAGATAGAAACATCAATGAGAGAGAAGCATCATCATGGATAGGCTGCCTCCTGCATGCATCCCATTGGGGACTGAGCCCTGAGCAGGAATTGAACCAGTGACCTTTTGGTTCATGAGTTGATGCTCAACCACTGAGCCATGCTGGCCTGGCCACATACTGCTTTTAAATCCTGGAAGGTCTCTGCGGAGGGGGAGAGACAGTCCTTTATTCTTCAGCACACGCCCTTGAGTGCGTGCCCTTCGTCATGCACACGACTGGGGATGGGGACTCAGAGCTGAAGAGGACAAAGTCTTGCTGTCAGAGGGTCGCAGCATTTCCTGGTGGACAGAGCCGGGGGCAGAGGAAAGAAGGATGGGTGTGAATCTTGAGAAGAGTCCCTGGTGCTGGCCTGGCTGGGAGAGAGGCTTGTCCAGGTTACCATCCAGAAATGGAGGGCTTGGAGCTCAAAGTGAAGACGCTGGATACAAGGGTAGGGTAGAGCAACGAGTCATGATTTTAGTGTAACCCGTGTTTCCCTTTAGAAACTACCTGTGGATTGTGAATGATCTCAAGGATCTGAGCTGCAGACCTCTCTCTCGCAGGCCACTTCCGGCCACACCATGTGGCCAGTGGCCACAGTATCTCAAATGTGGTTTCTTCTCTCTTGTGACTAAAGATGGCAAAGTGAGATCCAGGCAAAAACTGTGTCTTTAGATAGAGCCTTTATGTTAGTAATTTTTTTTTCCAAAAAAATATGAGGTGTAGTTTTTCTTTAGATGGCCAACTTGAGAGACTGTTCTGTGGAAATACAATTCCTCAGCGATTCATATTAGATACTGAGTGGCCTTTGACATGTCCTGCTTGCCAGCTTGTCTTTTTCTAAATGTCAGGGCATCACTGTCTTAATTTCATGTGTTTAAAGGACTTGAGTGAGTTCTAGATGTGACACTTGGGTTTTCATGTTAAGATTTTATAGTATAAATTATTCCATAGTATTCTTTTTTTAAAAAAATACATTTTTATTGATTTCGTAGAGGAAAGGTGAGGGAGACAGAGATAGAAACATCCATGATGAGCGAGAATCACTGATTGGCTGCCTCCTGCACACCCCCCACTGGAGATTGAGCCCACAACGCAGGCATGTGCCTTTGACTGGAATCGAACCCGGGACCCCTCAGTCCGCAGGCCGACGCTCCATCCCCTGAGCCAAACCAGCCAGGACTCCATAGTATTCTTGATAATATTCACATATGCATCCATAAGTGATAAACTATATTAAATTAAAGGTGTTATTGGCTGATGGGTTGGTGGTGACTTGTGTTCAGGTTTCTCTTCATTATAGATAACCCTTGGGGGGATGGAGTCTATATACTTGTCATCAATGTGAAATTTTCCCTTTAGTCTATCCATAAACTTTACTGGTTGAAGCATCCTTGCTTTCACCATTGGTTTTCAGTCCTGCTCTGGGGCAGAGCTGGATTGCAGTCCATTGTGACTATTACAAGTGATTTATTGTTCGTTATGGAAGTAAGGAAGTTTGACACACTTCAAATCCAATTCCGCAATACACTCTCCTTTGCCTTTTATTATGCCTTCCAGAGTGAGAAAAGAATTGAATTCAAAGGCATGACAAAGTGACTGTATTTTGTAGTTGTTACAATGTAAGAGCTATTAAGAAAAGGAAGGAAATGAGTATCACAAAAGTCAAGATTATGTTTCTGATATTATGAGCAACATCAATAATAGTTAGGGCTTACCCTTTAAAGGTGGTTATATATCATGTTCTATTCTAAGTGCTTTACATATATTTACTCATTCAATTCTTATAATTAGTCTGGGAGACAGGCACACTTTTTAAAATCTTGATTTTGCAGATGAAATCAATGGGGGCACATTAAGTTATGCACCTAAGGCTCTAAGGGTAGCAAATGGCAGGGCCTGAATCCTAACTCTATGTGAGATAGAAACATTGATCAGTTGCCCTCCCTCACGTACCTCGACTGGGAATCGAACTGGCAACCTTTGGGTGCACCGGACAACGCTCAGCGAAGTGAGCCACACCGGCCAGGACCCAATTCTGGGTTTAACTACAGCATAGGGCAGTAAGATGATACTGATTGAGGACACCTTGGCATGGAGTAGGGCATGGAGTGCTGATCATTTCTTTAGAAAATAAAGAAAATTAGGGCCTTCACTGAAGGTTGTAGCTGCATTTTTTAGTATAGTATGTGGATTGAATATATATTCATAAATATGTGTTACATATGTGTGTGTATGTACTGTATCCATGAATTCATACTCTATTTGAGAAATGGCAGTAAACATGTGTGTAAGATAGTTTCTTTACTATTCTTACTGTTGGATGTATAATAAACCTTACATTTGGGAACCTCTCGTCTCCTGCTAGAGAGAGAACATATTCACATATGGAAGCTATGGAAGATTTTTCCAACCCTGGCATGCCCCTACTTCCTTGGAATATTCATATTTGTTTGCTTTCCCCCAAAAAATTACCTTCCATATTGGATCTTGCCTTAACTGAAGGCATTAGGTATTGACTGTGACACTGAAGGAGGAGTTGAAGTGAGTGTGTGTGTGTGTGTGTGTGCGTGTGTGTGTGTGCGTGCGCATGCGCGCTCTAAAAGTTTATGTAAAATGATATTTAAAATAAAATAACTTATAGACATGTATCTGACCCACTCTTCATATGTCCAAAGTGGAAAAACTCGGAAGGACCCCTCACGGTTGTGTTAAACCAGTCTAAATTTGGTTAAAAGTTCTAGGAGTCTAGGAGGCACAGTTGGATTTATGCCAGGATATGTTGTCTTAAAATAAACTTGACTGCACAGCAATGCTGGTAGAACCAACAAAAATGCTGCACATGAAACAACTAAAATGTTAAAAAAAAAGGTTATTATCGAAGAGTTCCCTTCTCCAATACTTAATGCGTTCAAAATTAGAACTAACAGAAGCTAGCTTTTTCCTTCCTGCCAATTTTAGAAAATAAGCCATTCTTAAACTTCCAGAACAGTATCATTTCCCTCTGGGATTTATGAAATTAAAAAGCAGAATCAGGGAGACAAGTGCTTATGAAATGGATGAGAGTTTAGTGACCTGCAGCTCAGTGGAATTTTTCTGAGTTGTTGACAGCGTGAAGGGTAAACACAGGCACTTGCGAATGTTTTTATTTCCTTTTTATACTCATGTCGCACTTTCAGCGTCCTGTCTTCTGACTGAAAGAATCCCATCTCAGCGATATTCAGCTCACTTCCCAGCTCCAATGGAGAGCAGTTTCCAGGCGCTTTAACATGCAGTTGAGGAAGACTAGTTAGTTAACCCATCTGTCTCTGGAAGAACTTGGAGTGACAGGATTCTGCTGGGCTGTCGTGTTCCACCTGGGGGAGGACAGGGCTGGTAATTTGCTTGTCTTTTTAGCGTGTCTTGAATTGCTTTTCAAGGCAAGCAATGTGTGGCATAAAGTTTATATCTTTATATCCTATATAATAAAAGAGTAATATGCAAATTGTTCCCTCAACCAGGAGTTCGACTGAGGGTTCAATTGGGAGTTTGACCAGGGGGTGGGGCTGGCCCTGCCCAATCAGTGTGTGTGTGTGTGTGTGTGTGTGTGTGTGTGTGCGTGTGTGCGCACATACACGTGTTCATAGACACACATTATATGTATTTTTTTAAGGTTTGTGTCCCCCCCCCCTTTAATTGTTGCTTGGACAAATAGAGCACATTTTAAGTGAGAGTAGTGTTATTAAAACCATGATGAAGATTTAATTTCACATTAAATTCTGGGTCAGTTGGGAATTTGGGTTTTGATGGTAAATATAGATTGTATTAATTGTCAGGGAAATGGCTTCTTAAGAGTTGCAATATCACAAAATGATCGAAAAGCTGATGTTTCAACTTGTGCTGTTGTAAATTAATCACAGGTGTGGAATCTTGAGGCTTGTGATGAAAAGACTGCTAAGGATCAACTTCAGGCATGTTTTACTGTATAGAATTAATCTATAAAAATGAATCTTGGTGCAAAACTATGTGCTCTAATTAATAGCAACTCAACTCAAGAAGCTGTAATTCCATTAGTGGACTGAGTGCTTAATGATACTTGAGATTAAAAATATAGAAAATGTGTCTACTTTGTGGTTACTCACATAAATTACTGAAGTAAGGAATCCAGAGATCTAAGTATGATAGATAATGTAGTCTTGATACTAGTGCATGATCCTGGGAGCGGACTCATCCCCACCTTCCCACTCCTCATCACTCCCACCCCAAAGGATCCTGGGACCTAAAGGAGGATTCTAGAGGGGTTTGCCCTGATTCTAGGTAGGCTGGCTTCTGCCGTGATCTTCACTTGCTACATCCTTCCTGCTTTTGCACCTTCCCTTTTATTTTCTCCCGACACCTAACATTTCCCATCTTAGAGCCTGCTCCATTTTAAAAAATATATATTTTATTGATTTTTAACAGAGAGGAAGGGAGAGAGAGAGTTAGAAACATCGTTGAGAGAGAAACATTGATCAGCTGCCTCCTGCACACTCCCCACTGGGGGTGTGCCCGCAACCCATGTACATGCCCTTGACCGGAATCGAACCTGGGACCTTTCAGTCCGCAAGCTGACGCTCTATCCACTGAGCCAAACCCGTTTCGGCAAGCCTGCTCCATTTTAATGTTCTGCCACGTTACCCTCTGTCTGAGCTGGGTGGTGATTTGCAGATTCTCCGTCTCCTCATCTGCTAGGTGGGTGGTGTTTGCCTGTTTTATAGCTGGGGGCTGGAGTTCAGACAGTAACGCGCTCAAGATTCCAGAGCCTGGGAAGTGACAGACATAGGTCCAGCTTCCAAACTGTGATTCCAAGCCTCCGGCTCTTCCCACAAAAATGAATCTGGATACAGTATGTCCCTGTCATTAACAGGCACGGCACAGGATAGACTCAAGGGCTAAGGTTGTACAGAAAAAAGGCAGAAGAGCTTTCTGACTAGTTTTTAAAATAATAGTTTTATTGAGTTAGTTCATTTACCAAAACTCCCCTTGTATGGTGTGCAGTTCAGTGGCTTTTAGTAAATCCAGAGTTGTGCCACTGTCATCACTATCTGTTAGAACGTTTTCATCACCCCCAAAAGAATCTATCAGCATGTAAGACTGATTTTTAAAGCTAAAATCACTCAAGTTGAAGTCAAAGGTTGGGCTCCCAATCATCCTGTGACATGAATGGGACAGAAGCTGAGTTCCTGGACCAGCCCCACAGTGGATAGATACCAGTGTTGATTGCCCATAAAGGAATCCTCCAGTAAATTCTCAACCATTTTCTTAAAAACATGCCCGATTTTGATAAACTCAAAAATCTCACATTCTTCTGCCCATTTCTACTGTGAAAACAATAGGATTTTGACTTTTTTTCCTAAACACATTTATGTTTTGGATTTTTCTAAAATATATCTGCCACCCCCATTATTTTGATTGGAGAATCAGCTGCATCTCAAGACTTCTAGGTCATTTTATTGCAGGTTTGCTTGGACATATTAAATGAATCAGTACAGTCATGATTTGAAATGACTCATGCATTGAGCAATTCCATGTGTAAGCTTAGTGATCCCAGCCAGTGAGTGCTAATAACAGGCAAGTTTATTCCTCGGATCTTCCTACTTAATATTTAACTTGGTCCATTGCCTCCTTTCTGTTACCTTCTTTATGCTTATTAAATTAAGTTGAGTTACATTATATAGCAATTTATACGTTTGTTCTTTTCACTGTGTGCTATAAAAAGGTTGGGGTTGGGAGAAGGGCTGGTGGGGTGGGGAAGACCATTAAGAAGATAGCATTGTCATGAGAAGAACTCATCTTTCCCCTACTCTGGTCCCTGCCACCTTGACTGATGACATCTGGAAGGAAGCCAGTGAGTTAGAGCCCAGCCACGGGAATTGTATCAGGGCCTGGTGCCAAGTGACAATCTCGGGGATAATTTTCTGGGAAAAAAATTAACATTTTTCTTATAAGATGAGGCATCTTCTTTCTTACATTTTATTGACAACATTGAAATTTCCAGTAATATTACAGTGTTAGCATGGCCTTGAGTGTTGTTCTCAAGTTACTTTTCTGTATATGTAATTTAGAAAAAGATTGTGCCTATAGTATCAGAGTGGGAATACTTCCTAGTTTCCATATGTAAGTCATTAGGAAGCTAGGGTTTAGAGTACACGTTTTGTTTACACATTGTTTTTTGTAAGAAACACTTTACTTCTTTCTTAGTCTTTATAATTTAGGATTTGAGAGAGTTTTTGTGTGTGTGTGTGCGTTTTTTTTTTGCTTTGAATTAAAAGCTATGACAACACTGAGAGTGGATTCTGGTAAGCCTGCCTTCTTTTTCCCCATTAGCATAATTTTTATTGTTCATTTCCCGTGGAGGGTTTCTCTTATGCTTTGAATTCATTATCATGGTTCACCCATCCATCCATCAACATTTATTAAGGACCTTATGCTTACCAGACTATACCTGATGTTTCAGAGATGAAAAAGTACTACTTTGAGGAATCCACAGATTCACCAGGCAGTGAAATAAATAAAAAAAATGAAATGTACCATTTAGATTCTGTGATCATTCAGTTTTGGGATTATAGATGAGGATACATATAACTCAGACAGGGTATGAGCCTGGGGGTTTCAGGGAAGGCTTCCATCAGGAGGTGATTCTTGAGTTGATCCTGAAACATAGGAGTTTGTCAGATGGAAGCAAGCATTTCAGGCAAGCAAGTGCAGAGGCAGGAGGTGAACAAGACTGTGGTGTCCTCAGGGAGCTTTAAGGTGTGATTAGGGTCAGGGTACCTGTGGGGTGATGGCTAGATGAGGTTGGAGAGGTCTTGGGCCGGGTCATGGAAATCAGGGAATTTGCACATGCCAAGGAGAGCCATCGACAGCTGAGCTGAGGACAAGCAGCTCAAGGGACATTGACTACACTGTGGTAGGTACACGGAGATCATAGGAGAGGCAGTTGGAGTGCTGCTGGTGGGAAAAGGTAGGGCTGGGACAAAGGCAGGGGTGGGCTTTGGAAGGTAAATGTCTCCGCCGTAGGATTGGTCATCGGTGGTTTCATTGCCTGAGACAGAACATAAAGGAAGATGAGCAGGTTTGAGGTGGTGGGTGAGGTGGACATGCTCACTTTAGTTTTGTTCATCTAGTCTCCCTGCTTTGGGAACTGGATGTATTCTCATGTCCCTTGAGAGGCTGTATCAATAGACCCCACAGTTATTCTATCCCTTTTTGTGTGTTTTCTTATTCAATTATCTTTCAGTTGGCAAATAAATTATTGATACGCAAATCAGAGTGAAAGCAACCTACTGTGAGTTACTAACTAAATTGCTAAATAAAATGAGAAATGTTACTCTTACTTTTTTTCTTAATGAATGGGTTGGATGCTGTCTTAGTTGAAGATAGGTGGAAAAACCATCTCTAATTAAAGAGGTAGCCTTTCCTGTTAGCGTAATTTTTAAGGAATCCTGCTAGAAATTGTAAAAGAAATATCTAAACAGAGGATCTTTGAGCTGGAGGGAAGCTTAGCAAGTTGGGCCACCACTCTCAGTTTATAGTTCAGAAAAAATGAATGCCAGAGAGGATAAGCGACTTCCCAGTCACAGAACTGTAGTAACAGGGTATGTCTAACTCATTAGTTCAGTGTTCTCTCCATCGTACCTTGACGAATCCCTGTGAGAATACCATCAAGATTATAGGGCAGAGTATGAAGAACTCAAGGCTGCTCCCTCAGTGTAGACCCAGAATCTCCTGACTTCTTGACTTTAATCTTATTTTAAATCAACATCACTGTTCATCGGTCAGCAAATACTTGTTGACTATCTAGTATGAAAGAGATGTTATTATAAAACCAAAAAGATAAATAAGAGACTGTTTTTCCCTTCAACGAACTTGCAGGTTAACTTTTCAGATCACTCATTACAGGACTGGCAATTATGTTATATGAAATGTGCAGCTTGTCTGACATGATTATGGAGGTGTAGTCTGAACACAGACACACAATAACAACAACAAGAAAATAAAGCCATACAATATATTGTTTACTATTCATTTATATTTATTTATTTATTTATTTATCTATTTATTTTTACTTTACTCAGTCGTTTTTGTTTGTTTGTTACCTTGTTTTCTCTGCATGGGAGGCAAGCAGTTTCATTCCTAGTCCTGAAATGTCTTTATGCCTGTGGACAGATAATATATTGAACCAAACAATTAGAAAAAGAATGCTGATACCTTTTATTCAGTTTCTTCTCATTGAACCTAATTAGGGAAAGTGATCTGGTGAAAATTTTATTTAGATTGCTAAGTGGCATAGTATTTGCAAGAGGGCATTGGAGGAATGGTTTTTAAAAGCTTTAGTTTTCTGTTCATTTGTTTTGGTACCCCCTCTTTTGTAGCATCCCTCTTCAATATTTCTAGAAATTTCTGTAGATACAGTTTTGAAAAACTTAACTTTAATTTGGAGTAGTTGTTTAGTTGACAAATGTATTAAGAAAACGTATTGCCATTCTAAAGTAAAGACTGCCTTTATGAAGTAGTACTTTTTCTATAAGGCTTGATATATTTCTTTATGTTTCTTGTGTTAACCTGTTTCACTCAAATAAGCGTATTTGGAACTTTGTGCACTGTTTTGAATTTAAGTCCAGAGTAGAAACTTAGCCGTTTACTGATAAAGAAGTTTTCTTGACCAAATTTATGAGCTTGAATTTGTTAATGCTTTTGTTTTCTTCTGTAATTTTAAGCTTGTTCATGCCACAGATACCTAAATAAGTCTGGTATGACGCCAGAGCCGGCTTTGGGCATACAGGAGGATGTTGGATGCAGGGTCCCTACTGTGAAGAAGCTCCCCATAGAAGTTTTGCTAATATCTATCGGTATAGTGGTCTAGTGAAGGTATGTATATGCAGGAACCCCAGCGCAAAGGTTAGGAGTAACAATGCAGACACCCCTTTAGAAAACCAGAACATCTGGTCTGGCCCTGTGGGTGGCATCCCTGTGAATGCTTACAAAGTGCTTTGAGATCATTAGATGATGAAAGCCTTTGCAGGATTCTCTGTGAGGGTAATCATCAAGGATTACACGCTACTGAGAGACCACAGATAAAACGCAGTGTCTCCCGGTGATGAGAGCGCTGGAGTGCTGCGGAGCAGGAGTGGGATCCACACACATACAAGCTGCACCCAGTACACTGAGAAAGACCAGCCAGTTACCAGGGAAATCTGGTTCTGTTTTGGGAGGAGTGGGTTGGGAGGATGGAAGAAATGGCTTGTTCCTCCTTTGTTACCTCTGCCTATTCTCCATCCCTCTCTAGGTAAGGTGTGCTAATTCCTCATTCAGAACCTTTTTGAGGCTTAGAAACAGCTGGGGTAGAGCCACTTGGGTTTGGGCTGGTGGGGTGTCTTGAAACTCAGAACTCATCCAGGAGTTGACATGACTCCATGGAGCAGCCGCAGACTCATGAACTGGGTGAAGACTCACAGGATTTGAAAAATTAACACCTACGGGATGAGGGAAGATAGGAAAATAAGGGGGGAGATGTGACAGATCCATTGAATTTCTTTATTGAGCTAACTGCTCCATAAGGTCTACTATGCAATTGGTGACGTTAGCTGACCAGAAATGCTCCTTCCTTTCCAAACTG
>NW_006293776.1:2363585-2370522 GCF_000327345.1 Myotis davidii | reverse complement strand
AAAGAAATAAGAAAAGGAGAAGGCAGGAAGGGAGAAGGGAGAGAATGCGTGAATTATGTGGGATACCTAGGAGTGAGGTGTGTGTTTCTTTGTCTCCCTGTCTGTGTTTTGTTGAATCTTTTCCCTGAAGTCACACCTCCTGTCTAGTGGGAGTTGACAAAAGGGAATTCTATTTTAGACTCGAGCCTACCCATCTGGTGTCTGGATTTCTTCTAAGTTGCCACTAGTGGGGTGGTGAGTACGGGGCATTATTTCTTCATATTCTTCTCTTGCACAGACTTTTATATTTATTTAAAAACTGCTATTTTTTATGAGACAAAGTGGTCAAATTTTGACCTTTCTATAAGACTCAACCTAATAATTCAATCCTCATGATTCTCAGTCTTCATCATTGCTCCTTAACTATTGCGTTTATAGTAATAGTTCCCACTTAGTAGCACCCACTGTATGTGATGTATGTCACATGTGGCAACTCTACAAGAAAGTCATGGTGCCCATTTGGCCTGTGAGAGACTTGGCTCCCACAGTTGGCCCAAGATTACATGTCTAGTGATTGGCAGTGCTGGGATCAATCCAGAACTTTTTGGTTCAAGCCTAGAACCCTCTTAGTGCCATAGAATCCCACAGCCCTTGTTCCCTTAGGTTTTCTCCTGGATCCTTGTGCTTCATCTTTCTAGCACAAATAAATGAGTCTTTGGTTGGACAGATGAATGGATTCAGATGAGGATGTTTGAGATTATACATATTAGAGGCCCAGTGCATGGATTCGTGCACCAGTGGGGTCCCTCGGCCTGGCCTGTGCCCTCAGCCTGGTGGTCAGTGCATGTCATAGCTATTGGTCGAATGGTCACTTAGGCATATATATATATATATGCTTAATTTACTCACTTCATAATCCATAGTGAATGCTTCTCATTTCAGCCAAATTATAATTTAAATTCTGGAGGAGAAAGGGGTTCCGATACTTGGGCCTTAAATCTGTTCTTGGGGCCAAAGCATTAGGAAATCTCCTTGTCATCCTGTCTCCACTTTGGCTGGTCTTCTCTCTAGGCTTTGAGAGAGACCTTAATCTTTTCCTTAAAAGACCCTGGAGACATTGTTCTTCTTCATGCCTGCCTTCTCTCCACAGCTCTTTCCCCTCCATTCTTTAAAAGTTAGTGAGTTTGACCCCTACTTTTTTTTTAAGATATATCAATGAGAAAATAGGGTTTCCAATGCAGAACTCCTTCCCAGGGTTTCTTTGAGCATTTCTAAATTCTGAAAAAACACACACAAAAGAAACAGTTAATCAGGTAAATAAGGAAAAGTGTTGTAATTCTCCCGTGAGAATTAAACAATCAACAGAGTCATTTGTAGAGCTGAGGAATCCACTGAGGTCAGGTTGAAAGCTAACCTATGGAGTTGGAGGATAAGACTGACATTTCCCAGATCCAGGACAGGATGGGAGCCCAGAGGAGAGAATCGGTCATGATTACTGGTAGATGTTGATGTTGCTATGTTGTAGATTACGTGGCCCAGTCTGTTGGTCCTGGTGAGTCATCCATGCAAATAAAATAATATGCTTATATGTACAGCATAGAGTACACAAATCCTATGAGTAGTATTCCAAGAAACGTTTTGGAAACAAAATAAGTCTTTAAAATGGCCTTTTCAACATGTGATTCTGGGTAGTGCTATTAACTTTGCCTGTACATCCAAATGCAGGTTATTGCAGGGGTCAACACACTTTTTCTCTAAAAGGTCAGATAGTAAATATTTTAGGCTTTGAAAGCCATATGGACTTTGTCACAACTATCCGCTCTGCTGTTTCAGTGTGAAAGCAGCTATAGACATAAAATACACAAGTGGGCTGTGTTCCCATAAAAGTTTTATTTACCAAACAGACTGAGGGCTGGATGGGGCCCGCTGTTGGACTACTACCCAGGGCTGTTCACTGGCATTTTCTGGCATTTGAATATTTGTTGTAGGCTACAATTCTTTGTAAATTCTATTATGTTTTTTCTTACTTATTTAACAATTATGTTTAGATATCCATAATAATGAGTAAGAAATATTGGGAAGTATTTTAAGAATAACTTATAATTGGAGGGATTCCAGAGAAATTCCTGGGAATTCTCACTTCTCATTCCCAAGTCCCAAAGGTTAATGCCTGTTGTATTTATATTTCTGATTTGGAAGCACCCAGAGAACAGGATCTGCGGTATCTCCCTGCTCCTCCATACTTCCTGGTTCAATCAGCAGTTATCTTTTCCCAACGTTAAGTGGCGCTCCCTGTTCTTTGTGCTGTGTGGTGTCCCCTGAGTTTATCAGTTGTCTGCGGCATATGACCTACTTTCTTTCCCACTGGGAGATTGGGCAGCTTGGAAACCAGCTGAATTCTCCAGAATTACTAATAGATCAAACCTGTTCCCCCGCCCCCAAATCCAAGTGCTTGGAGTAGATTATTTTTCAAGGATACACAACATTTTATACTCATTTGTAGTATCATGCAGGTGATTTGTGTTATTGTTTGGGATTTATGTTTTTCTGCCACGGTTTTAGCACTTCTCTTATTCTCTCAGGGGTAGAAAACAGGAACGGGAACTAAGAATGTCTGCTATGGCTCTGGATGGTTTGGCTCAGTGGATAGAGCGCCGGCCTGTGCACTGAAGGGTCCCGGGTTCATTTTTGGTCAAGGGCACATGCCTGGGTTGCAGGCTTGGTCCCCCGAAGGGGCTGTGCAGGAGGCAGCTGATCAATGATTCTCTCTCATCATTGATGTTTCTATCTCTCTCCCCCTCTCCCTTCCTCTCTGAAATCAATAAAAAATATATTTTTAAAAAAAGGATGTCTGCTATGAGCATTGAGTACAGTTCTTGCAAACAGTCAAGGTGGAAGTTAACTTACTGGTAATTAATAACACAGATTTGAGAGTCAGCAAAACTTGGAATCTTGGATTTGCCACTTACTTAAAAAGTGTGACCTTGGACAGTTTTACCTAACCCATCTAACATTGCTTTCTTATCTTTTTTTAAAAAAATATGTTTTTATTGATTTTTAGAGAGAGAGAGAGGGAGAGAGTTAGAGAGATAGAAACACCATCCATAGGCTGCCTCCTGTACACCCGCTAATGGGGAATCAAGCCCGCAACTAGGGCACGTGCCCTGACTGGGAATCAAACCAGCGACCTCTTGGTTCATAGGTCAGCGCTCAACCACTGAATCACAACGGCTGGGCTTATCTTTCAAATGGGAATATACTATCTTCCTCTCAATTTTTGTGTTGTTAGGATTAAACCAGGTAAAACAAATGAGGTTAAGCACACTTCTAGAACCAAAGGCTCACTAAATGATAGCTGGCATTATGAGTAACACTCGAAGATAGGAGGTATTTTGTGTGTCCCATGGGAAAGGAAACTGAAACACAGAGGTGAAATGATTTATGGAAGCTCACATTTAGGAGGTTGGAAAACTGGGTGTGGCTGTTTCCTCAGTCCCTGCGCTTGCTAGCATGTGCTGCTGCCCATAGTAGTGTCCGTTAGTAGTAATCCCACAGCAAGATACACCAGGATTGATTTGAGTTGTGGGGTTTGAGTGGCTAGAAGAGAAAGTATGGTGTCAGGTGTGCATTATGATTTGATACTTGTATATATTGTAAAATGATCACCACCATACATCTAGTTAACATCGGTCACCATACGAGGGGTGATGTCGTGAAAGGCCAAGGATTTGTAGTGTTTGGAAGCCATGATTTCTAGAGGCCAAGGATACAGTTTTGGCTAAAAAGCTGAAAGAACTTACCCTGGATTTTTTTTTTTCCTGTTGCTTAGCTGCTATGTTGACTGCCAAAAACTCGTTTGATTTTAAGTGCCTTTTATGCTTGCCTGTTAGTCAGCTCCCATCATTTGACAATGACTCAAGGTATGTTCTCTTAAATTGTATTACACAAAAAGGTAGTGCTGTGGTAAGCCTGCAATTGGAGTTGGATTTCTCCTTTTCCCCCTCCTCACACTCAGCCTCCTCCACTTCCCAGGAATGTGCCTCTGACCTTTATGGGTCACATTTTCACAGGGCACGAGGCATGATTAGCTGCCAATAATTAAACCTCCATAGCCAAACACATGAGTTGGCTAAGGTTTTGGAAAAAAACTCAGCTCAGTGAAAGTTTTGTGACATGTTGCTGGAGTTTGCTATATAGATACTTATTTTATAGCACTGATTTTAATGGGTACATTGGTGCCTTTAAAAAAATTATTTTAAAAATCACACTTGGGGGTTTGAACATGACTGCTCTGCACTACCTTTCAGGCTCTGCCAAGCTTGCTAACTGGCATCAAGGGTGTTCGTGGGGAGTTGGTTCTCACTAGGACGTTTGAAGAGTTAAGTGTCCAGAATTTCCTCTCAACTTGAGCTCCCATGTTACCAACCTGAGTTCTTCCTTGCAGGACACCACGGTTTTGACTTCCATTCATGGGGTGAGAGCTGAGGAATTTTAAAACAGATATGAAATTATGTTTAATTTGGAGACATGAGTTTTATTTGGTAGCTCTTGAACATCAACTATATGCTAGATGCTAGGTTCTGTGGAGAGAGGATATAGCAGCAGCAGAAGAATATGTGACCCTCGTCTGGTATAAATTAGATAAATTGAGATAAACTCAGGTCAAGGCAGAGGATTAAATGCCAGGTTGAGTCATATACACTATAAGTACCAGCAGAATTAGAGTGGGAAGATCTGGAAAGTAGAAGAATCACTAGAGAAAGCTGAACAGAGGCAGGAGAACCTGGACATAGTTTTGAAGAATGAGAAGGTAGTAGGGCTAGGGAAGTAGACGCACCTTTGTAATTTTTTTGAAAGTCCATATCTGGGTTATAAAAACAGAATCAGAAAAATATGCACCAGCATTTTCTTACTTTCTTGCTTATCTCAACCTGCTCCTAAACAGTACGTACCTATAAATTAGACACGGAGGGCCCTGGGCAGGGCGGCTTAGCACTGGCCCTCTCCTAAAACGCAGTTGGTCTTTGGCAGCAGGAAAAGCAACTTCAGTGTGAATCTGCCAAATTTCCCTGGCCCAGCATCTTGGAAAATACCAGGATTTCAACAGTTTGTTCTGAAACTCAAGGTTTGTGAATGCTGCTTAGCTGATGAATTTGTTTTTAAGGATGTCCATTCTGTAAATGAATTTCTGCTCTTTAACTTCACTAAATGATTGTTGAAAATGTCATATTTCTGGCTGACCTTTCTATAGAGGTGTGTGTGTGTGTGTGTGTGTGTGTGTGTGTGTTGGGGGGGGGTGTTTGTATGCCTTATTTTTATTGCACCTTACAATTTTAAAATCAAATTGATCATGAGCTTCAATTTGAACCGAAGCGAGGACAGGCTTGACATTATTTGTAAAAGCATTTCCTTGAATTTCAAGGTTGATGTGACTTTCCTCCCAAATAATTATTGAGGAATGCTGCGTTTTAGGTTTGTTTTCTGCTTAGATATATTTACGTGAAATTTTTCTTGGCAACATGTTCTTTGAGGTTAAAAAAAACAACACTGTTTTCCGAAAGGAGTAAGTTTTCTCAGTGTTTTGTGTCACTTAACTATTCGAGTGGGAAAGTTTGGTTCTAATAAAAATTTCCTCTTCCTTTGGCCAATGTTGATGTTTTGAAAGTCCTCCTAAAGGAAAAGGGAGCTCGGGAGGCTTTTTGTTTTTTGTCAGTTATCTAGAGCCCCTTCCCTTCCGCTGTGCGCTCCTTTTCCTTCATTGTTTTATGAGCCTTTGAACTAGATCTACCAGCAGCTGAGAATGGTGCTTGAAAATGGACCAAAACCAGATTGTTTGTGGGTGGACAACAAGAAACTAGTTGCTCGGGTACATGGGGTGCTCTCAAGTGGCCGGAGACTTTCACTCCATTCTCTGCACCACTTGAACTTTATATCTTCAAACCAACTACATATGACAATTAATATATGCAAAGCCCTTGGTTTTATTTGTTTGTTTGTTTTGTAATGATATATGGGATTTAAGAGAACATGATCTTGAAATTCACCAGCTGCAGGCCTTACTTGGTTTTGTGTCATGTGGAAAATTATTTGAGCGAGGTATGGATCTATGACAGTGATGGCGAACCTTCTGAGCTCGGCGTGTCAGCATTTTGAAAAACCCTAACTTAACTCTGGTGCCGTGTCACATACAGAAATTTTTTGATATTTGCAACCATAGTAAAACAAAGACTTATATTTTTGATATTTATTTTATATATTTAAATGCCATTTAACAAAGAAAAATCAACCAAAAAAATGAGTTCGCGTGTCATAGGTTCGCCATCACTGATCTATGACCTCAACATACTGCATGCCGGTGTTTTCCAACCCTCCCCATACTTGCTTTCACTGTAAATCAGCTTTAGTTTTGTGGTCCCAATTGAAAGGCTTGTCAAGTATGCACTTCCTTTAGCCAGTACATTCCCAACTGCAGAATTTTCTTTTGCTTAGACGGTTTTTCTTTCTTCTTCCCCTCCGCAGCGCCGAGTCACTTGTGAGCATCGCCTTGGAGCTCCTGGGGATTTCTCATTATTCCAGGAGATTCCAGGCGCACGCCTCCCTCCCCACATCCCTGGTGAACTAATGAGCGAAGCTCTGCACAGGAGCACAGCACCTGAAGGACGGCGGGGAGATATGACCTGGAACCAGCTCTAAGGTAGCCGCGTCAGCGTCCCCAGGAGCTCAGAGCAGCATCGCTGGAACCAGCCGTAGAGCCATTTCAACAAATCACCTCTTTTAATGCTCTCCGGCAGAGATCAAATCTACACGGTAATTTCTTAGCCACAACGATCATTTCTTCGGTTTATATGAATGTAATGTAAAAAAGTTTAGAATCAGCCTTAATTCTTGCATGGCCTTGAAGGTAGGCTTTTTTTTTTTTAAATGGAGCTGCACAGTTATTCTTCAACTTTGGCCAAGT
>NW_006293776.1:2358233-2363557 GCF_000327345.1 Myotis davidii | reverse complement strand
CATGTAAAATGCTTCTGCCGTTCTTTTCACCTTATAGGTCCACTCTTCTTCCTCCCCTGCCCTTCTAAATAAACTTTATGTTTTACAGTAATTCTAGGTTCATAGCAAAATTGAGCAAAGGGTATAGAGAGTTCTCATACACCCTGTCCCCATATATGCACAACCTCTCCCACTATCAATGACCACATCAGAATGGTGCATTAATTACAACAAATGAACCTACATTGACACATCATCACCCAAAGCCATAGTTTATATTGGTGGTGTGCATTCGGTGGGTTTGGGCAAATGTATAATGACATGTATCCACCATTACTGTATCATACAGAGTAGTTTCACTGCTTTGAAAATCCTCTGTGCTCCACCTTTTTTTCAGTCCGCACCCCCGCCCCTGGCAACCACTGATCATTGTATGAACTCCATACTTTTACCTTTTCCTGAACTACATTTTAATATTATACTCCCTGTAGAGTCTTTTGAAATCTATGGACAGAAGTCTTGCCATCAGGATGAAATGCCATTTAGGTTGTGTTAAGCTATGGAGGTAATACAAATACATGCTTTAGACTAGAGTCTAAAATGTTTCTGAGGGGAGGCCTTAAGTGCTAAACGTGTGTGTCTCTGAGTTAAATGTTGAGATTGCTCAGATAAGATTTGAAACTTGTGTAGACAGAAGCAAGGAACTCAGGTTTGCTCTATGCAGCCTCCTTAGTTTGCCATTTTTGGGGGAAGGACTGTAGTAGCTGTCACGTGCTTTCTTTTTAAGGGAAGTCTAATTCATTGTTTTAAAAAACCTTGTTCTTTATATAAAAGTTTATTTTTGATTATTTAATTTCAAATATCACAAAACAGTGTAAAGTAAGGCATATACTATATAAAGTGCCTGTACTTACATATATATAATTTTCTCCATTCCTTCTCTCTTTTACCTGTAGCTAATAATTTTGAAGACATATTATTCACATACAGATCTTTTCCTCTACAAACAAATGAGGCATATTAATTATGTTTAAAAATCGATGGTGACTGTACATTTTATTTTATGACTTGGTTTTTCCTTCTATTTCATATGTTGTGGGTATTTTCCCTTTTAAGGAGAATTTTTCCTTTTCAGTAGAGTCTCAGTCTAAGTAATGACTGCTTAATGCTCTTTATATGGCTGTAACATAATAATAACCAGTCCTCAAGTGAGACGTTAGCCTGTAATTTAAAGGGGGATATGGGTGGGGGGAGACCTCACGTTAAGGAAAAAACAAAAGTCATGACTGTTGACATTGGCCTTGTAGTCATTAAGGATGTGAGCTTTTATTTTCTAAGGCAGATGTTACACAGCTTTGGGGCTGTTGCTGAGGTGTCACTTATGTCAAATTTTCATCTCGGGAGTTTGGAAGGAAGTTTTTTGGCACTGGGCTGCATTAATATATTACCATAGTTGTTAGTTTTGGCTACCATCCTTGGAGCGTTTTGAGATATTTTCGTGCCCATTTAAGGTGGCATGAGGTTGAATTAGTTTTAAGAGGAAGTAATGACTAATAGGGATAGAATTAAGAAACTGACTTATATTTTGCATATATGCTTATTTGCGGGAGGAGGAGGAGATTGTGGTGGTAGTTAATTGCAATTACCCCTTTGATTCTTAATTATGAAACAGGGTTAAAATTGTCCAGCTGAGTAGTGTCATGGGGTAATTGATGGTTGGACTCACCAGAGAAGTTTTCAGATATCTGGGGCTGGAAATGAATAATTGTGTTGTTGTTATTTTATAAAATATTTATTTTTAGGAAAGTAATATAATCAGTATTTATAAGATTAGAAAGGGAGCCCTAACCAGTTTGGCTTAGTGGATAGAGAGTCGGCCTGCGGACCGAAAGGTCCTAGGTTTGATTCCAGTCAAGGGCATGTACCTTGGTTGCGGGCACATCCCCAGTAGGAGGTGTGCAGGAAGCAGCTGATCAATGTGTCTCTCTCATTGATGTTTCTAACTCTCTATCTCTCTCCCTCTCCCTTCCTCTCTGTAAAAAATCAATAAAAAATATATTTTAAAAAAAAGATAAGAAAGGGACAGGAGTGAAATATAAGTCCCCCTAGTGCCCAGTTCCCATTCCTAGAGGCAACCACTGTTACCAGTTTCTTATGTATTCTTTCAAAGATTTCAGATCATACATCATATACCAGCGTGTAACCTATAGATTATTGCAATTTTTCTAAACGCAAATAGTAATGATATACACTGTTTTGTACCCTTTTTTTCATTGAAATACTATTTCTTGGAAGTTATTCCTCGTTAATACTGCATTCTTTTTATATGGATGTCTAGTATTTCACTGTGTGGATGCACTGTGATTTATTTATGTTAATCCTCATCTAAGGATATTTTTCCATTGAGTTTTACAGAGAGTGGAAGAGAGCGGGAGAGACAGAGAGAGAGAGAAACATCAATGTGAGAGAGACACATGGATTGGTTACCTCCCACATGCACCCTGACCCGGACCAGTGATAGAGCTTGCAACCGAGTTAGGCGCCCTTGACCAGAATCGAACCCGGGACCCTTTAGTCTGAGGGCTGATGCTCTATCCACTGAGGCAAACTGGCTAGAGCTCTACTGTGATTTACTTAACCAGTACTATATTGATGGCCATTGAAGTCATTTTCAGTTTTATTTTCATTAACAAACCTGTAGGGAATAACCTTGTACATATATCATTTCAAACACGTTCATGGGCATATCTGTAGGATCCATTTCTAGTGGTGGAATTGATAGGTCAAAGGGTATGGACATTTTAATTTTGGTAGAAATTTATTGCCAAGATGCTCTAGCCATAGAGCTTGCAAAGTTTCAGATTTCACCAGCAGTGGATGAGAACACTGCCTCCTCACACCCGTGCCGGTCACAGTACAGTTGTCAAACTGATAGGTTTTTGTTTTTTTCTTTGCCAAATGGAGAGGTGAAAAATGACAGTTTAAGGTAGCTTCGATTTGCATTTTTTTATTTTGGTTGACATAGAATATCTTTTCATAAGTTGAATGATATCTTTATTTCCTGTTCTGTTCCCTTTATGCTTGTGTCCTTTGTCTATTTTCCTATTGGGTTTTTAATCTTTTTATTTTCCGTTCATGGGGGCTCCTATGTATTAACAAAATTAGTGCCAGGCCTTTTGTTCTCCTTGTGATATATGACATTTATGTGGCATTTTGTATAAACATTATTTTGCTGTGCAGATTATTTAAAATTTTGTATCCTTAAGTTTACCAATTTATTAATTTAACATGTATTTATTGGATACCTCTCATGGCACTTGTTCTAGGCAGCAGGCTATACAGTAGTAAAGAAAACAGATCCCAATTCTTGCTCCTTAGAGCTAAGTGGAAGAGATAGTCAATAAAAGATGTTCAACAAGGATTATAGAGATAAATATATAATCAAACTTTTTGTGGCTTCAGGATTTTGAATCACAGTTAAAAGACCTTTTCCATTCCTACAGTTAAAAACCTACCTCATGGTTCCTTATAGTGT
This sequence comes from Myotis davidii, assembly GCF_000327345.1. Classification (NCBI taxonomy): domain Eukaryota; kingdom Metazoa; phylum Chordata; class Mammalia; order Chiroptera; family Vespertilionidae; genus Myotis; species Myotis davidii. Next base: position 2,360,043 of record NW_006293776.1, on the reverse strand, counting down.
CATGTGTTTTTGGTGTGTGTTTATTTTTTAGTTTTAATTCTTTGATCCATCTGGAATGTTAGGTATGAATGCAACTTAATTTTTCTCCAGGTGCTCTAATAATTAAGGGAAGGCTGAGCTGCTGTAACCAAGGGACTAAAATATGCTATGGTTCAAAGAACGTGGATGTTGAGTTTTTCCTCACTTAACAGTCCCAGTGGGAGTAGAGCAGGTCAGCAAAATAGCCCATATTCCCAGGTCCCTTTAATTGTCACTGTAGTTACCTGCATGGTCATAGCTGGCTTGCTACCATATCTGGGTTCCCTCATTGCTAAGGACAGAGGAGAAAGTCCGGGTCAAGTGATCAGAAGTTGCGCACATCACTTCTATTGCTGTTGGTGAGAACGTAAGTCATGTGGGCACTTCTGGCTGCCAGGGAGGGTGGGGCCTGCAGGCTCTGCTGGTCAGCGTGGGCCCAAGAAAAAAACAAAGAGGGAATTTTAGTAGAAAATTAGCAGTCTGTCATTGGCTAGTCCAACTGATTTTACTGAATAGTCCCAACTTTTCTCCTTTGGTTTCTTTTTGAATTATAAATTCCCAAACACATTTTAGTCTATTTCTGGGAATCTCCATTTACTTTCATTGATCTCTATGCCTATGTGTGTACCAGGATCACACTTTTTAAAAAATTTTTTTTAAATTATTGGAGCTTAATATGATTTTTTAATTTTTGATGGGGTAGTTCCATTTTATAGAATTTTAATATTTATTTGTGTTTGTGTGTTTAAAAAATCATATTCATTTAAATAAATATATCTAGTCATCACTCCCTCTTCCTTAAAACCTGTTAATATTATTATTGGGATTGGGTAAAATGTGTAGATGTACTTTGTGAAAAAGGGCTCACATCTTTATGATGTTAATTTTTCTTATTTGATGATAATGGTGCACAGTGTTTGGGAAAAATTATCTGGACTTTCCAGTCTTTCTATATCTTTGAGCCAGGAAACTTATATAATTGAAGTTGGCAAGAGGGAGGACCATTATATCATATGATGTTGTGTTAAGTTTATTTTGACTTCTGATTATGACTGATGCCTATTTCTTTCTTAAAATTTAATAAACTTGGAACTTGAAAAAATAGCTTTTCTGTTTGAAAGTAAAAAAATTAATATTTCAGGAGTTTTTTACATAAACTTCTTTATAACACAGATCTGTCAAATTTTTGCATTTGTTTACGGTACGGAATACTGTTATTTCCTCATTGTGTGTGTGTGTATGTGTGTTAATCTGTACCTTTTTAAGACAACAGCTTTGTTCTCCTTTTCTATTTTTCTTGTAAAATAAGATACACATACAGATATCCACACAAAGCATACGTAGCTTAGTGAAATTGTAAAAGGGTGAACATTTTTGTGACCACCAGGCAGGTCAATAAACAGAATGCTAGCAGCCTCCTTAGTCCATTGGCATATTCCATGCCACTCATAGCCCTCTCCCCCTGGTTAGTAACCACTTTCCTGATTTCCATAGTAACTGCCTCCTGGCCTTTCTTTATGGTTTTATTTCCCACGTGCACATATCTAGCTACTGTAGTTTAGTCTTGCCCATCTTTTTATGTCTTTAAGTCTCTTAAACCTCAGGTTCCTCTTCCACTTCTTTCCTTTCCTTACAGTTTGTTGAAGACCCTAATCATTTGATCTCTGTGTTCCCACTGGCTGGATTCAATGATTGCAACCTCATAGTTCAATACATTTTTTAAGTTTTTATTTTATTGATTTCAGAGAGGAAGGGAGAGGTAGACAGAGATAGAAACAACAATGATGAGAGT
>NW_006293776.1:2357683-2358054 GCF_000327345.1 Myotis davidii | reverse complement strand
TTTATTTATTTATTTATTTATTTATTTTGGTGTGGGGGGGCTGTTTATGATTTTTGAAAATTGGGCAAATTAAAATGCTGATCAGCTTTTAGATGATATTTGGAAGAGGAATGCTTTTAATTTTGTTAGGTGACATTTTGATTTTATATTTATGTTTAGAAAAAAATCCTTAATTGTTAGAGACTTTGTGAGTGAGATGATGTGACATTTGGGATTCTTGTTAAAATACCCCAGGAGAAAACGGGCAGAATAGAAGAAATAAGATTACTCATTTTTGAAACTGGGTGGTAGGATGTTGTTTATTTTTGAAACTAGGAGGTCAAAAATAGGGTTTATTATACTTTTCTCTCTGTTTCTATGTAATGAAATAT
>NW_006293776.1:2357299-2357619 GCF_000327345.1 Myotis davidii | reverse complement strand
AGGGAAAGATGGCAATAAGGAAGGAGTAGACAGGGAGGCAGGAAAATTATCCTGAACGGGTGAATCCATTCTTAACCTGCTTGTTTGGTCTTACCTTGGTGACCGACCCTGAAGCTAAAAATCGGGTAACATCTTGAGTGAGAATAAGGTTTAAGGGGTGATTGGCCGAAGAGGAAACTGCCATCCAAGGACACTGAGAAGATCCAAGCCCTGAAAGTAGACACCAGAGCGAGAGTGGGGCCTCTGAATCCTAGCCAGGGAAGAACCCGAGGGACGAAGGGGGTTATCGGCACTGCCATCCTGCAGAGCGTGAGTGAGAC
>NW_006293776.1:2355548-2357270 GCF_000327345.1 Myotis davidii | reverse complement strand
CGACATTCCCAGCATCGCCTGAATTACTGAGGGGCTGTCATACTGGGGCATTTCTAGGCCTCATCTCAGGTCAATCGCATCAAAATCTCTGGGCATGAGGCTTGGGAATCAGTTCTGAGGAAGCTCCCGTGTAAATGTGAAGGATAAGGTAACGTCTACAGTGAGTCAGATACCTTAGCAAGAGGTGTTTCAGTGATGGAGAGGAGGAGCAGAGGGAGACCATGAAGGGAGCTGTGTAGATTGCTCTTTCTAGCAAGTTTTCTGTGAAAGGATGAAGAGAGAGAGAGAGATGGGAGGACTTGGGGCTGAGGAGGTGGTGGTTGTTGAAATAGTTGTTGCTCATAATAATATAAGACAGATTTGCCTGTAAATGTGGAGAATGTGAATGGTCTCCATGTAGGAAGACTGAGTAGTCAGGCTAAGCATGAGCTTAAATCCACCTCCTCCCAACCCCTACCAGAGAGATTATTTTGGGGGAAGAACTTGATGGTTCAGGGAGCTTGGAAACTGTCATCATGAATTAGATGTTCTTTTTATTTGTTATTATTTTGAATTCCATATTAAAAGAAGAAAGGCACCGAGTCTTTTCAATGCCTCTGCTTCTCCTGTCCTGACAGGGCCTCTGCGTTCCCTGCAGAGAAGGCAGGTGGGGTCTGGAGTGCTGATAGCCACTCTCCTTCATCAGTGCTCCCCTGCTCCTCCTCACATCCTCTGTCTTCTCTTTGCGTTTCCTCTTCTTTATGTCAAACTGTTACTCTCACAGCTCTGAAAGGGTTGCCTGGTACGGACGGGGTGGTGTGTTTCCGTTATTAGCTTTGGGACTATTGGAGGGATTCTCATGTTTTCATGATTTCATAATCCCTGAGTTGGAAGGTGGTGGGGAGAGGACTGAGGTCAGAATACTGCTCCTTCTGTTGTCCTCTGCCTCAGGGTCTTTGTTTAGTTTTAGTTTTTTAATTAATCTTCACCTGAGGATTTTGTTTTTTTTAGGGAGGTTCCTGGTTCATAGGTTAACCACTGAGCCACACCGGCTGGGCCAATACCTTTTCTTTTAGTAGGAAATAGTATTTTTACATTACAGTTTGGGCTGGGTGTGTTTGCTGCTGGGTAGATCATTGTTTCTAGGCCTTTTTAATGAGAGAGGATTTAAACACTTCAAATTCCATTTCAGTTGATAAGGCTCTCACCCTTTTCTGTATTACATCTGTATCCCCTTAATTCACACAGAGTTCTGCTTCTCCAGAACAGCAGGGGATGATAGACTTGGAGTATGTCTTAGTTACTCATTTGCTTTCTTCCGTGGGATACACACAGTATTCTCAACACTGCTACAGAGCTACCACACAATGCTAGTTATGATACCTGAAAAGCGATAAAAACAGTTTTGCCCTGGTAGGCTATCCCATTCTCCCCACATTTATTTATTTATTTATTTATTTATTTATTTATTTATTTATTTTGGTGTGGGGGGGCTTGAGTAGCTAAGGTGAACTACTGGGTTGAAGCTTGTGAGAAGGACCTTTTATTCTATAATTCCTGAAGTATTGTGAACAAAAAGTCAAAATGCAAAATAATATAAAAAAAGGTGAATTGAATTCCAATTATTCTCAAGTCCTGGTGGGGGAGTCAGATGAAAACATCATAAATCAAATTCAGATTTTAACTCACTGAAATTATGACTCAACTTATATTTCATCCATTTTACTTTTTCTTGATTTTTTT
>NW_006293776.1:2344939-2354025 GCF_000327345.1 Myotis davidii | reverse complement strand
AGGACATTCTTCTTTTTTTAATCCTTGCCCAAGGATATTTTCCCAGTGTTTTTAGAGAGAATAGAAGAGAGAGGTAAAGACAGAGAGAAACATACATGTGAGAAAAACACATAAATTCAGAGACACATCGATTGGTTGCCTCCTGCATGCTCACCGACTGGGGTTGAACCTGCAACTGAGATATGTGCCCTTGATGGGGAATTGAACCCACGACCCTTCAGTTCGTGGGCCTGTGCTCTTAACTACTGAGCCAAACAAGCCAAGGCTACTTGTGTTTTTAATAACAGATAGAATTCATCAGTTCTACCCTCTAATATGTCTGCCTCTTGGGAGCATCATCTATTTCCTAAATTTTGTTTCTTTCTCCCCACTTAGTAGAGCGCATTTCTTTTCACTTTTACCTTGTCATTGTTATTTAGTGTTTGGGTTGGGGTGGGTGGTTTTAGGTGTGTGGTCACTTCGATGCTAGCTTGTTCAACTTTGCACTGGCCCTGTGGACATGGCTCATTTTCTTTCTCACGATTGTATTTATACTTTCGATGGATATATTTAAATGAACAGCTGTGCGTTTGTTGAGTCATACCACAATTATCTGATTCTGCTTTAGCTGCTCGACTGGCAAAAACATATTTTAGGCTAAGTTGTGAGAGAATTCCATTAATCACATTCTAGATGGGGGAGGGGAGAGGAGAAAGACCACTGTGAGAAGTCAGTTTAAGAGTTCCTTCTTTAAAAGGAACTCTTACCATTTGCTACAGATGGATGGACCTGGAGAGCATTATGCTAAGTGAAATAAGCCAGTCAGAGAAAGATAAGTATCACATGATCTCACTCATATGTGGAATCTAATGAACAAAGTAAACTGATGAACAAGATAGATCCAGAGACATAGAACCATGAACAGACTGGAATCTCAGAGGGAAGGTGGGTCAGGGAACGGGGAGAGGGGAGGAGAGGGTCAGTGGGGAAAAAACAACAACAGAAAAACAAAGCAGACATCTGTAATACTTTCGACAATAAAGATAAATTTAAAAAAAGAAAAGTCTTTTTAAAGATTAATGTTAATTCGTTATTTCATGATGTTAGAGTAGATTGATTTGGATGCTATTTAAGATGTCATGTGGAGCCCTAGCTAATTTGGCTCAGTGGACAGAGCATTGGCCTGTGGACTGAAGGATCCCGGGTTTGATTCTGGTCAAGGGCACATGCCTGGGTTTCGGGCTCGATCCCCAGTGTGGGGCATGCAGGAGGCAGCCAATCAATGATTCTCTTTCATCATTGATATTTCTCTCTCCTCTCTCTCTCTCTCTCTCTCTCTCTCTCCTTCTCTCCCTCCCTCTCTGAAATCAATAAAATATATTAAACTTTTTTTAAAAAAGGTGTCACCTGGAGAAGCTTTATAAAGGTGTAAATAACCATAAAGATTTAATGGTAGCTTGGTAGGCATAAATCCCTGGCATCGTTGCTAGCGCTGCTCTATTTAAATAGATAAAGGATCTGTAAAAGAGTTCCTTTCTGTAAAGCCTAGTGTTCTTGACTCAGCATTCTTTGAATTCATCGGCTAAGTATTTTGTTTGAAGTCTCCTGAATACATAACATGTGATACAGAAGACGTTACAACTTTCTTTTTCTTCAAATGTATTAATTGCTAGTGGTAGCCTCTGATTGAGTCTTTGGCTCCCATCAGCCAGTCTATTTTTCTCTTGACACTTCCTCGGGGTTCTTTCTGAGGGTTATTAATAGGCATGGAAGTATGGCTTTCCAAATAACGTCAATAACTGTTAGAAGACAGGGGGTGGGGGAGATAATGTGTCAATTTCTGACTTGTAGGAGATATATTTTCAAGCTACAGAAGCTGTCTCAGAGGTCACTGGGGATGGCTCTGGGCGGATCAGCTGGTGTCTGCAACTAAAGATCCAAGGAGTCCTTTCCAAATGGGATATTGTCCACCAGGGAGTTGTCTGCTCTACCTGGAGTCTGCCAGCCGTCTTTTTGTTTGGCTGCTTCTCTTGGATGACACCCTTGAAAACCGAAATCCAAGTTACAGATGATATCTTTTAATTTATCTCAAATACCTGGTTGCTACTATATTAAATTGAGGAGATGGAGCAACTCCCCCTTCCCCCCCTCTCCCCCCCCGAGGTAATTTCCTTGCCAGGCTGTACAAAATTCCTTAAAGCTCACCTTCCTCTTTCTACCCAAACCAAAGTGTCGCATAGACTAAGACGTTCAGACACATGCGTTTTAATTTACATCGAGTGCCTAGTATGTGCCAGGCCTGGGTGAGGAGCCATGAGCAAGGCTGAGCTCTTACTTCCGTGCTGCTTATATGTTGGTGCATGGAGGAAGGTGGTGGGGAAACACCATCAAGATCAACCAACAAGCAACCCATTTCACACCGAGGTAAGTGCTGTGAAGAATGCAGGGGCGAGGCTGGGGAGGTGGCGTGTGGATGGGAAGGACGGCCCTGGCGAGGCTGGTGCAGAAAGGGTGCTTTTCTCACCTCCACAGACATACGCTCTAGTCACGTGTCTCCCATTTAAAAAAATAAATAAAAGAGAGAGTGGGTTTTGGGGGAAGAGAGAGAGAGAAAAGGGGAGAAAAGAAATATACCTCCCTGGTGCTAATGTCCCTTTCACATCTATCGCCCTTCAAATTATGATAGGTTAATCCTAGTAGCCTTAGAAGTGGGACAGTTGTGTCAGATGGTAGGTGCCTGAAACACCATTTGCCTGGTAACGGGAGGACTAGAAAAGTCTGCACTCTTTGATAAAAGGGGAAAGTTGAGGCATAGTTAGAAAGGAGCTAGTGGGCTGAGACCGATTCTGAGGACTTTGGGAGGAAGTGGGATTTTAAATGGACTGTACAGTTACATGTCTAAGAGTTTTGTGTGTGTGTGTGTGTGCGGGGGGGAGGGGGGGGGGACGGGACACATGGGCAGGAGGATAGCAGACTCCTTCCTACCAGTAGGTTAAAAAAATGGTTCCAGCCACAGTTTGAAAACTGGAGGGCAAGCAGTGAGCCCTGAGCTGCCGAGGAAAATATCACCAAACAGCTGGGAGATGATGGGGTCCTATCAGTTGAAACAAAGCAGGAGAGCCATGGCTATTTGATACAGAGGGAATGAGGTGGAAAACGAGGGACAGTTTCCATGTAGTCAAGCGTGTAGAAATAAAACCCACCTTGAGATACCAGGAAGGCATGGAGTGGGTGACCAAAACATTGGAATCTCAGAAGCTTAGCGTAATTAATATTAATATCTATGTATCTGGTAGTGTATAAAGTCACTTTCATTCTGTAGACAATTAAAGTAAATTTACTGGGGATTCAAGGTTTCTTACATGGTAGCCTAACTTAAATCGTTCACTTGCTTTCATTCGGTTCAGCCTGATCTCCCCCCAGCCCTTCACAGATAAAATCAGTCTTTCCCTCTCCTTTCCAAACCATGTCTTGTCACAGCTGGGATGTTCGCAGTGTAACTCTTTCAGTCAAAACCTCCCCCCGCCCCCCCCGAAATAATCTGTAATTAGTTCCTCTAACTACGGGATGAACCGATCCAGGGCTGGATTTCAGTTCTATAGGACTTGTCCAAGAAGCTATTTGTATTCATCTATCACCAAAGATCGAATTACATGCTAATATTCTGAAAGTAACACCCACCGGAACCCTCCAGCAGCAGTGAAGTCTATATAAAACCGAGCCCTGGCAACTTGCACATCACCAGTTCAGACAGAGTGTGGTGTTAAAAATATTTCACAGGTCATTTGTGAACTGGAGAAAAGACCCTGACTTAACTTATATGGTATGATGGCTTCGGTTTAGCCTTTCTTTGCAGCTATAACTGACAGCCCATGTCATTTTCACCCCTGTTCAGGCCCAGGTAGTGTGGAGCAAGCTGCCCTTGGTCGGTCGGTCTGTCTCTCTCTCTCTCTCTCTCTCTCTCTCTCTCTCTCTGTCCCTCTCTCTCTCTGCCTTTGAGCATAGAAGAGGCATAACTGTTCTCACATAATGGCTGATTTTTGTCCCACTTGGAGGTGGTTCTTGTAAGTATACCTTCCCTCAAAGTTTCCTGTCTGGAATTTGTCTTACTGGATCTAACTTTGTTCTAAAATGTGCCTGACATACACTAATTTCTGTTTTTATTTTGAGATGTGAGTTATAAGAGAACTGAAATGTGGGGGTGGGGGGTGTGATATAGAAATGCTGTATTGTCAAGGTGGTTTATTTTTTCTCCACACCAAGATCTTTTCAGAGTATATGAAATTAATTTTGAATTTAGAGAGATGGAAAGAGGTCATGATTGAAAAGTGACCCAAATAACCATGAATAAAGATTGTTTTCTAAGACGAAAATCAAGGTGGTTAAAGTGAATATGTTGAGGCGTGGATAAATGTTAAGGATGACGAAAGCAGCTGAACTAGTGTCGTGAAGGTGTGAGAGTGGTGGTTGGTTAAGAGCTGAGCTCTGATTACTTATACCCACCCACTGAAAATTCTACCCCCTGAAAATTTTATAGATGTTCTTATGTGTAAAATGAGGTGAATGTGAATATTTATTTTAGAACATTTTGGGGAGAGATTGAATGATATGATACACATGATCCCTAAGCATAGTGCCTGGCTGGTTAGTTAGTGCTGCTACCTTTAGGGTGATAAGGATATGTTTTTGACAGATAACTAGGAGAAAGCAGAATTACTCTCATTTCTGCTTTGCCTCTATCATTGACATTTAAAAAGAATGAGGTTATGAGGTCCCCTCCCGCCCCCCATCCCTTACTGAAGGGATAGCATAGACTGTATAAAGAGATATAAAGGAAAAACTGTCCTGGCAGAGTAGTGACAACCCCCACCAGTGGTGAGGGACCGCAGCTGGATAGCGTCATTCAAAGCATGGATGGGTGAATGTACAACCTGTCTTTCAAGATTCTAATTCGGAAAATGTTAGATGTTGAATTAAGAGTATCAAGAAAGTCCTTATCGTACGAGTAGGTACAAGTAAGTAAATTCTATCTTGAACCAATGGAAAACCAAAGGGGTTTAAGTTACCAGCCCTGGCAAATGAATATTTGGTAGAATTTTATGAAGGGGAAAAAATCATAGGGTTCATCTTACAACTTTCCCTTCATCTGCAATATTATGGATAACAAATTGTATGCTGTTCATAAGTATAGGTTTTAGAAATAGCCTTTATTTTTGCTGTAGATAGATTATTAATTAGATTGCTTAATATGAGTACTAAAAGTTGACAATAAAAGTGCATTTACACTCTGGATTACTTTGTGACCAGTATCAAAATGCTTTGTGGCTTTGTTGTGGGGGTAATGTATTGGAGTGTATCCGTGGTTTTATCCAGCTGTAAAATTGTGATGAGCAAAAGAAGTGCCAAACTTGGTCTCAAGCCCACACATGTTAAAAATTGAGCTAAACGCTAGCTCCTTAACTGAATATCAGTCTGATCTATAAATGGAGTTTGAAAAGTACCATGGGATTTGGAAAGCAGTTCTGTTCTGCCCTGGTGATATGCCTGTTTTTAGTAGAATTATCATGGGAATACACTATCTCCCTAGATCAGTAATGGCGAACCTATGACACTCGTGTCAGAGGTGACACGCGAACTCATTTTTGTGATTGATTTTTCTTTCTTAAATGGCATTTAAATATATAAAATAAATATCAAAAATATAAGTCTTTGTTTTACTATGGTTGCAAAGATCAAAAAATTTCTATATGTGACACCGCACCAGAGTTAAGGTAGGGTTTTTCAAAATGCTGACACGCCGAGCTCAAAAGGTTCGCCATCACTGCTCTAGTTTGTAGTCCTGAACATTGTAAGAGATGGTACTGACTTAAAGGGAGTAACTTAGTTGAGTCAGGAGGTCCTTATGTCTGAAATATCAAGATCAGTTACTAGGGATATAGGGCCTTATCCAAGAGCAGAAAGGAGATTGTATGTACTGCAGGCAAAAATTCATGCTCTGAACCTTTCAGATAATATTCTGTAGTCCCCAGTAAGTAGCCTATGATTTTTCAGTTAGGGATTTTGGCCTTAGAACATTACATAAGGATTTGTTTGAACCTAAACAAGATGAGCAGTTGGGTATTTTCTTATGACAAGTTTATGTCTCATTTAAAAAATATTTAGTTGTGTATATAAGTATTATTCCTATATTTTAAAAAAATCGAATGTCTTATTTCTTGACCATAGATTTTGTTGACTTCCTTGATGTGAATTGGGAGGCTAATGAGATTTTTAAACCTGTGGAACAGTAGCATTTTTCTCAGATAGTAGGTAAATGCTCAGCCTAAAATATACCGTGTGGTTATCTGTATGGTAGAAGAACTGATCAAATAAAGAATAAGATGATGGTTCTCAAAGTGTGGTCCAAGTGGAGCTCCCATGACTTCCTCAGAGGTCCCATGAAATCCTCCTTCTTCCAGTGACATATGTTCAAGGCTGGATTCGCTATATGTACTTCAACCGATACATGTTATAGCAGATTGAATATAGAATCATATACGATAGTCTAGTTGTTTTTATTACGCCAAACATTATTGAGATTTGCAAAAAATGCAAAACAGTGCTACTTTTTCAGTATATTTATTTCTTTATTGTTTGGGGGGGGGTATAGTTGTTTTTTTTAATTTATAAAAAATAAGCTAGTATCTAGCTTATTATTTTAAGAGAAATACAATATTTTAAAAATTCTCTTTTGCTTTCTAATAGAGTAAATGTTGATAAACATAGCCCACAGAGATGAGCTCCTGAGGGGCCTCAATATTTTTCAAAAGTATAAAAAGATTCTGAGACCAAAATGTTTGTAAACCACTGGAGTAGGGCATCTCTGAACTGTGGAATTATTACCACTCTCTTTTTCCACTACCAGTACTTCTTTTTTTGCCAACCCACATTTTTTACTCTAACATTTTCTTTCTTTCTTTCTTTTTTTTTACTTTTAAAGACAGTATTCTCTTTTTAGTATATTTTAAAATTAGAAATAGATCCTTGGGGCTTAAAGTTGGGATGGTAGCATATTGATATTTCTTAATAATTAAAATATGATGAGGACATTTATTCCAGAATATTCTGCTTTCTACATTCTTTCCCCCTTTTCCCGTCCGTATTTAATAGCTGAATGAACTGAGCAGCACACACACTCCAAACATAGCAAAATGGCAACCAGGCAATGATGATGATGTTTCTTCCCCAGAGATTTCTGGCAGATTTAGAGTTTTCTATCTATAAACAATAGATTAGCTTGGGGAATGAATTTCTAACTCTTTTTTTTCCTGTTTTATACTTATGAGCCTAAATTAATATTTTAGTTTTGCTTGTACAATTATGATCTGTTAAGGGATATTTTGAGGCATGGGCTTTTCTTGGCTTTGTCACAGGAAAAAATGCCAATAGTGATTGTCTTTTAGATTTTTTTAATAGTGAAAGGATTCTTAATTTTGAAATTTGAAGCTTGTTAACTTCTAACTTTTACTATTAACTGAACAAATTTTACAGATTAATGTTAGAGAGATGGTAAATGTCTTAATCCCACCATTTCTTTGCAGGTGTATATGTGCCTATGCGTAGGAAAGGGCTGGAAGAGATTGCTGTGTCTTTAGAATTTAAATTTAAATTGAACTCATTAATATAGAGGAAATTCAGATTCAACAAGTATTAAATGTGCACCTCCTTGGCTCTGCTAGTAATGAACAAAATAGACTATAGATTTTGCTTCCATCAAGATTACAGTCTAGTGAGGCAAGCAGATATCCAAAAGCACACAGGTATGAATAAGTAATTATTAATTATGATAAATGCAGTGGGTGAAAGTTAACAATGGTATATGAGAGTGTAAAGAGGGCATCTGAGTGTAGGCAAGCTTCTAGAAGGAAGCGAATTTAAGGTGAGACTTGAGGGATGAGTAGGAATTTGCTAGGTTGGATCCTGAAAGAAGGGCCCACGCACAGGGCTCAGGTCCCGAGATAGGCAGGAAGTGGCTGCAGTGCCTGGGAAAATGGGGTGGTGAGGGGCCAGTTGTGAGAACTAAGGGTAAGGGCCTTGAAAGCAATGGACATAGAGAGGTGAGGAGAAGGCTTGCTAGGGCTTACCCGGATATTACCGAGGTTTGACCCTGGCCTACCTCCAGTCTTCTTGGGTTTCCTCCTCTTTCTTTATAACTCTTCTCTCTAGGCTCTCTGTGTCCTGGCCTGGTGTGTGTGTGTGTGTGTGTGTGTGTGTGTGTGTGTGTGTGTGTACTTCTCAATATGTCTTAAGTCCTGAGGACACACCTTGCTTGCCCTGGCCATAGGGTCTCTATGGAAACTGACAAGCTATGTCTATTTCCTTAAATGCTACCTGTCTCCACCACAGGGTGCTACCCACCCCAATTCTCTCTCTCTTTAACTTCTCTCTCTCTCTTTCTCACACACACACCCAGGCTTATCCTTTTTCTAGTCTGGTTTTTATTTGGATATAACCTCCCCAGGGAAGTTCCTCCATCCTTCAGGAAGTCTCAAGTTGTTTTGTTAGCACTCATGTTTAACCATAATTTTTTTTTTTTACATTTAATTTAGTATTTAATTATACAATCTTTTGGATGATTATTTGATTACCAACATAGACAGTAAGCTTAGTGATAGTAAGGACCATGCTTATATCTTTACTAGAAGGCCTGGTGCATCTGTGCATCAGTGGTGTCCCTCAACCTGGCCTGCGCCCTCTTGCAATCCAGGATCCCTGGGGGGATGTCGTTCTGCTAGATTATGCTCCGCTCTCACTCATCCTGGCCCCTCTGCTCCTGCTGCCGCCACCGCCACTTGGTAGCATGCTGCCATGGAGGCTGGAGAGGCTTGTGCGGCTGCAGGTGCGCTCGCCAGCTGTGAGCCTGGTGTCTGGCGCCCCTCAGTCAGCTGAGTGGCGCTCCTGCTGTGGGAGTTCACTGACTACCAAGGGGCAGCTCCTGCATTGAGCGTCTGCTCCCTGGTGGTCAGTGCATATCATAGTGACAAGTGAAATGGTCATTTGGTCGCTTAGGCTTTTATATATATAGATTACTCTAAGTTTCTAAAGTCTAGTAAATAGTAGTCTCTCAT
>NW_006293776.1:2341961-2344887 GCF_000327345.1 Myotis davidii | reverse complement strand
GTCATACCAAGTTTCAGATGAGGTTAGAAGGCTGAGCAGGGGTGCGTGCCTCACAACAGGAAGGGAGGAGGAAGGAAGGAAGGAAGGAAGGAAAGAAGGGCTGGAATTCAAAGATAAAACTAAGATAGTCCAGTAGTTTTAAAAAGGTTTTGATAACATGTACATGTCCCATTGGTTAAAAAGTTTTTTGAGCATGCACCCTCAATATGCATGTTGGTTATAAGTTTGATGTAAAATAAAAACTATTATAAAACATACATAAAATAGAAATTTTAAAAAGATTAAAGATGAAATATTTAAGGGACTGCTAATGGTGATGACATCTTATTAATGAAAATCTCAGATCACTCAGAATAATGTTTACTGTTTATGATACTGGATGTAAATCAATTTTTAAGTATTTTTTTTATTTTGAAGTTTGGCATTCTTTTTCTTAAAAATACCGTATTTGCCGGCGTATAAGACGACTGGGCGTATAAGACGACCCCCTAACATTTCCACTCAAAATACAGAGTTTGTTATATACTCGCCGTATAAGACTACCCCCTCTTCCGCACACCTTCCACACACCAAATAAAAGGTAAAACAATATCAGATTTGATTTTAACATTTTAATTTATATTCAAATGCTTATGACATGCAGGAAAACTGTCACAAGGCTGTATGTAATCAAACATATACATAAAACAGTGCAAGTTTATTACCGGTAAACATACCGGTAATTCACTAAAGAAAACACACTCTATAGACTGGTACCGTAGATGCTTCTCAGGAACACAGGCAAGCAGCCCACAACCTAGAGGGACTGTCAATGATAGAAGAGGCTTCTACAGGTGCCAGATGCATAGTAGCTGCTCAACTAAAAGTGGGTATTGGCTTTGCTCACTGATTTGTGCGGCTTTAAAACTGACGACTGGAATCGTGTAAGGAGCAGGCGCCCCTCTCCTCAGGAGTAAGTCGGAAAAGCACTTGCCCGGTGTGACAGCATCCCGTGTCCCGCAGCGAATAACGAAATCGGTGTGGCTGGAGCGAGAACAGAACTTGAGCGTCCTGGGTTCGTGGGGACCCGCCCAGCTGGAGGTGCAGCCACTGGTCCTCTGGGGTGGACCAGGGTAGAGGCTGCTGGGAATCCTCCTCCCTCCTCTTCAGGCTGCAGGTTGGGATTCATGTCCCACCCGCTCCCATCACAGAAACAGGCTGGACAGAACCAAGTGAAATGAGAGAATCCAATCCATCCCCCAGCCACCAAAGAGGCCACGCAAAATGCAAGTTCAGATACAATAAAACCCCCTGGCAGAGCCGAGAGAAGAAGGAGTGCTATTAAAGGGAGCTGAAATTACTTTAAAAAATATCTTTATTGATTTCAGAGAGAGGAAGAGAGAGGGAGAGAGAATAGAAACATCAATGATGAGAGAGAATCATTGATGGGCTGCCTCCTGCACGCCCCACACCGAAGATCCACAACCTGGGCATATGCCCTGACCCGGAATCTAACCACGACTTCCTGGTTCATGGGTCAATGCTCAATCATTGAGCCACACTGGCCAGGAGGGGAGACAACTTTATGTCAGATTCAACTGAATGTTAACTCTTTTTTCTAGTAACATGATTAATGAAAACCTACTTGGATGAGAGAAATAAGTTTCACATTTTCTTACTCTTCTCTACAGATTAATACCATATTTAATCTGTAGTTTCTTAAATGTTTTTAGAACCCTTCCCATTAGGGGAGGGCTCATTTCATTATAACTAGCCAATTCAACCTGTAATTCTATTTAAATGGAACCTTAAAAGGATAGTACGGGGGTGTAGTCTCCACACTTTCACATTATATCTCCCACTGTTTCTGAAAGATACCTCTTATACTAGACTGTCAACAGGAATTGTGACAGAGACCAAATAAAGGCCCAAGTTATTTATGGCACTATTAGATAAACACATTTAATATAAGATAATATTTTTAAAATTTATTGATTGATTTTAGAGAGAGAAAGGAAGAGAGAGAGAGACACTGATTTGTTGTTCCACTTATTTATATATTCATTGGTTGATTCTTGTATGTGCCCTGACCGGGCATCGAACTCGCAACCTTGGTGTATTGGGACAACACTCTAAACCAACTGCTCTACCCGACTAGGGCAGTAAGACAAAAAATTTTGAACGTTAATTCCACAAGTCAATGAGTTGTCTTGCATGACCATTGGATACAAGTACCCTTTTGGACACAAGTGGTCTAGTGCTGGAGATGGACATAAACAATGAATTCATTCTGAGTGGTGTTAGACCACTGGGGGGTTGAAATCACTGCTGATAGAGAGGTGTTCCACCAAGTGTTTGCCTTTTGAGCTAGATTATGAATGCAGAAGGAGGCAGTTGGGTAGGAGAGGGGTGGAGAAGACGACTCAGGGCATTTGAGGCAGACGGAACCAACACAATGTTCATGTTCATGACGTGGTGTTGGAGGAATCTGGTTGTGAGGGCCAAGATGAGGTAGTTTGTATGACACAAATAAGGGCTCACTATAGACAAGATCTATGTGAGCATGGGAATAATAACAGCAGTAAAAGGGGCTCACTCAAATTTCATGTTCTTTTAGTATAAAAGGAAGGCACACAAACACATCTCCTTTACTCCCCTTCCTCATCTTGTTAATAGAGAAGGGAGTGGTTGAAATACAATTATGAACAAATTGGAATGAAGGCTGGTAACAGAGGATGGAGGTGTGGGGAATGAACAGACTACCAAACTAGAATGTGATCTTAAGAAGATGAATCAGGTATCCACTCTAAGCTGCTTACATAGCAACAGGCTTTTGCTCTTTGCTTTGAAGTTGTAAGAGTGAGATAGCACACTAACCTATTTATTAAAGAACTTTACCCATTTTCTTCTTCTCCTCTTCCCCCCCCTCCTCCTCCTGCCTTCTCCT
>NW_006293776.1:2323042-2341840 GCF_000327345.1 Myotis davidii | reverse complement strand
CCTCCTCCTCCACCTCTTTCTTCTTCTTCTTCTTTCTTCTTCTTCTATCCAGAAAATCACAACTAGACAAAGGTTTAATTTTTAAAAATTATTTCTTGTAATAAAGAACTCATGTAACCAAACGGTCATCCTATTCCTGAAACTTTTCAAGTTTATTCAAATGGAAAAGTTCTCTTTTGTAGTCTTTTACCCCATAACATTGATCTTTTGCCAATGTCGTTTCAGGGCAGTATCAACTTGAAATTCTTATCAGGTATCTTATTTTCTCTCAGCTACAGTTTTACATATTGCACATTTACATGATTTCTTCCTGTCTTGGTTATGTCTGTCCTCTGTTAAATTTGAGGTTGATAAAGGAAAGCATTGTTTTGCCATAGATGAGGGATATGTTGTAGGTTTGCTTTTTTCCCCTTGGGGCAGTATGAAGAGCAAGGAGAAGTAAGGCTCAAACACAGTAATTTGGCTTGAATGATTCAGTCACTTAATCTTTATCATATTGTAAGAGCAGTCTATTCATGCTTCTCAGAGGTTTTAATTTAATGCCAATTCTGCATTCAATAGAGTAAGATAAAATTCAAATCTAAGATCCTTTGGGAATGCCTAGCTTTATATAGCTGAGAACTTTTCCTGCCCCTGTTGAGTTCTTGGTAAGAGGGTAGACTCAGAGAAAATCACCTTAGAGTGGCCACCAGCAGGAGGTACATCTGATTAACTTCTTAAGATGATTTGTTTAGATCTATGTAAAGGGTATGTGTTTAAATATACTAAGAAATAAGGCAACATATGTGAGGGGGATTTGTAAGAAAGGCCTTGAATGGCAGTTTGAAAATGGTATGCTTAATTTAACTTGTCATCGTGCAGTTAAATTTTTTGTCTTACTTATATCTCTCTTTTTCCTCCACAGTTGTACAATGGTAGATGGAGTGATGATTCTTCCTGTGTTAATGATGATGGCTTTCCCTTCCCCGAGTATGGAAGGTAAGAGGCTCACAGCTGTTTGGGTAGCTCAAAGTGTACAGTCGTCTGCCACATGGTGACATTTCGGTCAAGGACAGATAAACATATGCAATGGTGGTTCTATAAGATTATAATGGAGATGAAAGATTCATATCATCTGGTGACATCATAGCCACTGAAAGGTCATAGTACAACACATTACTCACATGTTTGTGGAGATGCTGGTGTAAACAGTCCTGCACTGTCAGTCGTAAAAAAGTTAGCACGTACAATTATGTACTGTACATGGTACTTGATAATGATAATAAATGACACTCTGTTACTGGTTTATGAATTTACTATACTTTTTATCATTATTGTAGAGTGTACTCTTTCTACTTATTAAAAAAAGTTTGCTGTAAAACCATATACCTTGTCTTTACCACATCTTTTCATTGCATCATTTTCTCTTTCACTTGACTTAACCTCGTATTGTTTTATACAGTAACATGCTGTACAGGCTTGTAGCCTGGGAGCAATCGGCTATACCACATAGCCAACTTATGTAGTAGACTATACCATCTATGTGTGTGTGTGCATGCACTCTATGATATTTGCACAATGATGAAATCACTTAAGGATGTGTTTCTCAGAACAAATCCAAATCTGTAAGTGGTACATGAATGTTCTGTGTATGGTTTGGCTTACTGTAAACAAATTGTTTGTTCTTAATCCTATCAGATTTAGCACTCCTCTCCTCCCTCCTTTTATTATTACTTTTTAAAGCTGTTTTTTAGGTTCAGAGCAAAATTGAAAGGAATGAACAGAGATTTCTCATACCCCTACACCTCCACATGCACTGTCTCTCCCATTATTAATATCCCCCATTAAAGTGGTACGTTTGTTATGATTGATGAACCTATATTGATACATTATAATCACCCAAAGTTCATAGTCTACATTAGGGTTCACTCTTGATGGTGCACATTCTATCGGTTTAGACCAGGGGTGGGCAAACTTTTTGACTCGAGAGCCACAATGGGTTCTTAAACTGGACCGGAGGGCCGGAACAAAAGCATGGATGGAGTGTTTGTGTGAACTAATATAAATTCAAAGTAAACATCATTACAAAAAAGGGTACGGGTTTTTTTTTTTTTTTAGTTTTATTCATTTCAAACGGGCCGGATCCGTCCCGCGGGCCGTAGTTTGCCCACGGCTGGTTTAGACAGATGTATAACGACATGTATCTACCATTATAGTATCATACAGACTGTTTCACTGCTCTAAAAATTTTCTGTCCTCCACCTGTTCATCCCTTTCCCCTGCTACCCTTAAGCACTAGCCACCACTGATCTTTTTACAGCCTCCACAGTTTTGCCTTTTGTAGAATGACGTATTGTTGGAATCATGCAGTGTATCGTCTTTTCAGAGTGACTTCTTTAACTTACTGATAGGCATTTAATGTTCCTCCACATATTTTCATGGCTTCTTTTTTTTTTAGCACTGAATAATATTCCATTGTCTGGATGTACCAGTTTACTCATTGACCTATTAAAGAAACATCTCGGTTACTTCCAGGTTTTGGCAATTAGGAATAAAGTTGCTATGAATATTGGTATGCAGATTTTTGTGTGGACTTAGTTTTCAGCTCCTTTAGGTAAACACCAAGGATTATGATTGCGACATTGTATGGTAGAGTAGGTTTAGTTTTGTAAGAAATTACAACCTGTCTTCCAAAGTAGCAGTGCCATTATGCATCCCTACCAGCAATGAATGAGAGTTCTTGCTGCTCCACATCCGGCCACTATTTGGCATGGTCAGCGTTCTGGATTTTGGCCATTCAAATAGGAGTTGGTTTAATTTTCATTTCCCTGATGACATATGGTGTGGAGCATCTTTTCATGCGCTTATTTGTCATCTGTGTATCTTTTTTGATGATGTATCTGTTGAGGTCTTTGGCTCATTTTTTAAATCAGGTTGGTTGTTTTTTTATTTTTGAGTTTTTATATATTTTGGAAAACAATCTTTCATGAGATGTGCCTTTTGCATATATTTTCTCTCAGTCTTTTGCTTCTCTTCTCATTCTCTTGATATTGTCCTTCACAGAACACAGTTTTTAATTGTAATGAAATGTCTACCTTAATTATTTTTTCATGGATCATGCCTCTAAAAAGTTATTGCCATGCCCAAGGTCAAATAGGTTTTCTCTTGTTACCCAATAATATTACATTATGCAAGATTACATAATGTGGGTTACATTAAATTTCTGTTGGACATTGTGTTGTAAATAATTGGGGTGTCTATTAGTATAGTGTAGGTTCCGATGTTAGCAATGCTGTTAAAAACATTTTACTAATATTGCAGTGATTTTAATTAGTGCCAAGAGGGTATGAAATAAAGATCCTGCATGGCAAGTTTAAAGGAATTAGAGGTGTTTTAACCAGAAGAGAGGTTGGGTCCTAGGTTGAAGGGATTAATAAGAAGAAATGGGATGGAAAGATTTGATGGGTTAACAGTAGTTCTCAGCTCAATTATATGACCTTCCCAGGGACATTTGACAATGTCTGGAGATATAACAGCCAAGTTTCTAGGAATTTTCCTTCTCTTTTTAATTGCGAAACACTGATCACTACAATAAAAACTAAAGAATGTCATGGAATGAAGTTCCTCCAAATTCTATGCCTTTAGTTCTGTGTGATATCAAGAAGTTCCTTTGGATTTCATTTGATTTCATGGATGTGGCATGGTCAAAAGAAAAAGAATGTGGAAGAGAAATTGAAGTGGGAATGTAGTATGAATAGAGAAGAAGTAGTGAAGGAATGAGGAAAAGAGAAGGGGAAAGGGCATTTATGGATCAATATTATCAACCACAACATTAGTTTCTTTTTCTTGCTTTTAGCTCTTAAGTTGCCCAAAGAATCTAGCAAATGTCTTTTTAATGCCACAGTAACAATCCTAAATAATAAAAGCCTAATATGCTAAGTGTCCAACCGTTCGTTCAACCATTTGACCAATCACTATGACATGCACTGTCCACCACGGGGCAGATGCTCCAATCGGTAGGTTAGCTTGCTCCTGGGGTCTGGCCGATGGGGACTGAGCCAGACGGGGTGGACATGCCCTGGAAACCTCCCGTGGTCCCTCCCTGACCGGCCAATCTTTCCTGCTGTCCCTCCCTGGCCTCTAAAATATTTCTTCGAATTAATTTCCTTTCCATGTGCAGCAATCCATGCACCAGGACTCTAGTATACAATGACACGTGTTAGTCTGGCTGAAATGGAAACAGATTACCACTAAGGTTTTGCCATTTTATCTACCACCACCTCTAAGATGTTTACAAACAAGGAAAAGAACACACATTCTTTAGTTGCAGTAGCTTTTTATTTTATTTTTTTTAAAAAAACAGAATATCCAGTGAGTGCTACAACCGAGAGGGCTCTGATCATAATTGCAGTTGCCTTAGTCCTGTCTTCTCTCCATAACTCAACTTGTTAACTGTCAAACACATATTCTATGAAAGACTCTTTGTTTTTGTATATTTACTAGGAATTTTTTTAAAGCCACTGAGAACCCCTAATTGTAATACACTCTAATATACTCAACATTAGTCATAAAGCAAACGTTAAGTACAAAATACTTAACCAAAAGAGGTAAATAATAGGGCAGATACAGAAGATCTTTATACAAGCCCCATTGTCTAGTGAAGAGCTTTAGACTACCAAGTTTAAAAGGAAGCAGAACTATGTTTGATATTTACAGAGCAGCTATCATGGTCCTTATTAACTGTGCTTCATTGAAGCTGATGGCATTCTTGGGGAATAAGCAAGAAACTCATAGAGATTTTGTTCTAATATACTTTGTGTGGTAGTTACTCTTCGTTGCCTATTAAAACAACAACAACAAGCTTTCTCTCCTTTGTCTCCCAGTGACTCCCAAATGTCTCTTAAATACTGGCTAGAAATAGTTTTATCTCTTCAAATAATAGGCCCCAAACAGTGATTTGGGTAGAATTTGGCTAGTATCAGTGTACTTTAGAACATTTCTCACATTCCATGCAATCCTAAATGCTCTGGGGCCATAAAGACCAAATAAGTTTGGAAAATACTCTTTACTATAACTGCCCCTCTGATGACTAGAAGTAATATTTAGGGAGTGGTTAATATGTGTTAAATGTTGGACTAACTTCTTTGAATGCATTATTTCCCATAATCCTCATGATGACCCTATTGAGGTAGGTTTTGAGCGATGTGTTTTTGAATTGGTTAAAACTCTTGCTTAAGGCTAGAGCCAATGAAAGGTCTGATATACTTTGAGGAATAGTGTGTAGGAGTTTCAACCATTATCAGCCTTCTTCAGAATTTTGCATTTTTCTGGTACCTTAAATTAGCTACACCCACATTCACATTGTATCTGGTGCATGCTAGAATCCAGCGTAATCCAGTCTGCTGGAAAGGTTGAGATGAAATCTTGTAATAGCAAACGGCGAGGCTGCTTCACCTGAGTTTGTGTTTTTCGTCTTGTCTCTCATACCACTATTCATTTTTCATGCTCATTATATATACAACTCTAGCTGCAGGAAGAGTTTTATTTGCTCTCACAGAGAAGAGCACTTGAGGCCTAATTACCCATATAGCCTTCCTTTCCCTTCCCATTAATAAGACTAATCATGCTCTAACACCGCTATTATGCCGCCAGCGAGAAGTCCATCTTTGTTCCAGCACCTCCACGTTTGGCTTTCCCGTTGTCCCTGTGAGCATTTGCAGGTGGTGACCACGACACAAGTGCTTCAAATGCAATATTGCTTCGTCAGAAATATTTCAGAGCTAAGATGACCCACATTTTATTAAATTTGTGAGCCATCATTAGATTTTATTACACTAAAGGAGTCTGGACTTTGCAGAGTTTTGAGCAAGAGATTTTGGCCTAAATTATTTTCAGTGCTGACTTGAAAATTGGTTAATTTTTACAGATTTTAGTATTTCCAAAGCTATCAGCACTCAGACTTCCCAGCCCAATTACCCAAGGAGGGGAGGACGGGGATAACTTCAATGGACTTTTTGTTAGGAACCATAAAGGTACCCCCCTTTGCCACTGGTCGGGGAAGAATAGAATAAGCCTTTCTTTGAATTTCTCATTATTGAGGATTCTGAAAGTTCTTGAAGGGGTGAGTGAATGTAAGAAAATGTGTCAGTATTAAATTTGTTGCTCTCATTTCTCATTGCTATAATTTATCCCTTCTATTCAGAACAAAATCTTTTTCATTGACTCATCATCAAATGAGACTTTTTGGGGGGAGATAATTGAGATGTACTGAGCTATTTGCCACTACTAGGACCTAAAATGTAAATATCTAATGAAGCTGTACTCTTTAAAGATACTTCTTTATTGTCACATTTTCTTATCTAATAGAATGATGGTGTATTATTTGATGCAAGGTGAGTTGTGACAAAGCTTCCTTTTAGCTTTCCTTCCTGGGAAATGTTTGTTTCTTCTGTGGGTAGTTAAACTAAAGCCACATCCAGTTTTCTCCCCCGAGTGGATCTTAGAAAATGTTCATATTCAATGCAGATTTATGTAAGAGGAAGTAGCAGTGGAGTGTGTGTAGGACTCTAAAAATTTAATCAAGTCAAGTATTGAACAGAAGGGAAGACAAATCCAGGACCCTAGCTCATTAAATGATTTCTTTATAGTCAACAGTGAGTGGGCAGTGCAATAGCTTCTAAGCTTTTTCTTTTATAAAGTTTGGCCTCAAGAGCGAAAGGATGGATGCCATTTTCTCTCTGTGGAAAAGCTAGCACATCAGGAGATTTGTAGTCATACATGCAACTGTGATACTGTGATTTATAATCATTCAGATGACCAGAATATATTTCTCAGATATACTTGGTCTTCATATTCAGAACCGAAACCCCTTGGAATTTCCTAAGTGATGAGAGCAAGGATGGCATTTCTTGTTATGTTAATGAGATAACTTTTGGATCCCACCCACCTAAGGGGTAGGTGCCAGCCATGTGGTTAGACTATGGGAACTTTTGGTCTCACTCCCTGATTTCTGGGGAAGGAAGAGGGAAATTGAGGTTGAATCAATTGCCAATGGTCAGTGACTTAGTCAGTCATAATTATGTAATGCAGCCTCCATAAAAACCTAAAAAGGACAGTTTGTCAGTTCCTTTTTGGAAACTTACTATGTTGGGGAACTAGATTGTTTCTGTGTGTCACCCTGGTGGGCCCTCAACTTCAGGCAGATAGAAGCTCCATGGTTTGGGACCTTGCCCTATGTATATTTTCATCTGGCTATTGACTCATATCTTTTAATATTCTTTGTAGTAAATCGGTAATCTAGTGAGTATATGGGTTTTCCTGAGTTCTGTGAGCTATTCTAGCAAATTAATTGAACCCAGGGAGGGGGTGGTGGGAATCTCTGATTGAGACTGGCATCTGAGGTGGAAAGTGGTCTTGTGGGACAGAGCTCTTCACCTGTGGAATCTGATTCTGTCTCCGGATAGATAGTGCCAGGATTGAATTCTCAGATACTTCGCTGGTGATTGAGAATTGCTTGTTGATGTGAGGCAATTCTCTCTTCCCTTCCCTTCCCTTCCCTTCCCTTCCCCCCTTCCCTTGTTTGAATCTCAGCAGGTAACCTCCCTTACAAACCTCTCTCTCTCTCTCTCTCTCACACACACACACACACACACAAATTGGGTCCAGGAACTCTTTAAGCAACTTTAACTTTTAAAAAGAAATAAACAGCAAAAAGAATAAACAGCAAGGAAAACAAAAGATATTGAAAATTAATTTCTAGCTTTCAAAACACTGCTAACTGTCCTCCGAAACTTGCCTCTGCTGCCTGCATGACCTCAGGCAAGCTTCCACAGATAATGATTATGTGAAATAGTCATAATTACTCAGATCGCATGTCAGTTCCAAAATAGTGTGAGACACAGGGCTGGGTGGCTTTCAAACTCTTCACAGTGACTCACAGTAGGAAGCATTTTAGAGTTAGATCCAGTGCATCTACATTTAGAAACATCTTAGAGTAGGACCCGCACACGCATGAAACAAAAATTTCATGAAACAAGTAATCACTTGCTAAGTTTAAGGTCCTCTCCTATTACTTCTCTTTTTTGT
Source organism: Myotis davidii (assembly GCF_000327345.1). Lineage (NCBI taxonomy): Eukaryota > Metazoa > Chordata > Mammalia > Chiroptera > Vespertilionidae > Myotis > Myotis davidii. The sequence goes on along the minus strand of NW_006293776.1, from coordinate 2,333,776 downwards.
TCTATTTCATTTTATTTCATTTAAAAAAAAAAAGGAAGAAACCTTGTCTTGAACCACTAGATCGGATTTCACTACCCACAAATGGGTCGTTACCCATAGTTTTAAAAAGATTACTCCAATCTGCTCCCAAGAGTTCACTGCCCAGAAGTCCCCACTCCCTGCAGGTGAGGGTTCTGACAGCTCACCGGTATATTTGCTGAGACAGCTGGCCTAGGACCTTTTATTTTTTCATAACTTCCTGTGGCCTGACAATCCTCTCTCTTGAAGCTGGGGATTTGACGGGAAGAGGGAAGTTTACCTTGGTGCCTTCTCAGCCTTGGTCATAACACCGCAGCAGCTGCTGCCTGTTCTAATCGGCTGAATCTGAGCTCTGCAGAGCGGTGTTTCGCAGATCCATGGTAATGCTGCTTCTAATTCTTTGTTATGGGTTAGAGCAGAGCGTGGACTTTCCTAGGATCTGTGTATGTGGGGGATGTGGGAAGGAGAAAAGGAATAGGAGGAAGAACACGAATGGGGTGGTGAAATTCACCTTAAAAAAACCACACACACACAACACAACTCCATATTTTTTATTCAAATGGTGATTTGGAGTATGAAATGGGCTCTTTTATTTATTTTTTTGCTGACCTTGTTTTACTTCCTGAATTCTGGTACATATACTAAGTCTGTTTGAATGAAAAAAAAAATCCAATTTATTCAGGAAAGTTATAAATTAAAAAACAGGGGAAAATGCCCACATCCAGTGTAGAAGTTGACTTCTTTGATGAAGACCGCCACAGATGCCATATAGAGTTACACGGCTGTGGCTTCTCTTTATTTTTCCTATCATGTCCTCGTTCATGTGCTTCATAATGTCAGATTTGCAGAGGATTAGGGTAAATTTTTGATAGTTACATGGTGTTGTTGCTACTCAAAGAGTGTCTTCTGAAGGGAGGGCGCTTGGTCATGCATAAGAATCAGGCCCTTTTCAGGAGAGACAAAGTCAAACACATGAGCTATTGTCTTCTTTACTGTGTCTCTCTGTGTATGTGTTCCTCCACCCCTCAGGGTCTGTTACCGCTGTGGCCTGCGGAGACAGGAGCAGGGTGGTTGTGAGGAGCCATGGGGAATACATGCCAAGTGAGCCCCGGAGTATGAGAGGCTGGGACTTCGTGGTGTCCATTGCTTTATTCCCAATATCTAAGACAGTGCCTGGCATGTAGTTGGTGTGCAGTGAATATTTGACAGACAAATGAGTAAATGATGTTGGCTATGATAATTACTATTGTAACATAAAAAAAGATAATATTATGAGACAGGATCTGATCTGGGCTGAGGAGTTAAGAGAGTACATCCTTTCAAAGCATTTATTCTGAGTTTGGGGGCAGAGACTCAGTTAAAAGACAATCTTACATTTTTTAAAAAAATTTTATTAAACTTATTGGGGTGACATAGGATTATAGGTTTTAAGTACACAATTCTATAATATGTCATCTGTCTACTGCACTGTGTGCCCACCACCCAAAGTCAAGTCTCTTTTCATCACTGTATATTTGACCCCCTTTACCCTCTTCTACCATGTTTTTCAAGATTTTCAGGTAGATACCCAGAAGAGGCATTGCTGGGCCATATGGTAGCTCTCTTAGTTTTTTGGAGGAACCTCCATGCTAATTTTCCATAGCGTTGTATTAATTTCCATTCCCACCAAGAGTGCATGAGGTTCTTTTTCTTCACAACCTCTCCAACACTTGTTATTTCTTAAGGCAGTTTGTTTTCATTGATAAATCAGCATGAGTACACTGGCAGGCACTGGTGATGTCAGTATAACTATAAGTGGTTCCTGGTGACAAGGAGTCACAGTCTTGTTGAATAGGGCAAAGGTCACAGGACGGCACAAGGAACATCGGCAGAAAGGGCCTCCATGTCACACTGGGCTGGGCTGGGGACACCAGCCCAGGGAGATGAGGTCCGGAAGGATGAACAGGCATGAGACTAGTGAAGGAATGACTGAGAAGGACTTGTTAGGCAGGGCAGGGATCGAGCCCAGAGAAGCGAGGCGATGTTGGATATTGCCTGGGAGGTCCCACCGGCTGAGCCGCCTGGAGAAGGGATTCCGGTTGAGAGCTGAGGCCTTACTCGCTTGGCATGGTCTTGTGCGTGGGGGCAGTGAGAGCTCTTGAAAGATTAAGTAGGAGCAGTTGGTGTGTTCTGGAAGAGTTGTGGGTGAAAGTGGATCACAGGCCATGGCAAGATGAGAGGTAAAGGGATGAGAAAATGTGGTCCCCCTGCAGTGTGCGTCAGGGAAGCCCACACGCTGCATTTTCAAAGGCCTCCAATTCAATGATGGCAAACAACAAAAAGAAGCGAGAAAACAAACCAAACCTTAGTTCAAAGAGTAGCCCTTTGATCCAGGCGGTTCACAAACAATGACAGCGGCGGCAAACAACGCTCATCTAGGAACAACTCCACGGCTACTTTTATTATGAAAGCAGATGTCTGAGCTGCTGACTTTTCTAGCAACTTTTGGGAGACATTTAAATCCCTCTCGCCGGCCCTTTGTTCCTGTGTTGCCATGGAGTGTCAATAAGCCCAGCCCAGAATAACCCGGGCAGTGAGACGGGAGTACAGCTTGCTCACTGGCACGTTGGCTGGCCAGGTTACACTGTTTTCATTGCTCCCGTCTTGGGAGGAGCACCGGGCAGCTGGTTGCCCTGGCAGCTGTGAAAGGTGTATGTCTCTTGGCTGCCCAGAGTTTGAAATGCAACCAAAACTTGCCTGCCTACTGAGCATGTGCAGCTCCAGATTGATCTGATAGCAACTGAAAATAGCTCACTGAGCACCTGTCCCTTGTACACCAGCCCCTGGCCGACTGCCATTGAGGACAGTGTGGACTCGCTTGGTGGATAGGTGAGGGGCTGGGTAGATTTTAAGGGTGTTTAGGAAGATCTTGGGAACCTTGGCTATGGCTTAAAAGGAAGAAAAAAAAAGGCAGTAGGCTCTTCGGAGCTGTTCTATTTGGCGCTTCTGTGGTTAGTGGGTGGCCACAGTGGCTGTGTATGTACAGTATGTGGTGAAGAATCCACACAGTTCTCTTTGCTCAGCCAAACTGTGGTCCAATAGACTGAGAAGTAGAGTTTTCTCTTGGAGGGAAAGGCTTTCCTACAAGCACTCCTGGATAGTAGCCATCCATGGCTTATGCTGCCTCCGCTTAGAAACGAGTTGAGATAAACTAATTTCCTCCTTGCTCTTTAATCCCCAATGATTGTCAGCCGATCACTTCTACAAGGTGTCTCTGAGCTAAATTATTCTTTCTCAGCAGTCCAAATTTGGGCACAGAATAGAGTCGCAGCGTGTTTGGAGCTGTCTGTTCCCCTTTGGGACTCCTTCCATTTACTTCTGGGCTTTCATCTCTTCAGCGGGTTGCCATTGTTGGGCATGCTTGGCACGCCAGTGTGGATGGAAGCAGACTCTGGAAGGAAATACTTCTGAAATGACTGGTGGTATTAAAGCTACTATTTAAAAGTGACCCTTCGCAGATACTTGGGTTATCTTTAGGCCGTCAGTGCCCTGCAGCTCCAGGAGTTAGAGAATCTGCGGAAACGCTGGCCTGTGGCTCTCGCCGCGGTTTGTGTTTAGATATTCTTGCTCTCCCGCCAGTGGCCTCGTGACACGTCTCGGCTTCAGCTGCCTTTCTCCTGCCCAGGCCCACGATGACTGTGGAAGTTGGGATGGTGTGCTCCGCCACAGAGAGTGCGGGGGAGGGAGTGTGTGTTTGAAAAGCCAGTTCTGGTTCATAGAACCACGAAGAAATGTTTCGGTTTCTACCTTCAGGGTCAACACCTGGAGCCTTTCTGTGGGCTCAGGGAGAATGACCCAAACTCCACCCGCTCATGGTGACTGTTGGATCTTAAGTTTATGGCTAATAAGCCTTCTTAAGGGTCTTAAATTTAGGAGTTAACGAATTCTTGTGAATCCTATTAATTAGACCGATAGGGGAGAGAAGATATACAATGCAAAGGTCAAGTGATAAAGTCTGGAATGCAGATGCACAAGGCTTATATTCATGGATGGAAGGCATGGGGTTCATTTCTGCACTAACCTTTCATGGAGTTCTGTTAGGGCCCTGGGACATGAATTGGGAAATCGGGGGATAGGGAATAGCACTATGAGAGATGCTTGGGCTCTGCCCAGTTTCTCGCCCTTGAGTATCTTACTGTCTGTGGCCTCACCTGGGCAGGAGAGAAAACAATCTAGAAATTGCCTTGTTCCCTCTGTGCTTTTCTCTGGAGTCAGGTAGGGTAGGGAGCCAGGGAGGAGAAATTGAAGGAATTCCGCAGTTTTCACCTTTAGCTTTTGGGTTCCGTAATGCCTGGAGGCTGGTTCTGTAAGACAGTTGTTCAACAAATTGGCGCAGTGCCCATCTTTTGAAGGGTTTATCTCTGTGGTTTGAAAGCTTCCGGAAAGGGTGTGGCAGTGGGGTGGCGGCTTACAGATGCTAAGCAGAGCAAAGACTGGCTACCTTGGAGGCCTGTTCCCTGAGTCCCTGAGAAAAAGGTCTAGAGGAGGGCACCCGAGGGGAAGTAGAGGTGGGCGCTGGGTGCTGAGGCTGCCCCCGAGTTCCTTCTCCACTGTCCTTTCCCATCTAGCCCTTGTTTAAGGCTTCCTTTAAAACCAAAACTTTCCATGTAGACCCTGGGTAGGCAATCTTCTCTGGAGCAGGAACATCCAGAGGGTCAGGAACACTTCTCCACACTGAGAACAGACCTAGCCAGGAGCATTTGGTAGATGGTGCCATATCCCTGGCTCTCTCCTAAACCTGAACAGGGAGTGACTTTATGAAATGTGTATAACCCACCAGGACATTTCCCCTCCTCCTTCAGACTGCAGTACAATTACTTCCCGTGGCTGGAGCGTCCCTCAGACACGGGCATTGTCAGTATGCGGGATGGGGTGGGGGTATGTTCTTTCCACAAGAATTCCTCAGTAGGTCATTTCCATTAGGCCTTGCCATTGTTTGCTTTTCTGAAGCAGATTCGAGAAGTTTGAAAACACAAATGAAGAAAGGGGTCATTCTTTTCTCCATGTTCATAGCCCTTCAGGAGTTGCTTCACAGACACGGCATCTGGGTGAAAGGCAAGTCTTTGATCCATTCAGGGGATCATAAAAAACATGGAAAAGACAGCCCGATATTGTCTTAGGTCAGTGCCCCATAATGTTAGTCACTTAAACACAGACTGCGTTTTTGGCTTTGAAATGGAAGGTGTGGCTGCTGCAATAAGCTTCATTTACAGGGATTATTTCACAGGCAGGGAGTCAGCCAGACACAAAATAAACAGATGGCACTTTTTCCCTCTCTCAGCTCTAGCAGTTCAAGTGCAGTATGACTTCGGAATCCTTATTCTTCCCCACTGCCTGCTGAGCACGCCGTTCTTTTCCCAAAAGGAGAGAAATGGCAGCGAAGACCAGGGGCATGGTTTTCACTGCCGAGCAGCGAGCCCCGCGTGACCCCTCTCAGCCGACTGGAGTCAGGCACTTACTGTGTTTTGACCGTAGCAGCTAAAAGTCCTCAAATCAACCATCCAAGGAAGGACCACTTGTAACAGCCCTGCTGCTCTGTAATGTACTAATTCCCCGTTTTAGGAACTCCTGTCTTTTACCTCTTCCTCCTAGCAAACAAACAAGCAAACAAAAAACCCAGCACACCCCAAGAAGGATGGATTTTCCACACTTGTGAGCCCGGGTAGGAGAGCAGATGTGAGGCCGTGGCAAGCTGCTCTCGGAGGGAGAGGTTTGCACAGACATGCTGGCTAGGTGACTAAGCCTTGCCTTAAGATCTCTGCTGACATTTAAAGACTTTATGGGCTCAGTCTGCTCTGAAAACCAGCATCATGTCTCTTCCCACCTCTGAATCCTTTCTGTGAAGAGAAAATTCATTCTGAAGCAGATAGTCCTCAGGCTGGTGGTTCTCCTGCCAAGTACTGAGGCCATTGAGGGGTCTGGAATGGTGAGCACAGGAGGCTTGCTTCCTACCCTCCTGGGGCTCACAGGGAGGAGAGACTTAGACATTGAACAGGCGTACACACACGTTTGTGAGTGTGGACAGGTGGTTTCTACTTTATTTTTTTTTCCTAATTTTATTTTTTATTACAAAGGGTATTACATATGTGCCCATTTTCCCCCCCGCCCTAGACAGTCCCCTAGCCTCCCCTATTTGGTTTCTACTTTAAATTTGGCTGTGTGAGCAAAGGCTCTTTGAGGAAATGATGTGTAAGGAAGATCTGAGGGGAGCATAAGAACTAACTAGGGGGTTGGGGGGTGTCGGCAGGAAGGGAACTAAGCATCCAGGTGGAGGGAATTCCGTACCTAAAGGGCCTGAGACCCTGAGGCAGGAAGAGGCCTTCTAAGAACTGAAGGGATCTGGGGGAAGGCTGAAGAGGCAGAGGTCATGTCCCCCAGGACTTTTGTAGGCCAGATGAATGATTTTGCCAATTTTGAGACTAGTAGAAGCCAGAGAGCATCAGGCTTGTACATCTGAATAAGGGTGGCATTGGCTGACTTAGGGAACCTTGAGGAAGAACACACCTGGAGTGGAGGCATCATGAGTTCAAAATCTTGGAAATCCTAACACCATTATTTTGTTGTTATTTGAATATAATATGATCTCATTCAAATTTTTCTCTTCTCTCTCTTAACTCCTAGAACACATTTTCTTCTTGGCTTTCCAACTTCACCAAGTATCAACTTCTCTGATCAGGAAAAAAAAAAAAAGGAGTGATTTATCATGAGTGTTTTCTCATCAGAGCATTTGGGCACTTGGTGTATTTGAACCCTGAGCACATCGCCTGCCTGCCTGCTGCCAGACCGTCAGATGCCCTTCACGAGGCGTTCCGGACGGACCTCTGTGTTTCTGTCGTACGAGCTGGCTTGCTGGCAGTGCTACCTGGCATTGCAAAATCCTTCCTTAAGCCTTTGTTTAATGCCAGAGACCTCAAATGCTTTCAGATTCTGGAGAGGTGCCAAACTGTACTCTCGGATTAGGAGACCATGGAAGGACTCCCATATCTATAAGCCCTCATATAAGCCGTCATTTTGAATGAATGAATCATTGATACTGTTGGAAGGAGTCCAGGGATGTTTGGTGTTCCTTTCTTAGCCTATAAAGTTCTGAGCTGTTGGACTTCTATAACCATCCTCCAATAACCACGTGTGTTAGGGTTTTTTTTGTGCTACTTTGAGGTGAGCCATTAAGAAATTGAGGCTGTTCCTGGGATCACAGTTAGAGGCTGGTTTCCTTGTAGCATTTCCTCATTTGTTTGTTGTGTCACAGATGTTAATGGGAACTGTGGGGTTTTGTGCACCATTTAGAATGATGATCAGTTTAAATGCCTTAAAGCGTCAGGGAGTGCATGACTAGACAGGTGTGAGGGAGAGAGGGAGAACATTGGGGAGAAGAAGTCCAAGTTCTTCCTGTTGTGCCTGGATTGCTCAAGTCCCACTCAAAACGCACAGGTGAACGCTTTTACTTTGAGGTACAAGATTATCCCAGACTGTGGACAAGTTTGAAAAGTTCATGGCGCTCTTTGCTCTACCTCTTCCTCTGCCAGGCTAGGATTGGGCCATGCGACTAGGTGTGCCCAGATGGCGAGGTATTACCCAGAACAAAGCAGATCTTTTCAAAGATTTGGCTGTGGTGAACCCCTGGATCCCGAGCCTGCACCTCTGGTTGGGGAGCCAGCCCTGGATCCTCCCACGGGGCATTGAACTCTGCTGCTCCCAGCCAGACGCAGGCTGCAAGGGTGCTCCGGGGCCTTGATCGGGATACAAAGGGCGCGCAGTGCCAGCCATAACACTGAGTAATGCCGGGAGGTGCCTTCTAGAACAGACAATGTGGGCGAGCTCCTCAGAGAGGGAATACCTCTGGCTTGACTTTTAAATGACTAAATTATTGAAATGATTGTCGGTTAGGTGGAGTAGACTTGCCTTCTGCCAGGACACTTCCTGGTTATTTAATAGGCAAGTGTGAAATACTTCCTATCAGATGTGGCAGCGCCTCCTGTCAGTATGGTGGGAGATCAGTCAGAGAAGGCGATTATCTTTGCTGTGCACGGTATTCATATCACGGTCTGCGAGGTGAGAGGTCTGCAGACACTTGCCTTTGGCCCTAAGAGGGGTTTTGTGATCATTCTCGTACCCTTACTCCCCTCCCACCACAATCCCGCCCCAAGTGAAATATCACAGGCCCACACATGTTATGGTTATTCCCCAAATTTGACAGGACTTTATAAAACAGTGAGTCATGGGCATTCTAGGGCCAGCTGTGCTCCTTAGAATTGTGAATATTAAGATCTGAAAGCGCTGCTACCTTGCTTTTAACTTTGTTGAATTAGTAATCCTAGCTCGGAAAATCCTTTTGGCATCTCTTTGACTAATCCACTTTGCCGGATCAAGTTGCCAAAGTGGCATTTAACCAACGTGTATGCGTGTGCGCAGGCGTGTGCATGTGGTCATTATTCTGTTCCTAGGAACCTAGGGTCTTTATATTTGTCTGTAGATGAAAAAGAGATACATGAAGGGCTCTGCTCATTAGTTATGTGGGAATGTACAAATTCAGAGGATGAAATGTGGATGAGAAACAAAATAGGACGAAGTTGGTGCAAGTTTTATATTTTCCCATGAGCTAACTGCTGGACTGAGCTCATGGCTCCCCTATATCCAAGTTTGAGTTCATTATTACATATCATTAACAGCTGTCTTTCTTCCCTTTTTTTTCCTTGATTGTGGAGGGGAGGATATGAAAACTCTGTTTTTTTGATATCTTACTGAAAAGAATCACTAACTTAGAAGTAGTTAACCCTGATCATCTTTACTCAGCCACCATAGGAATATAAAGACTCACCGAGACTGTTTGAGAAATGAATGAACCCCTTTGACTTAGTTTCTGACCCCATAGTGAGTACAGTGGGTTAAATTTCACTAAAGACCATATTTACTCGAGGCTGTTCAATTCTGGCAAAATTCTTTAGGTTACAGTCCAAACCTCTGATAGTCCCCACGTCCTGTTAGAAACCACTGACCTTGGAAAGGTCTTGCATCTGTGCATGCAGAGTTCAGTCTGGGCTGGAACTTTAAAAGTAGACTTCGCTCTGAGAGCACATTAGAAGAATTATTATTGTATGTTTAAAAATTTGACAGTTTTTACTAGAACCACAAAGTGTCATTAATTCCTTGGTCCTCTGGACCATCCCTTTCCATAGGATCAATGATCAGTGAGCCCTCTGTTGTCTAGAGTTACAGCTGCCCCTCGGTACCCTCTGGAGATTGGTTCCAGGACCACCCCCCAAGTCTGTGTATGCCCAGGTCTGTTATATAAAATGGCAAAGTATTTGCATACAACCTATCAACCTATGCGCATCCCACTATACACTTTAAGTCTTCTCGATTACAATACGTAATACAATGTAAATGCTATGTAAATAGTTGTATTGTTTAGGGCAGTGGTCGGCAAACTCATTAGTCAACAGAGCCAAATATCAATAGTACTTCTTCAAAATAGACTTGCTCAGGCCGACTTCTGCGCATGGGCCACGAAGTTTCAATCGCACTGTACATGCGCCCGCACGGTATTTTGTGGAAGAGCCACACTCAAGGGGCCAAAAAGCCGCATGTGGCTCATGAGCCACAGTTTGCCGACCACGGGTTTAGGGAATAATGACAAGTAAAAAGTCTGTACAATCATTGTATGCTTAACTACATAGTATAGACCAGTGATGGTGAACCGTTAGAGCTCGGCGTGTCAGCATTTTGAAAAATCCTGACTTAACACGTTTTGATATTTGCAACCATAGTAAAACAAAGATTTATATTTTTGATATTTATTTTATATATTTAAATGCCATTTAACAAAGAAAAATCAACCAAAAAAATGAGTTTGCATTTCACCTCTACACGTATGTCATAGGTTCGCCATCACTGGTATAGACACATCAGCAACAACATAACATTTTTTTTCCAAATATTTCTCTCTGAGGTTAATTGAATCTGTACATGTGGAACCCACGGGTATGGAGGGCCAGCGGTGCTTGTTTACAGTTGTTCCTAGTGCACCGTAGGTATAGAGAATTAAGTAATTTGTACTCTTTAATCCATTATCAGTCTATGAACAGCTAATCACTCTCCTATTTTATTTTACCTCTTCATCCCAACTCTAACCCCTCGACCCCAACTTACTGTCAACAGACACAACCTCTTTAATGTGTTAGGTATGTATTCTTGGATATATGTAGTCTTTAAAAAATGCTTAGGGTTTTAAAATAGATGCTTATGTTTGAATTTACAGAAATTGCGTTATTGCACCGTTTTTAAATATAGCCTTTCTAATTCCCTGCTGTAGATTACAAACAAGTCAATACGACATACTAGCACCCTCCTCCCTCTGCCCATCCGTTTCCCTCCAAAGAATCATCACCTGTCGGGCAACATTGTTGGCAGCCCTCAGCCAGCTTTGTGCCATTCGAGAGTGGCAAGCATGTCTAGACTCCCTAGAAATATTATCTTTCAACTCGCTTTTGGCAAGTGTAAACTTTTTGCTGGATTATGTCAACAGATATATATATATATATATATGTTTCTCATCCTCACCCATTACTCTCTATCTCCTTATCTTGCTTTATGTGTATTCATTACACTCATCATTACCTTACACTACACTATATATCAATTTGTTTGTTTATCTCTCTTTCTGTCTAGAATTTAGTT
>NW_006293776.1:2321542-2322821 GCF_000327345.1 Myotis davidii | reverse complement strand
GGATTATGTCAACAGATATATATATATATATATATGTTTCTCATCCTCATCGAAATAAATTGGTGTTGGAATTTCTCTTGGATTTCTCTAGGCAGGGAAAATAAAGACCGTCTCTTGGCTCATTACAGTTTTTGCTCATTAAAAATGTCTGAGGGCTTTTGAGTCTCGGGGGTGAGTTGGTGACATACATATACTGTCAGCGGCTATTTTGGATTTTCTGCTTCCAGGCATGTCTTTGCTCTTGGATAAGCCCCTTGTGGTTTTCAAAAGTACTAGCAAGTCAATTATAAATAGAAGGCCTTGTGTCTGTGTCTGCATGCACTTACTCTGTGGGACGAGGCACCCACATTTCAGTGGGCAGTGAACTATTTTCACTTTGAAGAGGGAAGAAGAAAGATTAAGAATGCCATTTTTCCCTCTTTTTGAGATAACCCACATCTCTGCGCGCACCCACACAAATCTGTGTAAATGAACTTGACATTTTCAAAGACCTTACCTTAAGGTCTCTTAAAAGCACAGCCACCCAATGGTTATTTTAAGAAAGAAGCCGTTATCTCGCAGACCTGTGGCAGAGGGTTCAGGATGAGAAGGGAGACGGTCTGTGCCTTCGACCATCCCAGGGAGCTCGGAATGTCCTTATATGAACAGTGCTAGGGTGAATGTGGCCACAGCTAACGAATCAGTGGCTTCTAGGACGTGGCTGTTTATATTATATCTTCACTTTCCTTCCCCACTAGTAACTAGTGGAAACTGTTGTGACCAGCAAGTCTGAACTAATCGTTCCAACAAGAGGGCCCAGGGGCGAAAGAGCATATGAAAAATGAAACTGCAAATGAGGGTTTCAGAAAGAGACAGGAGTCTGCTGAGGTCTCCTTCCCTGATGATACATTTCTGCCTCTTTCCATTGCGTCGTAGGCCCACCAGGTGCGGGCTGTGACTTGGATCCCATCTGTGACCTTATTGTTCAAACATTGTTGTTCTGCTCCCTTTGTCTTCTTGTGCCCTCATCCTCAATAACTGCTGCCAAACTTTTTTTCTGCCACTTGAAAATATGTAAGCAGCTATGAATTTCCGTTGTAATTAATGTAAAAACTTCAGTAGTATTACTGTTAAAAAATTAGTCTAGGCTTAAAGTATTGATAATCTGGGTTAAAGTATTGATAATATGGGTTTGTAATTTTAGACTTGTAAACTCTTACCACGTGGTATATTGCTGAAGCAGACCGGTAACAGCGGGACCGTGACCACTTCTTGTATTACTGGTTGATGAAGATTTGTA
>NW_006293776.1:2317047-2321344 GCF_000327345.1 Myotis davidii | reverse complement strand
ATCCCTGACCCCCCACCCCAGACTTTCACCATCCTATTGTCTGTGTCCATGGGTTATGCATATACGCATACAAGTTCATTGGCTGATCTCTTCCCACCCACCCTCCCCTCCTGCCTTCCCTCTGAGGTTCAGAAGTTTGTTCCATGCTTCCATGTCTCTGGATCTGTTTTGTTCATCAGGTTATTTTGTTCACTAGATTCCATGTATGAGTGAGATCATGGGATACTTGTCTTTCTCTGACTGGCTTACCTCGCCTAGCATAATATTCTCCAGGTTCAAACGAAATGTAATTTAATAAACACTGTCTTTATAATTATTCAAAGTGTGTATTCATTTTTTGGGACACACTATATTTAGGAACCATCCTTTTTCTTACACAAAATAAAAGAGATGAGCATTATGTTCCGGTAAAACATTTTATTTTGATGAAGGAATTAGGAAATGAGAGCCCATTGGACCGAAGATAACACGTAAACCACAGAGGGAGAAACTCATTTTCTGGAGCCTGTGGACAAAGGATAACCACTCTTTGGCCTAGTAGAATCTAAAAGAGTACACAGCTTTATAAATGAGTTTATATACTGAGTAGTGATTATCATTTGGTACTTGGTCAAGTGAGAGATATAAGACCACAGAATGTGGACAATGGTCTTGGAGAAACTGTCTTATTCCCCCCATGGGTGTATAACCCACTCAGTGACTCCCCCTCTTCCTCTCTATCCTTCTACAGATGAGAAGCCCAAGGTGAACCCCAAACTGTACATGTGTGTGTGTGAAGGCCTCTCCTGTGGGAACGAGGACCGCTGTGAAGGCCAGCAGTGCTTCTCCTCACTGAGCATAAACGATGGTTCCCCCGTCTACCAGAAAGGCTGCTTCCAGGTCTACGAGCAGGGGAAGATGACCTGTAAGACCCCGCCATCGCCTGGCCAGGCCGTGGAGTGCTGCCAGGGCGACTGGTGCAACAGGAACATCACGGCCCATCTGCCCACTAAAGGTTCTCATGCACTTGTCTGTTTTTAGATCAAGGGTTTTTGTTAGTGTTGGGCTGATTCTCTGTGGGTTAAAGATGGGAGTGGCTCCAAGGCTTTCCTCCAGCTCTTTGAACCAGAGGCAGTGGGTGACAGGGAAGGTGGTTCTGGGTGAAGAAGAGAAAGGCACAACCTGTAGAATCTAAAAGGAGGAGGATGGAAGGATGGACATTTGGGGGGAAAGTCAACAAGGCGATGTCCACCTCAGGGACATCTTGGCTGGCCAGGTCTCTCTCAGCAGTCACACGCAGGTGGACAACAGTTCCTGATGTCTTTTCAGTTAATGAGCCAGGATGCCATTCGACATTTCAGAAAACATTCTGCTTAGTAAAGAGTTGAGTGTGTAGGGAGGAAAATGGAACCTAAGACTTAGATGCCTGCGTGGAAAACCTCTTCTTTTTAAGGAAGGAGACAAAGAAAGGCTCACTAAAAGCTCATGTCCTATGACCACTGAATCATGAAGCTGTGTGAGACTTCCCATGAACCTTGGAGTTGATGTGGAATCTTCTCTGTGTCATATTCAATGTGGATTCCAAAGCCAATGAAAATCAGTCCTCCTCTGAAATTGTTTCCCCATGGAATGAGCCTGAACTTGCTAGCTCAGAGTTCCTACAAATATTAAAGTACCTTAGTCTGTGTAGATTCACTCTAAGGCAAATTTACTTTTAATAATATTGTACATTTTTAATAGGCATGGTTATTTAATTTTGCTCTCACAAAAGGAGAATCAACCCCAAAAATGGAGTAGGAGAAGCTAGTGGGAGCATCCACTGCTGGAAATGTCAGCCAGCAAGGGAGGAGGCTCAAAAAATGAAAAAGACTGATGTACAGTCACGTTACAGTAATTGTTGAAAACATGGTGATGACCTTTAGGCATACAGAAAAGGTTAAATTCTGATAAGCAAATAGGCTTGAATAATAAAAGACAGTTTTTAAAAGAGAGATTAGGTACTTAAGTGGTTATAGCTAAAACGCTTACCTGATGGAATACAACTGTACTCTTAAACTTTGTGAATTTACTTGTTATTAATAGAGTGGGGAGACATGAAGAAATGTCTGCATTCACACAAAAATTATATCTCTAGTTTGAAAAGTTCCTAGCCTCTGAGTTGTAATAGGAAAGTTATTTTCTTTACTTAAGGAATTTCTAATTTAATTAGAGAGGTGTAATATTTATAATTTAATGTTGTATATAATTAGTTTTACACTTTATAGTACAAGTGATACGTGCCATGGGGTATATTGCCAAGTGGTTGATTAAATTAGTTGGATTCTGAAAGTTAAAAGAAATGTATAAAGGAAACTAGGCTGGAGATTGGATCGCCGAAGGGGCCAGGGACGTGGAAAATAGTAAGTCACATGTTGGGAAGAACGGGGCTTGGTGACAATGTCATGAAGGCGTCTGAAATTCAGAGAGAATTATTGTTTTGTGATCTTTTAATTATGGACCTTCACTATCCAAGTAAGAAAATTTGATTGAACTCACTAGGCAGGTAGAAAGTCTTTGAGACCGTTTGCTTTAGTGGTGTGTACGTGTTGAGTCATGAACATTTGGATGGATAATGTAAGAACTCCCGAAGAGTCAGTGAATGGATGTTTTGAATGAGTGAATGGATGTTGAAGACATTGAGTAAAAGAACAGATGAAGGAATAGGTTCCTAGGCGAAAACATGATATAAAAAGATCAATGAGAATTCAGCAACAAACATCTAGGATACGTTGGAGAGATTGGGCAATTTGGTCTTAACTCAGCACTATCTCCTAGGGATAGCAGAGCATAATGTCTGTCTGCAAGGGGCTGATGATAAAATATCCTTACAAATCAAATCCAAGTTAATAAGAGCAGCACCAGAGGTTTGTATGGTACTCTATATTTTAAAAGCACTCTCATATATGTGCATTAATACAGTTGGTTCTCGATGGAATTTTTCCAGTTGTGTCTAAATGAGTACTAGCTAAAATGACTGGGCTATTGGCCAGGTGTTAGGAAGTATGTTAGTTTTAACACTTTGTGACTTGTGAGACTTTGTGGTCAGGATCTGGAGCTACCTGTTAGGGTATTGGTCATCAATATTAAATAATGAGTAAACATTGATCCTTACAACCGTTTTCACCCCCATTTCCAGGGAAATCCTTTTCTGGAACACAGAATTTTCACTTGGAGGTCGGCCTCATCATTCTGTCCGTAGTGTTCGCAGTATGCCTTCTAGCTTGCCTACTGGGAGTCGCTCTCCGAAAACTTAAAAGGCGCAACCAAGAACGCCTCAATCCCAGAGATGTGGAGTATGGCACCATCGAAGGGCTCATCACCACCAATGTTGGAGACAGCACTTTAGCAGTGAGTTGTCACCTTAGCATCCCAAGCATAAGGAAGATGGCTGAGGATGCCTTCTTGTTTTGAATTAATAGTAACTGGTGACTGGACAGTGTGCACACATAGCACTGGCCATGCACATCCTAAGTAAGCATGTGCTGGCACCTGTCTGGTCTCCCCTATTGGAGAACATTCATTTTAGACAGTGTTTATACTAAATGAGAGATGGGATTTACTTTAGCAGATTTTGGGGGAGTCAGGGAAAAGTGCCCTGTTGGCGGTGGGGGTGAGAGGGGAGCCTTGGAATTTATGGTACTCAGTTACTTTTTTTCTTTTAGCAATAAAAGTGCTTTTATAACAAGCACCTTTTGCTTAGTATTAAAAATCACTCTTCCTTCTAGATTATTTTAACACCCTGTAATTTAAGACTTTAAAATTTGACATTCAAAAAAGAAGCTATTAAATTTTTCACGCTCCTGTGCTGCCCCCTTGTGGAGTGCAGTCATGTGGCTAACCCAGTGATGTCCAGGAGAAATATGTGCATCACGTATGTAATTTTAAATTTTCTAGTAGCTACCATAAAAAAAGTAAAAACAAAACAAAGCCCCAGATGATATTAATTTCAACAATATATTTAACCCAATATATATAGTTATAATTTCAACATATAATCATAAAGAATTACTAATAAGATATTTTACTTCCTTTTTAAACTAAGATTTCAAAATCTGGTATGTATTTTACACATACAGCTTACAGTAGTTCAGACTAGCACAGTTCACTTGCTCAGTGTCAGCATGTGGCTAGCAGCTACCCTAATGAATGGCACAGGGTTGAAACTATTGTATTTATATGCATTAAAAGTACTCTTGTGTATTTTTCAACGAGGAAATCACAGTAAAAAGTGACTGCCTTCCTTTTTGTTTTACAATTTAAATTTATTTTTCAAGTGTTA
>NW_006293776.1:2285989-2316994 GCF_000327345.1 Myotis davidii | reverse complement strand
GGGGTGGCGAGCCCACAACCTGAGCATCTGCCCTGATGGGGAATCGAACCATGACCTCCTATGGGTCGATGCTCAACCACTGAGCCATGCCAGCTGGGCTCAAGTGTTAATTTTAAAGAGACTTTAAAAAGTGGAAACGGGAATTATTTGCTATAAAAGGGTTATCGTAAAGTGCAAAAGAGAAAAGCATTAATGGTCTAAAAGGGTACTATTCTGAGTGAGACTGGTGCCTACTCTGAAATGGGCATCACACTGGTGAGTGTCAGAGAGGTGTTAAAAACCTACTCGTACCAAATCAAGATTCCTTTTCATAATCTGATGAATTGAAAGACAATCAAGGTAATCATTTTGTAATGGGAGTCAATGTTATTGAATGCCATGATCATGTGTCACTTAAGATCCTCTTGTGTTAAATCTTCTAGACAATATGCTTAAAAGTGTCTGACATTTCTGTAGTTAAGCCTGACCTGCAACTTCCTTTTTACTGGAGAAGACGTGCCCTTGACAATCTTTGCAGCTCAGGTCCTACACCTGGGCCATTTTTGGTGAGCTGTTCAAACATTGGGTAAGAGCAGATCCAGGCTGGAAAATACCCCGTCCTGCTGCCTTCCCCGGTACTGGGCCACCCGTCAGATGTACTTTTTGGTATGAAAAAGGGGGAAGACCCTTGTTGAGCTTCCTGTTACCTACCTATTTAAATTGTAGAACAGCAAAACTGGGGGAAAAAAGAGGACATGTTATTCCAAAAAGTAGAGGATTGCAGTTTTTTGTTAGAAAAGTACTTACAGGTTAATTTCACATTTTGAGAAACATTAAATAAGTTTATTGAATTAGCAGCAAGAACATACAAGGCTGCCCAGACTGGTGTGGTTTGGTTGATTGGGCATTGTCCCGTGTACCAAAAGGTTGCTGGTTCGATTCCCAGTCAGGGCACATGCCTGGGTTACTGGCTTGATCTCTAGTAGGGAGTGTGTGGAAACTGATCCGTGTTATGCTCTCACGTTGATGTTTCTCTCTCCCTCTCCTTCTCTTCCCCCCTCTCTTAAAATCAATAAAACATCTTTTTTAAAAAAGAAGATAGAAGGATAAATCCTGACAAAGATTTAACAAAGCAAGATTCAGAAATAGATTTGTCAGAACTTCATTCCTCAGATCAGCTAACATAACTAATCGCCATGGACAATAATAGGAATATCTTGTGCTAATTACTGTTTAAATAGTTTTTATAATTTTGAAAGAGGGATGGGAGTATATGCTAAAATACTTCTCAACCATGTTAGATGACAGTATAGTGCGATATAACAACCCAGTAAACAACACTATTTAAAACAAGTTTGTCCTTATTGGTCTTCATACTTGTTCATTTAAGCACTATGCTCATGTATGATTCAACAAAGCACATCTTACCAAACAGCTCCCCAACGTTGAAAAGCAGCCTTGGGGTCCCAGAGTTGAAGTAGATGTTTGGATATCTTTGGTTGATTTCCTTCCCACCCCCATCCTGGGGACCAGGGTTATATATTATGGCAAAAATAACATATTAGTTTAATTTTCTGGATTATTCTCTCAAAATATTGACTAAATAAAGAGAAAAAAAAAGAACATCAAATAGATGGTTAGGGGGATGTGGAAGTTCCCTTCATCTTACTCAATTCCTGTTGATTATCCATTTTGTGGTTTTAAGGATTCTAAATTTTTTTCTTTTGGATATTCAGCTTTTGGTAATTTTGCTGATCAACAGTACTTCACAGTGGAACTCAGAATAAGAAAAAAAGAGATGAAATTCAAACAAATCAGTGTATCGTATTAACAGGCCAGCTAAAATGTTTGGGAAAGGATGAGGAATGTTAGCTCACTGTGACTGCAACCTTACCACCATCACACGGGGGCACAATAATGTGTATTGCAGACAATCCATTTCTGATACAGAAAGACCTCTGCTTTCTTCTTTTCCTAAGAAGGAAAAATTTATGAATGAACTCGTGAGGAACCTTTTTCATAATATGTTATTTGTTAGAAGTAGATTTTGGGGCATGGTTTTATGTTTCCAATAAAAGCTTTAGCTTTTCTGAGCCGTGGCTAACTCCCATCATGAGATGACATGTAGGTGTTAATTTTTTTACCCCTTTGCTCCTCACTCACTTCAAAAGGGTAACACCTCCATCCAGGTAGCCCCTCTCCGCTGGAGTGTGCCAGTGGATGACCCAGGTGGCCACTGGTGTGTCTTTCTACTACATGAGCGCCATCTGTTCCTTATTCCTAATTCGTACGTTTCTCATGAGAGCCCCTTCGTTGGCATGTCAGCTAGAGGGGATCCTCTGCTAGATAATGAATGACAAGCAGAGTAGAATATGGTCAGTTGGGCCCAGCCTGGGACTTGAAGCTCTTTTCTCTTCTCTTTGCTCCACTTGGTCTTTGTTCTGCTACTTTCCCTGTGCTCACCCTGGACTTGCCCCTTGGTTGGCATGTCAGCTAGAGGGGACCCTCTGCTAGATAATGAATGACAGGCAGAGTAGAATATGGTCAGTTGGGCCCAGCCTGGGACTTGCTAATTCCCGTCTTCGACTTTGTCCACTCAACTTCTTATATATTTAGTTCTAAAACTGTGGGTGCGTGAAAGGGCCACGTAATCCTCAGGAAAACCTATCCTGTATTAGGGAGAGGATAGGCTTCTGGTTTTTCTAATAAAACCAGTGCTTCTGATGGCGGCCAGGATGCTGCTACTGTGTGAGTGATAACGCGATGCACGCTCGTGCTCTCATTCGAGGGCTCTTTCTCATCAGTGTCTTTTCTCCTTGTCTCGAACCACAGGATTTACTGGATCACTCGTGTACGTCGGGAAGCGGCTCTGGCCTTCCTTTTCTGGTTCAGAGAACAGTGGCTCGTCAGATCACACTGTTGGAGTGTGTCGGTAATGCATTTTCTCTTCCTTTGTGGGTTAGGTGCGGTGTTATTGTGGTTCTGGAAGGAGGATGGCACTTGGAAAAATCTGTTTCTTGTTTCCTAACATCGGGAGATGGGGGGTAGCCATGTGGTGTGGCTTTGTCTCTGTTCTCTGTGTGACTTGTGTGGGAGCACCTAAACTTGCACAAGTCCTTGTCCAGGGAGTCCGTCACTAGGTAGTAGAGACCATGCTTAGTCAGAAGCTTTCAGTGGCAAGTCCACCCTTTGGGATGACGGAAATGCTTGAAACATGAATGAATAGGGCTGCTCCTCATTGTAGGTATTGGATGATCCGAGGTAAGTAGGCTTTAGGACCATAAACTTGCTTATTGCAAGTTTCTAATCCCTCTCACTCTTCCCCTGCCTTTAAAAATAGTGAAGTAATCTGTTTAAACAAGATATATATATTTCTCTATGGCCACTCACAGTTTTTCCATATAGAAACATATTTACACATAGATGTAATCATAGTGTGTACAATTTGTGTCCCTTTTTTTTTTTAGTTTTAAGCTCACACATTTCCCCTTTTTGTACACATCGTAAATATTTTTAAAGACTGTGTAATAATCATCTATTGAATGTTCATTTTTCTGTAACAGTACTACTTGAGAAAGATTTTGCACACACTGCTTCACTCTTTTGAGTCCTCAGAAAAATTCCTAGGAATTAGGATTTCTGGGTCAAAATTTATGACTTTTTTATTGCTTGTTTTATATATTACTGGATTTCCCCCCTACAAAGATGGTACCAAATGCTTTTATTTTTTAAAAAATTTAAAAGATTTTTAAGTTGATTTTTTAGAGAGAGAGGAAGGGAGAGGGAGAGAGAGAGAGAAACATCGATATGAGAGCAGAACATTGATCAGCTGCCTTTGCACACACCTCCCCCCTGCCCCTACTGGGGATTGAGCATGTGCCCTGACCGGGAATTGAACTGGCAACCTTTCAGTGCAGGGGATGATGTCCAATGAACTGAGCCACATTGGCTAAGGCCCTAATGTTTTTATTTCAAAGTTTCATTTTTTATTAGTTGTGGTGGATATTTGCCAGCCACATGATAGTTTTCATTAATTTCTCCTTTAGACGCCATGCAGGGATGACCACAGTAGTGCTAGTGGGTTGGCAATATCTCTGTCCTCTCCTCCTGGTTCTCCTGGTTCCTCTGGGCTGGACTGGGCAGCTCTGGGGGAGGTGCTCCCTCCACCACTTGGCTGCTGTGTGCTCTGGCTTTTCTCGCTGTTTTCCGGGAAACCAGGACACCCCCGAACCCAGTAGTAGAAGGGGGATGGACAGGGATAGTAAGAGCAGCAAGTCCCAACTCGGGCACACCGGCAGTCAGCTGGAGCCTGTTGCCTTTTCTCTAAGTCTGCAGCTACTCAACTGTTTCCGAACACCACCTCTCTCTGCTTCTCCGCAGTGGAGGAAATAAAAATGTCCCAAATGTGCTCATTGCATCCAGACAGCATTGTCCTTTTGGACCAGTTAACATCTTACTGGATTATGAACCGGGGATTCTGGCTAGTGGTGAGAAGGCAGTGAAGGGAGACGCGTGCCTGTCTCACCCCCATCCTCACCATTCCCAGGGCAGCAGGTCTCAAGGGCAGTCCTCAGAGATTGACCCCAGAGGTCAAAGGGCAAAATAATGTTACACCTTTAAACATGTATACTGTTTCTGGTTATAGAGATATTCTTCAGTCATTTTTGAAATAATGTAAATTCAAATATAGCATTTTGTTGGTTTAGCGCTGAAGACTTGAGTAAAAGCAATATCTTTTTTAGTAGCTTATCGTGTTCATGGGCTATAGTTTAAATAAAAATGTATGTAATTAATTAATAATGATAGTATATTATCAGTATTGGTTCATAAGCAAAGAAGCTGAACTAGATCAGTTCTTTTCCAGGCGATGACCAGTGAACCCCTAAATTCCAGAGGCCTTAGGGATCCCCTTTGCAGGCAGCTCTGCTTCTGTTTTCAGGGATATATTCATAAGCATGCATTTGTAGAAAGCACTTGACAACATAAAAGAGTTTGAGAACCATTGAAATAGGTTTCTATTTTAATTCTCTCTACTTATCCTGACATTCATCTCTGTTTTCTTTAAAAAAAAAAAAAAAGACTTTAAGGGAACTTTTTAGTAATGGCCGCAATTCTCTGGGAAAATTTTCTCTCCTTCCTGATGAGACTCTGAGGACAAAGGGCAACTAAAGATAAGGAAGGGAACTAAGGCAGGAAAAGATTAGCCTATCATTTCCTAGCAGCTGATTTTGTAATATCTTCCCCCCAGCCTTCATCTTGAGCTACAAATGCTGGGCAGTTGACTTTATTAACTGATTTTAATAAAATTAATCTTGTGCTATTTTGTGTGACCTGACAAGGGCTCCCAGTGACCACTTACTGATCACATTTAACATCCTTTCGGATTAGTAATTGCTATTTAGTAGGGACATTGTTTGTTCTAAGGAAATCTAAATTGAGTGGTTTTAATCATGTTTCAGGTGAGTCACCCGGACAGACATGCTTTCTCTCTGCTTGTTTGGGTTTTTGGCGGCTTAGTTGTTCAGCAAAGAGCTGTCTTCCTGTCTGTGCAGGTGGTGCCACAGCTGCTTATTACCAGCCGCGATTCCCAGCAGCACTTGCCTGGGTAGAAAGCCCCACTGCGCTGCAAGTTGTATCTCCTGCTGCATGATTATCTAGGTGCCGCACACGTACCCCTTGATTATACCCCGTGTTGATCCCCAGAGTCTTGTGGTAATTACCTCCTCCTCCCAACCTCCCTGCTCACCCCTTCCTATAATTAAGGAGAAGGGTGGCAGAGGGTGCATGGAGTTGACAAGCCGATAGTTGTGTTGCTGCTGCCGGAGAGGGCAGGCACCCGGCAGAATCATCACAGCTAGTCACCACATTCTGCAAAATATCTTCTCCATTTGGTCTTTTCCGTGTGGCCCAGGGTGGCATTGCAGGGGCTGTCTCCCAAGCAAATACCCATGACCAATGTCAGAAATCAGGACTGTTCTGGGATTACGTGTTTAAGACTTTGCAAATCCTCTTTTGAACTATATCCTCCGCCAAGAAATCCTTTAGGGATGCCAGTGGCTGCTTGTCGATCCCCTTCTCAGCATTGTTTTTTGTGGGCTTGTGTGTGATTGCCTTTTTAACCCTTCAGAACAACACATCTCAAACTCAACAGTCTCCTTCTTGAAACATATGAATGTAAAGCCGTATACATGTTTTCGTCCTTCCACACCACACTGAAATCTAATGATCGGTACCATTCTCTAAGTTTTGCTAACTTTCATGTGCTTTTAAAAACCATGTGTTTCAGACCCTTTAATAGAGGAATTCAAATGTAAAACTTTATCGTGTGCACCTAATTGTACCGTGCAGATACTGAGGGTGTTTAACTTGTTATCACAGTGGAGTGGCTGGGAGGGGCAGGTTCTACCTTTACAGGCAAAAGGTCCTGGTATTTATATCCCCTAAACTGTTTTCCCAGTAAACAGTGGGCATGGTGAAGAGTTGCAGGTACGCACTTTATTGGCGGCCTCTTCTGTCCTGTCTAATGTCACGTCTGTGCTGCTTTCCACAGGGAAAGGCAGGTACGGTGAGGTGTGGCGGGGCAGCTGGCAAGGGGAGAATGTAGCTGTGAAGATCTTCTCCTCCCGGGATGAGAAGTCGTGGTTCAGGGAAACAGAATTGTACAACACCGTGATGCTGAGGCATGAAAATATCTTAGGTGAGTACCAGGGTAATTCCCCTCATGATTTTTATCTAGAAAGAAATCATTTGCTTGCCTTTGCCCTCTCCGATGGGGTGCCTGTGAATTTTCCAGTCTCACCTGAAAAGCAATATAGGGATCTTGCGCATGTATATGCTATTTAATTTTTTAAAACTAATTTCTTGTTTATATCTGCAGAGAAGTGAAATTGGAAGGTTCTCTCAATGATGAAAAGGAAAGTGTTATTGTTCCCTCTCATTCTGCAGGTTGTCATTTAAACAACAGAAATTTGCCCCATATTGTTCACTTCAAGGCTTCCTCGGTGGTTCTACTTATCCCACACCCTTGTTGAATATTTATTACATGAATCAAACTAAGAAAGCTCTTTGGATGATTTCCTAGAGATTCGCAGCTCCCAGGGACATCGTAATTAAATGCACATTCCCTCAAACTAGGCATCGTTTTTTAAAGCCCAGATTTACAGAGGGATTTAACATACATTTTAATTTGGAAACTAAAGCTTAAAAACATTTGTGAAATATGTGGAGAGCTCATTGAAAATACTGCTATGGAATTATAAAGGGTGAGAATAT
The DNA here is from genome assembly GCF_000327345.1 of Myotis davidii. NCBI lineage: Eukaryota > Metazoa > Chordata > Mammalia > Chiroptera > Vespertilionidae > Myotis > Myotis davidii. The sequence continues at coordinate 2,309,743 of NW_006293776.1, read as the reverse complement.
TCCTTGCGTCCATTGGCGTATATGTTTTTTGAAAAGTTTCTGTAAATGTGTTTATACTAATACATCCTTGACAAATGCTGCATGGTATGCTTTTTAATTGATGGATATAAAGTTCATATAGAATTTGACCTGTAGAAGATAGTGTTGGACACGTTGTGACTATTGGATTAGGTTTGGCATACACAAAGCTATTTGCAGAATTTATTTCTATTCCGGTACAGTCATACGCAGTATAAATTTCAGTCAGTGACAGACAACCTATACAACAGTGGTCCCATAAGATGATAATGGCTGGAAAATTCCTGTCGCCCAGGACATTGTAGCTATGGAAATGTTGTAGTACAACACATTACTCACATTTTTGTGGTGATGCTGGTGTAATCAAATCTGTGCTGCCAGTCGTATAAAAGTGTAGCACAAACGGTAATGCACAGTACATAATACTTGAAAATGAATGGCTGTGTTACTGGTTTATGTGTTTACTATGCTATACTTTTCATTATTTTAGAGTATACTCTTTCTGCTTATAAAAAGAAAGTTTACTGTAAAACAGTATGCCGTGTTATGCAAGCAACAGCTTCATAGTTTCCGTGTTTACCATGTCTCTTGATTGCATCATTTTTTTCTTGCGCTTGATTTAATCTCATTTTATAAATTTAGTGTCGCTTAAGTGTATAGTGTTTATAAAGTCTACAGTAGTGTGCAGTCATGCCCTAGGCCTTCACATTCACTCATCATTTACTTACTCACTGACTCACCCAGAGCAACTTCCTCTCCTGCAAACTACATTCATGGTAAGTACCCTAGACAGGTGGACCATATTTTATCTTTGACAATAGATTTTTTTACTGTACCTGTTCTATGTTTAGACACACAAATACTATTGTGTTATAATTGCCGACAGTATTCAATACAGTAGCAGGCTGTACAGGTTTATAGCCTAGAGGCAAGAGGCTGACTATATAGCCTAGGTGTGTGGTAGTCTATCCCATCTAAGTACACTTTATGATATTCTCACAATGACAGAATTGCCTACCAACACATTTATCAGAATGTATCCCCCTCGTTAAGCAGTGTTTGGCTGTACTGCCAATTTAGTATTAAACCTGAGCCAGGTTGTCTGCAAATAATGGTTTGACAGTTGTCCAGAGCTTTGCTTCATCAGTACAGTGGTATGCTCCATCTCAGAATTATCTCAGTTTCTGCTGTTGACTTTTGCCCTTCCCTTTCCTCTGGGGCCCTAGTCATCACCTAATCCTCCTCCCTTGTATTGTGGTTCTTGGTCTTCCCTTTCCAATGCTTCTCTCTATAATGAGATATCTTCCCCTGGGGAGCTGCGATACTTCTGCTCTATGTGTCTGCTGACTCTCACATTGCTTGCAGCAATCGTGACTTCTGGGCCTGACATGACAGACTCCCTATTTTGGGCTCCAAGGATTCTCGGAAGCATCCTGTACAAATATACCCACATGCAGCACTTCTGATGTTTCCCTTCCTTGGATTGCCCTGAACAGTCAAGTCTCTGTGCTCTTGTTCACATTGTTTTTGATCACCCACTCTTCCTGTCCCACCCTCCAACCACCCCTTCCTCCATCAGAACATCTCAGTGCCCTTCCAGTATCTCCCAGTAGATTTAATTGTGCTTTTCTGCACTCCTCACGTTGAACCTCTGCTATAAGTCTTATCACACATTGTCTTGTGTTGTGGTTGGAGGCATGTGTGTAACAACAGTAATGATGGCAATAGCAATAGTGATGACTAGTTACTAGCAGTTATGTGTGTTTTCTCATTTAAGCTTCGTCACAACCATAAGAGGCTAGGTACTCTTGTTTCTCACTTTTAACTGATGAGATGACTGAGGTACACAGAGATTAACATCACCCAGCAGACGACGAAATAGTAGAACTGAAAATCACACTGGGCACTCTAACACTTAACCACAGTTGTGTACTCTACACTGTAGTTGGCTAGATGGTCATAGACTAATAGAGTTGTTTCTTAATCTAGAGTCAGTGTATGAAGTGAAAATTCATCAACCGTCAAAATTACCCTCTAGTGTACCAATTTTTCCTCTGAAACTGGAACAGATTGCAGTTGTGCAACAGATAAAGCATTGGTTGTGTTAGAAGCTCTGAGGTACAAGAAGTACGTAGCTTTAAACACTAGAATTACTCTTACTGGGCAGATGCACGTTGCTAAGAAGCATGCGGGTCTGAGACTTATTGAAGGAAGGACATATTTGGGCATCCCCCCTCATTCTCGGGGGCCGTAGCCTCACTGAGCAAAGTACTCTGGATATCCCTGAGCTATGCAAATAGTCACTTTATCCATGCACTTAAGTTAAACGACCTATGATACCACTTCATTGCAATGAGGACAAGAATTATTTCCATTGTTTTGGCTTTCACATTCAACACTGAGGACAGTACACTACCCATAGAAGGTGCTCAGTAAATATTTATTAGGTTGGGTTTAATCACAAGGGGAATTTGAAGGTCACATTTGCAATATGATTTCCTGTGAGAGAACTTAAGTTTCCTTAGTGTGATCACAGAGGGAAAAACATTGTCCATTTATTATTACCAACGATTCACGGAAATTCTGAATTCATGAGCTCTTGCCACCCTCATCATAATTACAGCCAATGGATTGATCTTACTGTGTAGCCTTTTCATTGAGAAAGCTTGTAGAAATGCACAAACTTTTTGGTTAAACTTCTTTTCCTGCTTTACAAGTTTTCTGGATGTAGAGATTTAAGGCTTTTTGTGATCATTTTCTCCTCCATTAAAAGAGCATATTGTGTTTTGAATATCAGACCATGATTTCCTCCCATCCTTGAGTATTACGAACTCTAGCTCCCCAAATACATAATTAAATTACACACCCAAATACATACATATATACAGTATACACATGCATACATGTAAAACTCTGGGCCCTCATTGTTTATCCTCCCAATTAAACTTGCAAAACAGTATCTTTAAAATGGACTAGTTTGGACTTCAACTCTTCCTTTTGCTGTGACTGGTGAAGTCAACAGCTGAGTGAGTAATGGGAAGCCCTGGTGTGCAGTGGAAATTTGGAAAACCGGTTTCTACTCTCAGCACCATTGGAGGCCCACTTTGTGAGTTGGGGCCAAAGTTCTATATTTCTGCACATTCTTTTCTTCACTGCTAAAACCAAAGAGGTTGAGAATTACCTTACACTGTTTTAAAAAATAAATTGTTTTAAATATACATAACATGAAATTTACCACTGTTACCATACTAAGTAAAGTGTACAGCTCAGTGGAACAGAGCACGTGCATGTCATGTGACAGTCACCACCCTCCATCTCCAGAACCTTCTCATACTCTTAAAAGGTACTGCCTAACATTTTCATCAGTCATCATTTCTGGAGATCAATGGGAAGTAAAGGAAACTGTCCACAAAAGATACTACATTACAAAATCATTGTGGTTGTCATTGAATCCTGGGCTGTTTTAACATATAATAATAAACAACTGTTCTTGAACACTTACTATGTGTTAGGCATCATCTGAAGTATTTTGTTTCTAATAACTCTTATTCTCACAGTAGCCCTTTAAGGTAGATGATGATGTTACCGATGTCTGAGAAGGAAGAGATTTTATGTGAGCTGTGCTAGATCACACAGCTTGGGAATGATGAACCAGTGTGGGAACCCAGGAGTTCATTTCTGGGGCCCAGCACTCAGCACCTCGCTCTACTGTGTGGTGATCTCCCTCCCCAGCCGTCAGAGCCACCCATGCCTGGTTCCTGGGAGATTGCCAGGGAGAGGCTCTCAAGGAGCCTGGAGGATGCCTTTCATTGTTTAAGAGGCTTTTGCCCTGGTCACCTTCTGTCCCTGTTATGAACACATCCAGGGCTGTGCCAGAGTTCCAACCTATAGGCACCTGTTCAATCTCCACAAACAGAAGAACTTTGACTCAAAATGCAATCCTATATAATAAAAGGGTAATATGCAAATTGACTGAACGGCAGAACTACTGGAATGCCCTCGGCCACTCGCCCCGGCCAGCCCTGCCCCTGAGCAGGCACCTGGACCCTGAGTGGGGCTGGGGCCAGCTGGCAAACAGCCTGTGGCCCCTAGCCCCTGCTGGCCCACCCCTGATGGCCCCCATTGGGGTGGGCCAGCTGGACCCCACCAGTGCAAGCATTAGTGCACTGGGCCTCTAGTTATCTTATAAAATAGCCTTTTGAAGAAAGTGGAGTAATATAATTCACACCTGAAATACAGCTTTTTAAAATCTTGCTTATTTAAAAGTTACTTTTCCTGAAGGTCTAGAGCAGCGATTTTCAACCTTTTTCATCTCATGGCACACAAAAACTAATTACTAAAATTCTGTGGCATACCAAAAAATGTATTTTTTGCCAATCTGACAAAAAAAATAGGTATGATTTTTATTGATTTAAAAAATAATAATAATAATAGTAATTACCTACCCTTTTTGCTCCAAAATAACTGAAAAAAAAATCAGGTTCCTATACTTATATATAAGGATTTTTGGTACCAGGAATTAACCAGTCAAACACAACCTTATTATGCGATGTGACCAATAAGATGTAACACTATTATATGGCCTATGTACTTATGGTTCAAGACAGGGGTATTCACAGCATACTGTTGGCTGTTGTCACTTTTTTTTTTAAATGTGACAATTTAAGGGGAAAGAGGTCAGTGCCTCTGAGTCAATAGTTAGGAATTGAATGTTTTAAAAATTTTTGCAGCACACCGAATGTCAGGGATGTAATCTGCCTACTTCATGCGGTTTTCGGAGGACTGTGTGTCAAGTGCTTGGTGCGTTGTTAGCACTCAATAATTAATAGCTGCTTCTATTGTTGATGCTGCTGATCAAATAGAAGACCTTTCTTTGTTCCCAGAGCTCCCTATACAAGGTAGGGTGTACCAGGGCAGCCAGCTCCAAACCTGGGGTTGGCTGCAATTTAATAGCTTTGTGATTCTTGGCATCTCCCAGCAGCAACTTCATTATTTCTAAAATGAGTATAATGATATATATCTATCTCACTGTTCTATTGAGAAAATTCCCATGAAAAAAATATATGTGAAAGTGAGTAAATTTTACACAATGTACTATGAGATGGTAAGGCGTTTTATGCAATTTATCTTACTTCATACTTTTGCAAGATATTTAATTCTTCCTCAAGCCATATCTGTCTTTAAAAAAAATTTATCTTCTATTTATATGTCCCAAACTTTACTATCCATAAAGTTCATATATATGATACATATAACATATATTCTAATAAATACATCTCTCTATATAAAAGCCTAAGCGACCATTATGATGGGATGACGGATGATCAGCCGGTAGCTATGACGCACACTGACCACCAGAGGGCAGACACTCAATGCAGGAACTGCCCCCTGATGGTCAGTATGCTTCCACAGCTAACCTCCTGTGGCCAGCCAACCTCCCATGGTCCCTCCCCTGAGCCGGCCGGCCCCGATCCGCCTGATTGCTGACCAGGCTGAGGGACGACACCCATGCACGAATTCATGCACTGGACCTCTAGTATATTATAAAATATATTATAATACACAGGGCAGGGCATAAGTAGGCTTACAGTTGTGAGTACAAGAAACAATCTATTCTTGTATTATTATTATTATTATTATTATTATTATTAATTATTGTAGTTTTTGCATATGAGCAACTGTAAATCAACCCTGTATATTATAGTATACAGATACGTAATGTACATTATATGTTACATATAAATACATATTAAAAGCCCAGAAGTGCTTTTCTAGCATTCTTCTTTATATAATATATAGAAGAATATTATTATACTAGTGGCCCAGTGCATGGATTCATGCACATTAAAAGGAAGTTAACTAGAAGAAATATTTTAATATTGCTATTCGCCCTTTCTCTATAATAGAAGTGTCAGAGATGAAAGAAAATTAGTAAAATGTATATGAAAATAATATATAAATTGATTAATAAATAACATAACAAAGGCATGATATAAAAACAAACATGATATAAACAACATTGATAAAAACAATGACTGATAAATGGATTAAACTTATTCTAATATCTCCCTGTATACCACATTAAGAGTAAAAACTCAGAGTGCTTGACTATTTTCCCTTGTGATGAAATATTTACAACTTTAACTTTAATGTTACATGCTTGTCAAACTCGAGAGATAGCAACGTATAACTGACCATGTCTGAAAACGGGTTCAGGTAGGAATATTCCTACTCTGTCTAGACTTTGTCCTTGTGATTGATTAATAGTCATCACAAATGCTGGCATCACATGAAACTGTCTTCAAATTAATTTAAATGGGAGGCCAGTGTCAGACGGGGGCAAATATCACACATGAGCGAGTCAACATTTATTTTTAAATTGCCAGTGCGTCATATGTACCGGTCGGTTGGGCGGACAAACAGTCGGTCATTTAGCCTTTTATATGTATAGATGGCCTGATGCGTGGATTCGTGCACACGCATGCGATTGGTGCCAGTGAGAGCTTTAAATGTATCGCACATGCGCGAGTCAACATTTATTTTATATAATATAATATAGAGAGAAAAGCAATGCTAGAAAAGCACTTCTTTAGCAAAATAACAAGCATACATATCACAATTTATTCCATAGGTTAGGAAGTGCCTCAGACTTCTATAGTTCCTTCATTATGCCCAAAAAGTCCCCACAGAGTATCTAGAAAAACTTCTTCCTACCTCTTTATCTACATCTGTCAGTATTTCATTTCTCTTCAAGACCAGTGGTTACTTTTGATGGAAGCCTATTGGAATATCTGGTCTGAATTATTATGATTCCCTACTCCAGGCTCCTGATGCCCTTTGGAGATAATATTATAATACTTTTCACATTATGTTGTAATTTTTTCCTTTTCATATCTGTCTTCTTTTGTAGCTAACAAACATTATCATCTTGGTTTTCCTGTGTGACTGACAGAGAGCATCATTTGCTTGTTATATTTCATTGGCTCCTTTTTTTATTTGATGAATCTGTCAGTCATTTAACATAAACTGATCCTTTTATTTTATAACTGAGCAGAGAGACTCCAAAGAGCCTAAATGAGTTGTCAATATTACACAGCAAATCACAGGCATAGTCAGGACTAGAACACAGATGTCTAGGTTCCAGTTTTCTGTTCTTTTTGGGTAGTTGATGAATAATCTGTGCTTGGAATATCAGTGTGATAAAGAGTTTGGCACTGTTATTATGGGTAAGCACAGAAAATATTTCTATTTAAATGTCAATGCAGTGTAAAATATTTTTAAAGGGTTATTTTTACCATAGAAATTAATATGAAATTTTTCTATTCATTGACAGTACCCTTTAAGCGATCAATACTATGATGTTTCTTTGTTGATGCTTCTGTAAACCCTCTTCCATGGTAGTTGGTTAGATTAATTATATTTTGTTACAGATGATGTCTACTGCATGGGTCACTATTTCTGGATACTAAAAATTACAGTGTGGAATTCTCACATGTCTGTTAATTTTGTTCTTGCTCGCTCCAGGTTTCATTGCTTCAGACATGACATCAAGACACTCCAGTACCCAGTTGTGGTTGATCACACATTACCATGAAATGGGGTCATTGTATGACTATCTCCAGCTTACTACTCTGGATACAGTTAGCTGCCTGCGAATAGTGCTGTCCATTGCTAGTGGTCTCGCCCATTTGCACATAGAGATATTTGGGACCCAAGGGAAACCAGCCATTGCTCATCGAGATTTGAAAAGCAAAAACATCCTGGTGAAGAAGAATGGACAGTGTTGCATAGCAGATTTGGGTAAATTTTTAGAAATATTTTAAAATTACTTTTTTTACTTTTTGTTGTGAAAAGTTTCAAGCATGCAGACAAATTGAAGATAGTAAACAACTGTATCACAACCACTAGATTCTCCCATTAATATTTTACTATTCTGAAGCTTTATCACATATCTGTCCCCTATTCAACAATCCTTCTTAATCATTGACACATTTCAATGTAAATTGCAGACAAAAGAGCTCTTCTGTCCAAAGACTTTAGGGTGTGTACCAGTGTATCACTCACTAGAGTTCATTATTTATTTTCTTAATAGGCAAAATTTAAATTTCATGGGAAATACAGAAATCTTAAGTATACAATCCAAGGGTTTTGACAAATGTTGTAAAACCCAAATCCCTATTGAGAGACAGACTTTCCCATTATCCCAGACCATCACTTCATGCTTGCTCAGTCAGTCCCTGCCCCAGCCCACCCTCAGCAGCCACCGTACTGTTGCATTCTGATTTCACAGCTCTTTACACAAAGTAGGTACACATACATAGCATATGAAGTGACTTTGTCTTAAAAATGGTTTCTAAAGTTGTTCTATAACCATAGCAAAATTATCAATCAAGCATGAGGGAAGAAAAGCCCTGAACCAATTTACCATTTTCTCTGCTAGGATGGGGACGGGTTGAAACTTCGCCAGCAGCTCCCTCTGAGAAAGGACATAAGCTGATGGACACTGTTATCTTCTTCCTTTCAGGCCTGGCAGTCATGCATTCCCAGAGCACCAATCAGCTGGACGTGGGGAACAACCCACGCGTAGGCACCAAGCGCTACATGGCCCCTGAAGTCCTGGATGAAACCATCCAGGTGGACTGCTTTGATTCTTACAAGAGAGTCGATATTTGGGCTTTCGGACTTGTCTTGTGGGAAGTGGCCAGGCGGATGGTGAGCAACGGTAGGTATCTGATCTAATGTAATGTTGTCCATTTTCAAGCCCTGTTGATTCTGCTGCCCTTAAAAGGGCAAAAGGGATATTTAAGTCCACATGGTTCCTTGTCATGCGGCTGGCATTTATATTTAACTGGTAGGTGGCATGCAATGGTATTGAATTTTAACTGCATTGTATTTTAAAGAGGAAATCATGGCTTTCTGGAAGAGACTAGTCATTCCTTGTTTTTTTCTTTTGATTAGTCCTTCCTTCCTTCTTTCCTTCCTTCCTTCCTTCCTTCCTTCCTTCCTTCCTTCCATTCTGCCTTTCTTTCCACTTTCCCTTCTTCTTTGCTCTCCTCACAAGTGAAGTTTAATGTGAGGAGAATGCACAAGTAAATCTGAAGGTAAATGAATTCTGCTATTTTAGGTATTTTTACTTAAGTTTTAGATTATTGAGAAAAGGCTCAGGTGATGCATTTGGAATTCACTCCTTTGTTAGAAGCAGGCTGTATAAGTGAAGCTCTTCTTCAGGAAGCCCTGAGTAGGTGGTTATGCTGGTACTCCTGTAAGTTACATTTTATGAAATGGTGTCGCCTTGGCAGTTAGGGAAGCATATGCCAATCATTTTTACCTGCGTCCCCTACAATAAACTCTTACTCTTGTCTTTCATGTATCCAGATCAACCACAAATATAGTGTTGAACTTAACTTCAACTACATTATATTCTGAAAGCCCTAAGTATACTCTTTCAAATTGCACATGCCCCATCTACCCACAAAGTGGTTATTATAGCAGAATCTTTTATGTCGACTAAATCAACCGCTTCACAACTTGAAATACCTTCACAACTGGAAATCTTATTTCACTGAGGATGTGTCTGAAATTGTTCCAAGAGAACAGAAGACAGTGCCATGTATTTAGATTAATATTCCTTTCCAAAAGATACTTCACCCTCCTGTGACCTGTTGGAATCTTGGATTTGAAGTATGAAAGAAATAATACATGAAGTCTGTAACATCTGTGCGCCATCCCACCTTCCACTGATATTTTCTTGCAAGGATCGAGATTCCTGTGGCAATCATAATTTTCATGAACCCACAGCCAGAGAATGGGAGGTTCTGAGAGGGAATTGGATCTGGGTTACTTAATGTAGTTTTAGTGTGCAGTAATTAACATAGGCATGTCTTCATGATAGCTTCTCCCCCCGACCCCCCGCCAGCAGCACAGTATTTGCTTTTAACAAACTCTCTAAGGATATCAAAGCTAATGTTTCAGATCAAACATAAACACACATGCATTATAACCTGACAGTTCTTTTAAAGTACTTTAAAAAAAAATAGGATCTTGAACATTTTTTGGTAATTATTTCTCAATCCTTGGGAGCTCTGACTTGCATTTTGTGCCATTCGAGCGCCTTGAGAATTGTTTGCAACAGAGAGACTGTTTTGCTGATTTATAATGTTCTGAACCCTTGCCTGAAATTGCACATCGACTTTATTTACCCCTCCCCCCCTTTAGCTCCTTCGAACTGAAAATCGAATTCTAATTAGTTTCTCTTAACAGACATTTTAGAGAAGGGTCGGTGTCATAATAAACCATGTGACGGGGAACTTGCCCCTGACTAAGCGAGAGCTAATATTCCAGGGCCAGGATGGGGGCGGTCCAGCTGGGGGGCGGGAGGGGTGCCAGCCTGTGAGCTGGAAGCCTAGTGCGGCAGAAACGTGGGATTAGGGCTATGTCAGAATTTACGTTGCAAACTAGGTCTCTGTGTCACAGGCATAGGCCCAAATGGCTTTTAAAGATCAGCTGCGATTAATGTTTGGTGTGAAGTTAACATCATCAGTTTAAAGTGTAGCTCGACAAATGGTGGTTTGCTTGATCTGTCCCATGTTTAACATTACTTCTGGGGGGGAAAGATGAAGAACAGAAGAGAATATTTTGGTTGTTTTTTGATTTCCCCTTTATGTCATTATGTAGGTTGTTTTTCTGGTTCCTAAAATGTTGGGGCTTAAGTTTCTGTTCTGTGGTATGGTTTGATTCTTAGGGGGGTGGTAAGGGTATGTCGTGTCTCATTGGAAATCAGCTACTGTCCTTTGACATGACTAATTTGATATTTTCCTTCCTTTTACCCTAGTCCCTCTTCTCCATAAATATTCATGTGCTCACATGCACACCACACATACATGCACATACAGAGAAATGCTTAAACTGAAACTGGATAGTCTTCCATGCTGCTTGCAAACCTGTTTTGTTAATATTAACATCTAGTTATTACTACCAAAATAGAAAGAACTGAGTAGAGTAGAAAATAAATAAACAAAAAAAGAAAAAAAATTGCCCTTGTATTAAAAAATTCATGTTTCTTTTCACTTCTTTATGCATATATTTTTGTAATCATAGTCTAGATGCAATTCTGTATCATCTCTTTCATTTATATGTGTGTTTTAATGTTGTTAAATAGCCTGTTTTTATTTTAAATGGTCACGTGATTTTTTTTAGCCATTTCCATATTGTTACACATCCTGTCTCCTCCCTTTGGGGCCTGTAGTAGACTCTTTGTTCATATAACTTTTCATTTGGGGAATTAATTCTTCTTCTGAAAAAAGTAGCCTTAATAGGTCAGACTATGGATGTTTTTATATATTGCCAAATTGCTTTCCATAAGAGTTGTACTAATTCACAATATCCCACTCACCCCAGGGTGTGATGTACGTATTTCACTTTCTTACCAGCTTTAGGAACTGTCATTAAAAGTATATATTTTTGAAACTACAGCCTATAAAATATACCTCATTTAAATATACGAATATCTTATCTTCAGAAGGTCATTATAATTATGTGTCCTTTGAGCTCCTGAGTCCGTTGTAAAAACTGATGGCCAGATAGTGCTCCTGGAGCACTGGGACCCTCAAGTGGGCCATGAATGTAAAACTGCATTGCATTTAGTAATTTTACTGGGATTTTACATGTATTTGCTACACCTAATAAGCCTCATGCTGTTTCTGTACAGGAAATGAGATTCAGTTCATCTCACATCTGCAAATTGCTCAGTGGTATTGTTTGGATTTTACTTTTCGTGTTTAGTTTGACACTGAATTTGGAATTGGTAGGCAGGAAAAAACAGTCTTCTCACCTTGACCATGTGAATGTTTTATATGAATTTAAGGCAGGGTTTGCTCGGATCAGTGGTTCTTAAGTTGGAGTGAACATCAGAATCACCTAGAAGCACAGAGGACTGGCCCACCCCAGAGTTCCTGACTTAGTCGGTCTAGGCTTGGATGGAGAATTTCCCTTTCTAACGGGGCCCGGGTATGCCGATGCTGCTGGATCAGGGACTGTACTCTTGAGATCTCGTGTTAAACTGGAATGCAGTAAGTCAGTTGCCCCAGGATGCCGTTGGATCCTGTCGAGCAGATGTCCGTGCCTTGTCCTGATACTTTAGGTCAGTGGTCAGCAAACTCATTAGTCAACAGAGCCAAATATCAACAGTACAACGATTGAAATTTCTTTTGAGAGCCAAATTTTTTAAACTTAAACTATATAGGTAGGTACATTGTTATTAACTTAATTAGGGTACTCCTAAGCTGGCCTTTGCTAAAAAGCATCCTCATTTTATAATAAAGCCACCAACACAAAATAATTACAATTCTTAAATTGATGGCAAAAATACCTGTAGGATTTGCAGCTGGTTGGAAAAATACAGGTAACTTTATGCTTCGAGTAGGTACTTTTGTCACCCGTGCGCGATTTGTGGACGCGACTAGCACTAACCACTGCACATGAGCCTGCTGACTGGCTAACTCAACTTGTGCATGAATCGCGGGCCTCCCCCGCGCTGCGTATCCCGTCGCCCGACTGACACCCCCCACTTCTTCTAATGCCACTTCAAAATAGAATCACCCAGGCCGAAAACCGACTTCTGCGCATGGGCCACGAAGTTTCAATCGCACTGTACGTGCGCACCCACACGTGGTATTTTGTGGAAGAGCCACACTCAAGGGGCCAAAGAGCCGCATGTGACTCGTGAGCCACGGTTTGCCGACCACTGCTTTAGGTGAAACTTGCATTCCCTTTCAAGCTTCTAAGGGGTTTATTTCTCCCTTAAGAGTCTTAATCTTAGTCTTTCTTTCTAGATTTTTGCTACATCTCTGGCAGTATTCTTCTTTTCCTCTGTTTATAGTCCTGCAGATATATTTGTTTCTGGTTACCTGAGTTCAGTGCAGTGTGAGGAGAGAACTTTATGGAGGGATTCAGTAGATACATGGGGACGTTGTAACTGGATTAGAGCCTTTTAGCTGTGGTCTGATCAGAAGGTCCTCCAGGCATCCCTCAGCATGTGCCCTCTTGAGTTTAGAAGTCCTTGCTCTGGAGCTTCGGCCTTCGGTGGGCCTTTGTGTACAGAAACTCCATAGTTCTGTTGCTCTGATACTGTGGTTGTCTGCTCATGCATTTAAAATCTAAATACAATAATCTTTCCTGTCCAGCACACATTTCACTACAGCATCTCCTTAGCACACAGTCTCCTGTATGTTTTAACACAAAGTTTCATTGTGATTTACATGCCATATAAATTTGTCATTTCTGTGACTGATGCACCTCACGGTTACCAATAATGCAGTGATTCTTCAAAGGACCCAGAGGAAATCTGGTGCCAGAGTTCCCATCAGAATGTACAGTGGAATTTTTGAAAAGGCAGTGTCCCAAGATGGTACAGGCACACACTTTTAAAAATAGGACCTATCCGTTCCTCTATTGTGTTTGTTTGCCACACACACTGTGGTGTGTTTCTGTCTCTCCTTGCTGTGTTTCCCCTCAGGGCCAAAGCTCGGCACATGGACACCTCTGAGGTGGCACCCTCTGTACAATTGTGCAGATTCTCCCGGGCCCATCAGAGTCATTAACTGGCTCTGAAATTATACTCTCTGACTTGATAACTAACATAAGTTTTATCATCCAAAAAATATTGATAACAATAGTATCCACTTTAATGAGTTCTCATGATTAAATGAGATAGTTCTCATGATTAAATGAGATAACACGTGTAAAGCGTGTCTGGCATATGGTAAGTGCTCCACTGGCATCATTCCTGTTCCACTGAGAACGGGTGAGTGGCGGAGGTCACACATGTGCTGGCAGAGCTCGGTTGCCCTTTCCCCACCTTTCCGTGAGCTAATCCTTCTGCTACTACATGTGTTTCTCTCAGTGCCCACAGCGGGGCTGTGTGGACACACTCTTGTTTCACAGTTACTGGCTTTATTTTGTGACGGAATCCAGTGTTAAAATGAGTCAAAGAATATTTGTGTCTCATAGAAAAAAATGTTGCTTGGCTAAACTGTATGGGGTGGGGACTAGAAAATACTTATTAATAAGCTTATGTTTGGCAATTTAGAAATCCTCAAAGCTTTGAAACCCCAAAACTTTTTTATAACTTATTTGGCAGAACACATGAGCTGAACTCATTTAGGAGTTAGGCTTGACCTAAATTGCCATGTGTCCGTCTGTAGCCTTTATTTTATTTAATGTGACTGTTCATATATTTCACTGCAGGAATGTGTTTGGCAGTGGGGTATTCTTCTGACTCTGCTAGGGTAGCACATAAAGATAGTGTGTGTCTCTTACTACCATTGTAAAATGTAAAAAGCTCCAATTTCTGAACGCATATCTAACCTCAAGGGTTTGGATAGAGGATTGTGGACATATAATCAATATTCATTTAACTAATATGTATTTAGTGTCTATAATATGCTTGGTAGAGTGTTACGCTCTGGGAAACAGTTGAGCAAAAAACCCCAGAAATATCCAATTTAAAGGTACGCACATTTTAGTCGAACACATTATTATAAATTAATAGTATAAGCCACTATGGTTGAAGTACACAAGGTGATGACTGAGTGCAGGGTGGACAGTGAACTTGGCTAAAGGCCTGGAGTATTGGCAGCCAGGTGGGAGGGTCTCTGAAGACAGAAGCATGAACTGAGTCATAAATGAGATGAGTAGGACCTCCTCAGATGGACCAGCTTGGGAGCACGTGCAGGTGGAAATGAGAAATAACATCAGACAATGGTGACGATTGGTATCCCAGGCAAAAGGAAGAGCTGTGGGGAGTCGTAAAGGTGTCCTATTGATGCAACTGTAAGTAATTCCTGAGGCTGATGCCCAGGTACATGAAGGAAGGCAGTGGTGTGGAATGGTTGTTACTGGGCAATGAGCACCAACCATCCCATGGGCAACGCTGATGGCATACACACAGAGGAAGGACACAATGAGCTTTTCCCTTAGTTTTCTCCTAAAGATATATTGCTGGGGGCAGAGGCATATGGTGGAGGTGAGGACCTGAAGCAGAGAGACCTGTAGGTCCCAGATGCAGCTGTCAAGGGGGTAGGAGATGGGGGCCCTGGGGAGGGTCTCAGGCCTTGGGGAGTGTCACCAGGAAAGCCTTGTTTCTAGAGATGAGCATTTTGGGAAGACCTCTCTGGCATTTCATGCTTTTTGAAGTACTGTGGACTTCCTTGTTTATCTGAATATCAGCTTCGAGATTTGTACTTTAGAAGTGTTGGAACTGAGTCATGGCAGTAAGGGGTTTAGCCAGAGCCAAGCAGCAAATTAATGGTAGGGATATTGGTTGGTAAAGATATATTTGTCCCAGAAAAGAGAAAACTTTCCATTAGACATACGCCCAGGAACAAATGATTGTATAATTGAGATTCCCAAGCCAAAGGTTGTGGGGGAGTGGGTAATGAATAATGCCTCTGATTTCTTTCGTGTGGCCCTTTGAGTCACACCAACAACTTGACATGGGAAAGCAAGGCTTGGCTCAGCTCCCCCTTCCTTGACCCCCACGCAAGAGCTCCTCTTCCCTGCATTTTGGTGCCTTTTGTTGTTTGTACCACACATTTGGCACTTGAAGTGCTTTGTATTTTTAGTCACTTTTCCAGAATTCATGCTGGCTCACGATTTGGCAGTTTGTTCATTGGGTGTTGTCTTTAAAGGACATCAAGTTCACTTTTTTCTCCCTGGCTACCAGATTGTTTGTCACTTTCTGGCAGAAGCGAGGAACAGTTGTACCTGACTTCCTATCTTAACAACACAAATCATTTCACAGTCTGGCCTTGACCTGTTCTCTCTCAGTCTCTTTTTATTTTATAAGAATGATTTTTTAAAAAAATGTTTTTATTGATTTCAGAGAGAGGAAGGGAGAGGTAGAGAGTGATAGAAACATCAGTGATGAGAATCATTGATCAGCTGCCTCCTGCACGATCCAGCCAGCAACCTGGGCATGTTCCCTGACCAGGAATTGAACCGTGACCTCCTGGTTCGTGGGTGGATGCTCAACCACTGAATCACACTGGGGGAGCTTGGCCTGTTCTCTTCACTACCCATGTGCACCCGACTTCAGCCACAGAGACTTCCTTCCATCTCTCCAGCTATGAGGATGAGTGTCCTTTGTAACTCCTTATCCCCCTGACCCCCACACCTGGAATGCCCCCTTCCTTGGTGTTTTCTCTTCCTCATCCTTTTCTCTGCCTTGAAAACTCATTATTATGTCTGCCCAAGCCCTAGCTTCTGGAAAGGTTACTTATACTTCAGTAACATCCAATTATCAGGTTCTTAATAATCCACACAGGTGTTTTCTTCTCTGATACCATGTCCCTGCCCCCTTTCCCTGCCCCTACCTCTAACGCTAGTTTGATTTATTTACTTTCTCATCTCCCTTTTCTCTTTTCCTGCTCCTCATCACCCACAGTGTATCTTTTTCATTTTTGTATCCCTAGGGCCAAACAAAACCTCTGGTGCACACAGTTTAATGGATCAGAATGGTATGAGTAAAGTTAGGAACCAACAGGTAAAAATATAGTGATGGTTTCTAATCTATCTTTGCCTCTGAAGATATAAACTAAGTAGTGAAGGGAAAAAAAAATTCAGACTTTAAAAAACAACACCACAAAGAGCAGGGCCCGTCCTCCTCCTCCTCCTCCTCCTCACTAGACATTGAGTTCCCTGAAAACCAAGAGCATGTCTTACACTTTTATCACCCTCACTATTTAACGTGGTGTTCCACACTTAGCAGGGACAGAATGTACTTTGTATTGCTTGAAATAATTGCTTTCCTTCACCAGAGGGAATTGCACATGGTGCCAGAGTTTAATCCCAGGTGTATTTTGTTCTGGAGAAGCATGGCCAGTGTCAGATGGAAACAATCAACAGTTGACCGATATTTGAAGAAAGAGGCGCGACTAAGTCCCAGGCATAATCAATTAGATGGTCTTTGTTTTTAAACTTGATTCCTTTTGTTAAAACATGGGGGCATTTAATAAAGTTAAAATGTGGTAAATATACACCTAAGGGGAGACCTCAGCTTTATGAAGTGAAATTCCTTGTTGGGCATCACTTTTAAAAATCCTGCCACGCTTTTTTCTTTTGCATTTAAATAGTAGGAACATCCAACTGGTGCTATTGTTCACAACACATAACCCTTTCCAAACTAGCCAGGCAAATGACCACATTAGCTAGCTGTTATGCTAGATTTTTAAAAAGAATTAAACCAGGTTATTAAGTATATTCTCTTTTAGAAAAATTGAGAGATGGGGAAGGGTATATCTCTTATGTTTCCTATAAGTTAATGTGGTCCTTGAACAGTTATAAATTGTCTTGCAGGCCCATCTCCAGGGGTATTTTAAGGGGTGTCTGTTAGTAATGAAAAGAGTTAAACCATTTTTTTTAATGCTTCCAGGGATCCTTACAAGAGAAGTAGGTAGAGCCTTGGAGGTGAGCTGGCTCCAGGCGTCTTCCCTGAGCAGGGGTTTATGCCTAATATGAGCTCTGTATGATTTACCAGGAAAGGTTTTTAATCCGTGGACTGAAATATTACAGTGCGGTTATGTAGTGTGGAAAAGTTAATTAGAAAATAGTATCAACTAGAAATTTATATTTACATAACTAGAATACATTCTATTTTTTTAAAATAAACTCAAATTTTTAAAATTTGTGAAGTTTAAGGAAAAAATCTAGTATTTCTTTCACAGAGGCTCTTTATCATAGCTAATCTTTTGTGTAAACAATTTGTATTCATATGGGATTTATAAGAATGGATACTCTTTCTTAAGTAGTTTAATTTCTTTGATAAATGAAAAGGGAATTGAAGCTATTCAGGTGGCTTGTAGGAATTAGAAAAACTTAATCATAACTTTCTTCACAGCCTCTTTCTGTCTCCCCCCAACAACCTGTTCAGTATGTAGGAATAGAAGAAAGCTACTTAGAGGAAGGGAAAAGGGCAGAAAATCAAGCAATCCACTGTCCTCATGGTTGAAACCTTCGATGATAGAAGGATTTTTTCCCTTTTATTTCTATAAGGGGAAGAACCAATTTCCTAATTCCAAATGAAGTTTTTAAAATTAAGCAAATAGTTGACATACAATGTTGTATGAGTATCAGGTGTACAACTTAGTAATACATTTATATACCTTACTACGTGTCCACCACGATCTGCCTAGTAACCATCTGTCACCGTACAAAGTGATGATGTTACTGACTGTATTCCCTGTGCTGCACATTGCTATAACCATGTGACTCATTTATTTTATAACTGGAAGTTTGTACCTCTTATTCCCCTTCACCTTTTTCACCCATCCACCCACCCACCTTTTCTCTGGCAGCCATCACATTATTCTCGGTATCTTTGAGTCTTTCAGTTTTGTCTTCTGGAGTCCACATATAATTGAAATCATATGGTATTTGTCTTTCTCTGTCTGCTTATTTATTTAGCATAATACCCTGTAGGTCCATCCATGTTGTTGCAAATGATAAGGTACCTTTTTAATCGCTGCTTTATTGCTCTGCCCAGACCAGGTGAATCTGCCATGGTGGCCCCTCAGTGATATCTCTTCCTGCTGCAGAGCACCCTCTCTGGTAGGGTTCCCACGGGGACCATGTCTCCGTCTCTCCCACTCTTCCTTTTGTGGTTCCTCTCTCATTTGTTGTGTGGAGCTGTTTAATCCGCCCGCGGTTGTTCTTCAGGAGGAATTGCTCTATATGTAGGTGTGTGTTCGGCATGTCCCTCGGAGGAGGTGAATTTGGGGTCTTCCTATGGTACTGTCTTGGATCCCCCATCCCCAGATGATAAAGTAAAAAAATTTTCTATTTGTGGAATTACTCTTTCTTCTGAAAAATAAGCAGTTGGTGTAATTTTGCTGAAATTAGTCACTTTCATATTTGCTTGGGGAAAAGGGAAGAGTTTATCCTTCTCAGTCATTCTTGTTTTTCTCAAATGACTACCCTTCTCTACATTTTGTGCTCCAATCTGAGAGTAAATTATTGAGCCATCAGCGAGCTATATCTGGCAATTAGCATGTACCCAGTCCATGTACAATGAATGAATAAGGGAATTTATAATTTGTATTAATTATCTGCATCCTCTCAATAGGAGGAATTATTTTATAGCAAGGACTTTTTTCCTAATCATAATAAAAAGATGTATTTTGATAATGTTCTTGGATTATTTGCCTGTAGCTCTAGTTTGTGGGTAACTTTTTATTTCTATTATGGTCTGAAACTACTAGATTCATGTCAAAAAATGTCATGTCTTTTTTTGATCACCAAAGGAATTTTTGTCGTGGGTCTTACAGAGCTGTTTGTATACACTCTCGGAGCATTCTGTTAATTGTAATTACATGAGAAGTAGTCACAGTTTCTTGTGACAATTATTTTTCCTCCAGTTTCTCTGCAGGGCATCTATTTATTGCCTTGCTCTCCACTTATTTTAAGACCTACCTGTAGGTTTCAGAATCTCCTTGAAGTGTGAGAAAGGTGATGAGGAGGGTGAGCAGTACTTTTCCTGTCACATTATAATGTGACACCATCAATAAAACCCTGAGGGAACCTCTACTCTCTTGCTAAGCCAATAATTCTTGTCCATGTGTGCAGGTATTGTGGAAGATTACAAGCCACCATTCTATGATGTGGTTCCCAATGACCCAAGTTTTGAAGATATGAGGAAGGTGGTCTGTGTGGATCAACAGAGGCCAAACATACCCAACAGATGGTTCTCAGACCCGGTAAGAACCACTTTCTTCGTTTTACAGCTGTCCTCAGCTGTTTGCTTGCTCTTGTGTTTCATCTGGTAATGGTTCTTAAGGGATCTGCCTCAACTACCTATTGCTTTCTCTCCCTATTTTATGCAGAAGGCCTTAGATCTAGTTAAGTAGGTACAGAAAATTGTTTCTTTCTTTAAAGAGCCATAGCTGATAGATCTTGCTAACAACTGACAGTATTCACCAAAATTTCTATTACTGATGAGCTTCAGAAATTGGGAGTCTCATTACTATACCACTGGCCCTAGGACTGTAGTTTCATGTGTAAACCAAGACACTGAGTGATGCTTTTAACTGTTTTGTTTTTTCCATCTCTGCATATCTGAAATTGCAAACATAAGTTATTCAATGCTGGAAGTCCTTATGTCCGCTCTGTAGTAGCAAATCTAAGACATTGAGAAATCACCCTTTCTGCACATTTCAGTTTTAACTCTGGGTTAGTATTGCCATTTGTAGCACCCATAAAACCATCAAGGGATTTAGCCTGACCTGTGTAATTGACTTGATAAAGTCATTGGGTATTCTAGGCCATCCAAAGGACAGGTGCCATGAAACTCAAGAGTGGCTTTCTTATTAGTGGTCAAGGCCTCGATTATTGGTTTAAAAAAGATGGCAATGACACCACTTTAACTTCATAAGACCTAGAGCTCTGCAACATAACTAATACATCTTGCCCAGCTTCTCGGTCCCCAAAAGACCACTTTTTCACTGTGGTGTTTGCTCCTTCTCTCCGCAGACATTAACTTCTCTGGCCAAGCTGATGAAAGAATGCTGGTATCAAAATCCGTCCGCAAGACTCACAGCTCTGCGCATCAAAAAGACTTTGACCAAAATTGATAATTCCCTAGACAAATTGAAAACTGACTGTTGACATTTTCATGGTGTCAAGAAGGAAGATTTGACGTTGTCGTCATTGTCCAGCTGGGACCTAATGCTGGCCTGACTGGTTGTCAGACCGAATCCATCTGTCTCCCTCCCCAGATGGCTGCTTCGACAAGGCAGACATCTCACCCAGCCACGTGTTGGGGAGACACCAAAACCACCCTAACCTCGCTCAATGACTGTGAACTGGGCATTTCACAACTGTTCACACTGCAGAGACTGATGTTGGACGGACACTGTTGCAAAGGTAGGGAACTGGAGGAACACAGAGAAATCCTAAGAGAGATCTGGGCATTAAGACAGTGGCTTTGCCTATCTTTCACAAGTCTCCTAGACACTCCCCACGGGAAATTCAAGGAGGTGGTGAATTTTTAATCAGCAATATTGCCTGTGCTTCTCTTCTGTATTGCACTAGGAATTCTTTGCATTCCTTACTTGCACTGTTACTCTTAATTTTAAAGACCCAACTTGCCAAAACATTGGCTGCATACTCCATTGGTCTGTCTTTGGATAATAGGAATTCAATTTGGCAAAACAAAATGTAATGTCAGACTTTGCTGCATTTTACACATGTGCTGATGTTTACAATGATGCTGAACATTAGGAATTGTTTATACACAACTTTGCAAATTATTTATTACTTGTGCACAGAGCAGTTTTTACAAAACTGCTCTGTGCATATGTTAAAGCTTATTTTTATGTGGTCTTATGATTTTATTACCGAAATGTTTTTAACACTATACTCTGAAATGGACATTTTCTTTTATCCTCAGTTAAATTCACATTTTAAATGCTTCACATTTGTATGTGTGTAGACTGTAACTTTTTTTCAGTTCATATGCAGAACGTATTTAGCCATTACCCATGTGACACCACTGAATATATTACTGATTTAGAAGCAAAGATTTCAGTAGAATTTTAGTCCTGAACGCTGTGGGGAAAATGCATTTTCTTCGGAATTATCCATTATGTGCATTTAAACTCTGCCAGAAAAAAAAATAACTATTTTGTTTTAATCTACTTTTTGTATTTAGTAGTTATTTGTATAAATTAAATAAAATGTTTTCAAGTCAAGAAGTGAATTATATTGAGTGTATAAAAAAGATCTAGATAATGTAGAGCATTTTCTTATGGGAACAATAGAAAAACATCATAAATCGAATTTGCTTTTCCAGTCCAGTAATGAACTTGAGGGGTTCTTCTATGAGGATGTTTCCAGCTTGAATTTGGTAACAAGATAATTTGAATATTGTTTGTTTCTTTTTTTGGCTGTGAATTTTTTTATTGCTCAAAAAATAACTGACCTGCCTTCCTAACAAGATGGTTGTGAATAGAAATGGGAGGGAGTATGTGAAAGCATTTTGTTTAGTATGTGGCCATATGCGAGTGGAAAGCAGTCTTACCCATCTCACCATATGTTTGAGGGGAGTCCATTGTTGGCTTTTTTCACTTAACTCTGTTCAACAAGATTGAAAAGATTGGGTTTAGAGTATCCCCAAAGGGGAAGAAGTGTGAATATTCTGAAAAGTTCACCAGAGCTAAGTTACCAATACATTTACCTGTATTATTATCCTATATAATAAAACCCTAATATGCAAATTGACCCAAAGGTGGAGCAACCAGTCGCTATGACTTGCACTGACCACCAGGGGGCAGACGCTCAATGCAGGAGCTGCCCCTTGGTGGTCAGTGTGCTCCCACAAGGGGAGCTCCACTCAGCCAGAAGCTGGGCTCACGGCTGGCAGGAACCTCTCCTCGCCCCCCTCCCTCCCCTCCGTGGCAGGCAGACAGGCGGTAAGGAGCGAGAGGTCCTGGTCTGCAAGAATGCATCAATGTCATGCACCGGGCCTCTCTTGTATTTAAAAAATTGTGGTAAAATGCAGATATAAAATTTATCATCTTAATCATTTAAATGCACAGCTTAAGGGTTGTGCTGCCGTCTCACTATCCATCCCCAGAACTCTTCTTGCAAAACTAAAACTGTACTGATTAAGCAATAGGTCTCTGTTCCTTAGTCTCTGGCAACTCTCAACCTATTTTCTGTCTCTATGAGTTTACTCTAAATATTTCATATGAGTGGAATCATACAGTATTTTTCCTTTCATGGGAGACTGGCTTTTTCATTTAGCATAATGTCTTCAAGGTTCATTCTTATTGTAGCATATATTAAAATTTACTTCTTTTTATGGCTGATAATATTCCATTTGTATGCATATACAACATTTTGTTTATTCATTCATCTGTTGATGGGCAGTTGGGTTTCTTCTACTTTTTTAGCTATTCTGAAAATGCTGCCATGAACATTGGGTGTATAAATATTTCTTTGAGTTCTTTCTGTCAATTCTTTTGGCTGTATACCCAAAAGTAGGATGAAGTCACATTTAACTTTCATTGAAGTATTACATATGTAAGACTATACATATATAGAAGTGTACAGCTTGATGCATTTTTATCAATTTTATATATTGGTTGCACCAGATCAAGCAGCAGAACGTTGGCTTCTCTAGAGTGTCAGCCTCATGGCAGCGTGAGTCATTTCTTTGTGACTTATAAGTAACTGGACATCCATTACAGAACAGAAATGCCTCTGCACATTACACCAGGACTCCTGGCAACTTTGACTCACCCATGCACCTGAATGTGGGTGGATCAGACCTCAGAGGAGGGAGATTTGCTGTGGATACAAAGGATTTAGTGAGCCTACCCAACACCCACGTGCCATGATTGGGAAAGGGAGAATGCCAAACTGGGCAGACACTCTTGGGCGATAGAAATTTTGTAGAGATCCACCAACCTGGCAGGAGAGTCTGGCATGCCAAAGGAGGGAGATGGAAATTAGCTTGGAGGTGGGGGAGCTCACTGAGGTGCCCTCTTCCCCAAGGAGACATTGCAAAGCACAGCATCCACCTCTCTGCCATAGGAGGTGGAGAGTGAAAGTAGCGAGTGACAGACTGCTTGGCTGCATGGGTTGCAGCTGGAGGGACCTGTTTCTCTCTAGCAATACCTGAATTACTGAGGAGGGCTCTCTGAGAGGGGGCTGAGGGGGTGGAAGGAAATTTGGGACTTCAGC